>NW_026590062.1:7042289-7141956 GCF_907164565.1 Psammomys obesus | reverse complement strand
TTCTTTCTTTCTTTCTTTCTTTCTTTCTTTCTTTCTTTCTTTCTTTCTTTCTTTCTTTCTTTCTTTCTTTCTTTCTTTCTTTTTTATTATGCGTTTGGGTATGTGCTCAAAAGAGGGTCAGAGGTGTTGGATCCCCAGGAGCAGAAGTTATAAGTTGTTGTGAGCTGGGAATCTGATTCAGGCCATTATAAGAAGCAGTTCATGCTCTTAACTGCTGAGCCTACTCTCCACCCCCAGCTTCTAAAACAAAAGAACACAGCAGTGCAGGCAAACATGGAGCTGGCTTCAGGGCCAGAGTTTTTTTTCTTACCCATCATCCCAGCCTTCTTTCTGCCAGTGTGGCACCCTCACCCTGGGAGCTGGAGCTTCATTCCTGGCCTAACCCTGAGTGAGCAGCTGTGGAACATTGCAGTGTGTGTGGAAGGAAGCATCCACCCCACACTGTTGTCTACCTAAAACTGAGAAGAGCTTTGGAGGGAGTCCATGGATGTCAGCTCCAGGATGTCGTGTGAAGCTGAGCGAGCTCAGCGGCCTTTGCACAGAGCTCTGACAGGTTAAGTTGTTACTAGTCTTGTTCACCAAACACACGTGATTTGGTGATAAGGCAGTGTTAATCTCTCTATGCCGGATTTGGATTTAATTTGAGCATACTTCCTTTTGGCATTAGCCAGGGGAGTGAAAGAACCAGCCTTGAGTAAGGATGGATGGCAACTTGGAACCAGCTCCTCTCTCCATTTCCCTGTGGTAACTTAGATATGAGTAGCAAGCACCTAGTATCACTGCTTCACCTCCCTAAGCATCCTCTGTGGATCAGCTCTGTTTCTCAGAGTGTTCCTCTCACACGATCTGATGCTGTCAGCACATCCTGGGGCTGTGGAGAGACACATGGGGTGCGGGGCTTCCGTTTGTTCTGAAGGGCTAAAGAGCGCTATGGACCAGCCACAGTTATGCAAGCCAAGCACCCCTCATGAAGTGTAAATCCTGCCTTGGCAATCAGGTGCGATCCTGGGGCCGGCTGGAAGCTTTTGAGGTTGTTTACACCTCCCATCGAAAGATAGCCACTGCCAATCTGAGCCTCTTGGCCTGCTAGAAATTCTGCTGGAAGATGAAGTTAAATGGGTAACCAAAAGATGTATTTTATGAAAACAAGAAATGAGGTATTTTAGAAACAGGAGTGAGCAGTCCTGCTTAGGGACCCATCAACTCTCAGCAGTCTTTTCCAGTCCGGGTGCCAAGTTGCCACAGGATGCACTGTGTATCCCTGGATCAGGCACCCCTGGTCCATGGAGCCGGATCATCTTTGTTCCCTTGCTGTGCTTCCTGAATAACAGTGGCAACGTTCCCAGGTCTGCAGTGTTAGCTTGGAGCAGCTGGCCTTTGTGATGGACCCACAGCCCAAGATGTTGGGCTGCGCAGCAACGGTTTGGGCCCAGGATTAGCAGAGACACTGGATGCTTGCTTGTGCTCAGCTCCCCAGGGCAGCCTGCAGAACTCAGGCTTTTGAGCACCTCTGGCATATTGTCAGGGCAATGCTGTCCTTCACGCCATGGCTTTTCATGATTCCGCAGTGACTCACCTTCAGCATTCACGCTCCCTGAGATTACTAAGCAGGTGCAGTGTGATATAGACTACTCTGGGAAGAAGCAGATACTCCGAAAGTGTGCTGTTTCCCTGTATAGTCAGAAAACACTGACAAGAGTGTGGTTTGTCTGTGCTGGCCTCTACCCATAGGTGGTCACATGGCACAGGGGGTCATTGCCTGACAGGCAGGCAGGAGAGAACTAAGAACACAGATGTTTGGGTCATCTGATACTATGTTTGTGGTACTTACACATATTTGTCAAAACGCTTTTGTTCGTTTGGAACTGGGGGTATTTTACTTTTTAAGTTTTCTGTAAAACAACAAAACAGACAAGGATAGTTCTAAACATTGCTGTGTTCAGGATTTAAAAGACCCAGAAAGATTAACAGTGGGAAATTGCCTTTTTTATCTCACAGCCTGTTTCCCCCTTGAAGACAGCCATTGTTATAAGACATATCCATGCCTAAGCCAAGTGCCTTGTGGCTCTGCCCATCTGCCAGAATTTCAGGGGGTAGCCCACTAGGAATCCTCTTCCCTTGCTCCCCCCAGCCCTAATTCATCCCTCAGTGATCCCATTTAGATCATAAAGAAGTCTTCAGGTTTTTTTCCTGTGGTTGTATGGTATTTGCCATGCGGGTGTCTATAAGTACTGACGGAGGGGCCTCCTAGGTCAGTAAGATGGGCACTCTGGTGAGCCTTGCCAGTCTCTCTTTAGAGGATTATGTCTCTTGTTCACCGCCAGCTCTGTGTCCTCAGGCCTCCAGGTCCTCCTGCTGTGACAGGTGGAAATAGTGTTTGTGTAGACTTTGTTTTGTGGCTTCCCTTTTCAGAGTGCATTGAATTTTGCTTTTGCTGTTACAGGCATCTTTTCATCAGCCATGTTCATCTCCCATAAGTAGTCTCTATACCCAGCTGTTTCTATGAGCTGGGCCTATGTCCAGGGGAAATTCCTTTCTTGACTAAGTCAAGATGACTGTGGTGACTAAACAACACCTTTCTTCACAGGTTGACTACCTTGAAATAGTTCCGAACACTGGAAGGTATCCTGTGGCAATAGCCACCGCTGGGGACCTAGTGTATCTGCTGAAGGCCGAGGACTCAGCCAGAACCCTTCATTATGTCTATGGCCAGCCTGCTACGTGTCTGGATGTCTCAGCCAGCCAGGTTGCCTTTGGAGTGAAGAGTCTGGGATGGGTGTATGAAGGAAACAAGGTATGGAGACAGTGGCCTGTCCATCATCAAGAAAGAGCATGGATTTAATTGTTTTCAAAGGCAGCTGAAAATTTAAACTCTCTCTTTTGGTTTGGTTTGGCTGTTTGAAACAGGGTCTCACATATCCCAGGCTGGCCTTGAACTCACTGTGTAGCCCCCTGCCCTGTCTTGTCCTGAATTCTGGGAGTAGCCATGTGCACCACCACAGCCCTGGCAGCATGGTGCCACTCTTGGCACTCGTGTCTTCAGCTGGATTAGGGCAGTGTATGAGCATGGTAGAAAAATCCAAGCAATTAAACAGAACATGAGATGGAGAGTTTCTCCTCCACTGCACATAAGAGATTATTAGTGACTTCCAGGGGTCCACGTAGAAGAGTCTAACATATCCATAGACGTGTCTGTAGACTAAGGACAGATCTTTGCAGATGTCGGGTCATAGTGTGTGTCCTATTCTGTGCTTAGTGTTTTACTCAGCAATATTTTATATCTCCTGCCCTACTCCCCACCCTAGAGTTCCATCTTGTACTTGGAGCTCATAGGCCATGTAGCCAGTGCTCTCGCTAGTGGACATATATGTAGGCCACCCTTCCTGTTTGGGCTATCTTGGACAATGCTATAACCACACGCTGCAACTTGCAGAAATCCTTGTGTAGCCTGTCATTAGGATATGCATCAGAGTGCAGGTGGTCATTGCTGAACCGAGCTCTAAGGCAGAGCCAGTGAGACAGCTCAGCAGGTAAAGACACTTGCCACATAAGCCTGATGACCATCCTCCAAGCCCCACACATGTGTAGTGCCATATGTGTCCCCTGCCACCATTCACACATGTACATACAAACACACAAACACATGAACTAAAATGAAAAGTTTCTATCATAGTTTCTGTTGTCCCCAGCAGTGTATGAGAGTGCCTGCTGATATGTGTGACAGGGCAGGAGGACAGTCTTTTTATTAACCCTTGGCTGATAACTGTTTATCAATGCAGGTTCTTACCATCCTGATTGCAGGCCAACTCCTCAGTCCTAACACTGATTTATAGAACATGTCCTATCACTGCGATCAGGGGAGACTTCGTTTGGCTTTCATTTCCTTCTGGTTTGCCTGCTCTTGATGCCACTGGCAGTTGAGGTCTTCCTGGAAAGAAACACCTGAGCCAAAGGCTCCTTCTCCTAATAAAGGTGTTCCCTTTCCTACACAGCAGTGATGTGAATTGGAAAGGCCAGCTCTACATGTACACTGTCCAGCCCTACCTGTCCCTATGACCCTGTGTGACCTCGGGCAAGGAGCCCAGTCTTCCTTTTCCCCAACCCCTCTTTAGAAATTTTTTTAGATTAATATTTTATATCTTAGGTGTGAGTCATTTATCTACATGTACCTCTGCACCACATGCATGGGCCCCTTGAAGTCAGAGAGCACTTCGGATCCTTGGGCTCTGGCCCTGAGCTGGGCCCTCCGCTCTGTGAAAGAGAGGTGGACTTAGTTCACATCAGTGCTGCTCCACTAGCCCTTGTGCATTTCCTCTTCCCTGCTGCTCACACTGGGTTCCAGGCTCCAGTGCAATTCTACGTTTCACTTTCCACATACGTTTGAGCTGTGCTCAAAAACTGAAGCATCCTGGCTTCTAGTTACATATAGAAGAGACTGGTCAGAGGCAGCAAATTCTCTCTGCAAGGCAGCACTTTGTGCTTCAGCAGACCCATGCTTCTAACTGTGAAGCCTGCAGTGAGAATGAAGGAGCAGGAGGAGGAACTAGTTTCTCACAGTGTTCTGTGTCCTTCCTTGCTCTGAAGGAAGGATGTGACTGCTCATTTTCTGTTTTGCCTTCACAGTTTTGTTTCCTAGTTTGTTAGTATTCTCAGTGAAGTTGGGTGGTGGTGGTAATACTAGTCTCTTTGAAATCTTGGTATTTTAAATCTTTGTCTCACTCTCTCTTTTTTAGGTCCTTAGGGATTCACTTTCTAATAAGTGTGGGCTCTACCACTGAGCCATGTCCAGCTCTGTGCTCCTCTCTGTACTGTTGTGGTAATCTCGCAGGCCCTTGCTCCTTAACTTAACTGGATGGATAGATTTCCTCTACTAATGGAATTTTTTTTAATGCGTCTCAGACTTCCAACCCAATGCAAAGGATTGATTGTAATAATCGGCTAAATAAGACATTAATATTTTTAATGTATGCTTAGCACTGCCTTACCTAGAAAATAACTCACTCCTGGTTTTGTTGCTTCTAAATAACTCGCTGCTAGAGTTTTGTTGCTCTTTTAAAGTGAGGCATGGAGGTGTGCTGACCACAAGAGTATTGCTAAGCCTGTCATTCAGTGCTGTTCTTTAGTTTCAGAGAGCATCTCCTCATCTCTACTGTGTCTTCTACATTCTCACAACAGCTGCATGTCAGTCACAGTTGCCAACCCATGTCAGTTAAGCTATGTAATGGAGGTTCAGTGACTCTTGTGAGCACTGTGATTTGGCCACATGCACTCAGCTTGGCAGTGCAAGGCCCTGCGCCACCATTTATTAGCTTGCTGTGAGCCGCCTAGCAGCAGGTTTGCCTGGAGCTATGCACACGGGGGACCAGTGTCTGTGCCTCTGGCCTCTATCTCTAGGACTCAGATGAAGGCTTTCTGAGAACAGAGAGTTGGTTCGTCTTCGTTTGTACCTGATACAGGGCTGGGGCTTAACTACAGTCCTCTGTTGATCAACTGCGCTAAAAGCACACTCAAGTCCAAATGCTGAGATGGATTTAGTCAGGAGCTTAAACTCTCTGTAGCCTGTAGGAGTATCCAAGGGTAGTATTTCTGGGTCACTGGACAATGTTCTTGTGCCATATGCTGACAACACTGGGGTTTTATAGGCAGCACAGCTGTGTGAGCATTGAGTAATAGTGTTTCAGCATCCTTTCTCCATCCGCTCAGCAAGCCAGGTCATGTGGTCATTGAGGATACTTACTACATCAGTGTGTTTCTGGCATGGGAGTGTTAAACGGCATTATACACAGATTTCTTCACACTGGTCCTGACAAGTGACTGAGCTCTGTTAATAAACCATTGATAGAGCTTATCTGCCTGAGCTTGGAAGCCGGGCTTTCCTCTGTGGTGCAGGCTGGAGGCCTCCGAGAGTTAGTATTCTCCACATCTGGACTCCCATGGACCATTGTTCCCAGGCTTGATTTGGAGGTCCGGGCTGGTGGCTATACAGGATTTAGCAGCATCATGACTGTCTAAAGTAATAGAAAAAAAAGTCTAATTTATATTTTTTCCTTTAAAAGTCAGATTTTTAAACATTTTTATGTGTATGGTGTTTTTCTTGTATGTATATTTGTGCACTGTGAGCATGCAGTGCCTACAGAAGCTGGAAGAGGGCACTGAAGCCATGGAACTGGAGTTACAGATAGTTGTGAAACCACCATGTGGACTCTGGGAACTGAATCTAGGTCGTTGGCAAGAGCAGCCAGTGCTTTGAACCTCTGAGGCATTGCTCCAGCTCCTAAACTTTTATTGTGACTAGATGAAGATATCTCCTGATCCAGATACAGATGTGGGTAGCACAGGTGGGAGATTCATCCTGGAGCCTCTCAAGCTGCTACCCATCATTTGGTTTTGGAGCCAAGTTGGAGTTGCCCATTTCTTGCACATCCCTACCTTTTTAAAGTGTGAGTGGAGCCAGGTGTGGTGGTACTTGCCTGTAGTCCCAGCACTCTGGAGGCAGAGGCAAGCAGATCTCTGCCTTCAATGCTAGCCTGATCTACATAGGGAGTGGAGGCCAGTCAAGGCTCCAAACAGAGACCCTATCTCAGAGGAGAAAAAAGAAAGCATTAAATGGCAGAACTGTGTTGCATCTTGCTTTTGCACGTAGTGAAGCCTGGTGAGGTCATTTTGTAGGACACAGAGCTCTCTGGTGCTGTTTTGTCGGGGTTTCGAACTTTCTGGCATTGTACCTGATGGACAGCCTCACCCATTCAGCCTGCCACTGTGCAAGTATGCAGCACCAGTATAGCATGAGCTCCTTGTTGAGGACCTGCTGGGTAAAGCAATGTGCTCCTTCATGACACTGCCAGTGCTGCCTGCACTAAGGATGCTTGTGAGGGGTGACGGCATCCCACCCACAGGCCTCCTGGATGTCCCTCCTCTCTGTAGGCTGTATGTACAGCTGGGAGAGAAGTGTGGGGCTTGGCGTGACTTTGCTGTTGAGTTCATGTTTGCATCTGTCTACTTGGAAGGCAAATGCTTTACTAGCATCATATGGCAGGGCCGGCAGCCCTCTTAGGCCAGTGTCATGGTGCAAAGAGTGGTATCATACATTGTTGTGTGCTTCCCCACTGCTTGTTGGATAATCCTTTGAGGGTCCATGATTCTATTGAACAGTTGGCAACTGTCTCTTCTTCAGCAGTGAGGGATGGACATGTGACTTTGGGTTACGTAAGTGGTGCTGAGTAACCAAGGCTGTGTATTTTTCTCTAAGGGCCATGCTTGTTGCTAATGGCAGGAATGATGGGCAGGAATAGGGCTTCCCACCAAGAGGAGTTGCTCAGAGGTCTTTAACTTGCAATGGAAAAGAATTCTGAATTCTTGATGTTCGTTCTTGGGTTCTCAGAGTTTAGTGGTAAATGTCTTAGAGGTAGCCATTACTGAGTAGTGGTAGGTGACAGTAGAAAGAAACAAAAGAAAAGTCTCTTGACCACATGACTTCATACTGCAGTGGAGAGTCAGCAAAGTTCTTAACACAACCCTTGATGCTCAAGCAGCCTTCCAAAATTTGTTTTCTGCCTCATAGTTGTGAATTCATCAGCAGTGCTTTCGTTTCTGTAACCATTTATAACAGCATGCCCCCTTTATTAATCTCTTTGCTGCCTGGATTGGGCTCTCTGGGTGGACAGCTAGGGCAGAGCTGCCACTGGTGGAGCATCATGCTGCCGATGAGCCTCGTGCCTCATAAAGGGAGCTGGAGCCCCACTTAGTGCTCTTAGCATCATTCTATGGATCTGGACATATTTCCCAATTTAGTTCTGAAGCACTTGGCATTTGATGGCAGATTGTATTAAGCAGCACGCGGCGCGCATCCTAATCAGGGCGAGGGATGAAGTCATCGCAGGCTGGAATGTGCTGGGCAGGGAGGCTGGCTTGGGCTGCAGCAGCTTACATCACACCAGAAAATAATTGCCTAAGTCTCTGAGCTGATGGCTTCCCACGTGCAGCCAGGATGAGACTTGGGATTGGTTGCCTGCACTGGCCACAAGGTGAGCTGTCTGTCTGGAGCCTCGGAGGTCAGAGCGTGTCTGCAGATGGGCTGCACTCTGCAACATCCTGCCAGAATCAGAGAGCTGTGTTTCTCTTTTATTGGTCAAGTCTTGATACTCCACATGCAGGACAAACAAGTGAAAATTGAAAGTTTATAAAATATTTTCACATTCTCCTCAAACCTTTCTGATTTTCTTGTATTTGCTTTGTTGGGGCATTGATGGCTAACTCCTAGAGATCAGTTTTCTGGAAGGAGGAACGTCCAGCACTGTTATATCTTTCATATCAGTGAACTGGTTGCACAGGGACAGCTTTTGTGCTCTTTGATAGTGACCGGCAATTCGGGTGTTTTCTCTTGTGAAGGTAGACGCGGCGAACTCTGGGAATTCCAGAGTGCTGAAAATCTCAAACATAAATGGATGAGAAATGAACATTCAAGATTGTTTTGTGCAGGTCTTAGTATTAAAATAATGTCAATAACTGATCTTGCTGGTGTTATTGGTAATGAAAGATGAAGGAAACTCCCCTAAGTTTTAGTGAAACCCTTGAAGCGTTCCCACAGAGGCCCAGGGTTGCTTGGGACTTTAAGCACCCCTTTCCTCAGAGGCCTCTGAAGACTTGGCGCTGAGTGTTTCTTGTTACTTCTCGGGGAAGTTAAGTATGATTTAGGATCTCCGCCTCCTAGAAGGGTGAAACTACATGGTAGACAGTTTATAAAGAGAACAGGGGCTTTGACCAGGGAAGTGGGCAGGGCTGTTGGAATCATAAACTTCAAGCAAGTTACTTTCCTTGATTTTCCTGAGAAATTGGGATGATGCTTGGCATATGGCTGGTGTTCTTGTGTCCGCTAGCATTGGGGTGAAGTTGGACTTGTACATGCAGAGGCAACAGGCCTGTGGAAGGGAGCCTGAGGTGGCCCAGGCTGGCTGGACCCTGGTGGTCTGATCCCTGGGAGGTATGGGAGCCTGGCTTAGTTTCTTTTCCTGAGACTGGTAGAACAGGCCATGTGATGACCTATGGGTACTAAGTCACTGGACAGCCTTGCTGGCAGGGCTGGCACCACACCTCAGATAGCTTCTGTCTGTACAAACCTTGCATAGTTTTGGTTGCCACTGACATTAGTAATGTTTTCTGATATTTAACTTACTTCATCAGTATTCTGAATGCATTGAGAAAAATTACAAAGCATTACATTGGCTATGATGTCCATTAACCCTTTCTTATTAGGCTTTTGAACTAAGATTAGATTTTTATTTAGAATCTAACTTTTCCAGTGGCTTCCCTGAGTATATGTAGAATTCCTGTCCTGGTTCACCAGCCTGCACACATGGGAGACTGTGAACTTGGAGTTGACTATTGTGATTATTTTCCCAGCACAGATTGGGATGGCTTTTATTTCTCTGTGCCAGATGAGTCTCAGGGTAAATATTGCCCAGACAGCAACTAGGTTTGTTAGTGTTAAAAATCAGCATGTTTTTCAGAGAGTCAGGATCTGAGGGGGCCTGGTGGAAATGTTTGCCATCTTCCAGGAGTGAAAACAGTAACTATGGGGTAAAACACATGCTCCCACACAGTCCAGACTATTAAGACCGACGGGCTTAGCAAGGAGGGAGAGTGGGAGAGCAAGGACACAGTATAGCACATGGCCTCAGCAGGCTCAGTCTCCAGCTAATTCAAGTGTTTGCTGTATTCAGATAACACATAGCATGTAAAGTCCAAGACTTGGGCTTTTCACCCTGTACCTAGGAGACAAAGCTTTATTAGCATAGCCCACACCTCCCCTTCTTCTGTAAGGCCTTAGATTAGAGAGGGGGGTTAGCAACATGTTGAGTTGCACAACTACTTCTAGTGAGTGGATGACAAACTACTCCTCACAACATTCCCTCAGCAATTAACTGCACAGTGGATTCCCTTGCAGCTAGGCAGAGGAAAATTCTAGCTTAGCTCACACTTGAGACAGAGTGATTAAAGTTTGCCAAGTATTAAAATGAGTCCGCAAGTCCTCTGAAGGCTATCCATAAAAGGTGCCCAACCATGATCCGGCTGCTAGCCACTGCTTACCTCTGCTTCAAGGATAGTGCTCTAATGAGGGTCAATTTGCTCTTCCTAAACCTAGCTCCATGTCCAGCTTTATTCAGGTTTCTGTTAGTGGCTAGGCTTGGGCAGTGCCCTGTGCTCCTCCTATTTCTACAGTGAGCTGTGGTCTCCACTTCCCTATTTCCTTGGGTTGGGAGCTCATACATCTTGTTCACAGGAGATTTTGAAATGCACATTGAAAATGCCTCCAGAGCTAGATCCTTGTACCCCCGCTCCCATTCCTGCACCCTTGCACTCCTTGGCATATCTATACATACCTGTACCTCCTACCCTTACAATACCCCTGCACTCTCTGGCACACACACAGACACACACCCCTGCATTCCTTGGCACACATACACACCTGCAGCCTTTGCAATCTTTGTTACACACACATACACTAACTATTTCAGAAAATTGTTTTATCAGAAAAGTGGCCCATGCCAAGCACTGTGAGGCCCTTTCAAAGCTCTCAGGAATCAGACCCCACCCCAGCTTCCAGCTCTCTACCGGCACCTACAAGATGAGTCTCTACGCAGCCCAGAGGTGTCTTCCCCCCCCCCCCCCCCCGCCCCCCGCCCCCTCCCCCCCCCCCCCCCACGGCCCCCCCAGCCCCCGCCCTGGGCGGCTCCCCCCCCCCCCCCCCCCCGCCCAGGACTAGCAGATGCCTCCTTTCCCTGCTCCCATCTCATCTTCTCATGTCCTTTCAGAAGAGGACATGCTTCAGTCCCACAGTCCCTCCCCTGACCTCAGCACACATGAACCTGCAGCTCACATTTTGACCCTGTTGCCACCCAGCACTGTAGCTTACCAGAGGACAGTAACCAGGAAGCTGGAGGCAAGGGCTTCCAGCCGAGGGACACTTGAGTTCCTCAGCATCTGGGAAGCAGTATGGTTAGGTGGGGGTAGAGTCCCGAATCGTCTGGGGGCAGCACCCACAGGAGCAGAGCTGGTGAGGAGTGTGTCCTGGCCAAGTAGGGCTAAGAGCCTACGGGTGCGCCATTCCCAGGGCTACTGTTGATACTCGTGCTGAGTCTGCCCTTGGGGTGCCCTGGGGTAGAGGTTTAAAGAGGGGGACATTGATGGCCAGACCCCAGTGAAGCCTACTTTCAGAACTCCCTAGCTGGGCAAGAGATGTGTCCTCTGTCATTGCCATTTTCTTGTAGAAAGTGAGAAAAGTAGGGATTCCACCTTCTTTCTAGCGTTGTGAGGATCAGAAGAACATGGACACAGTGGAGTCCTGCACACAGAACTGTGCTGGCTTTTGGGAGTAGCCAGTTTAGGCAAGGATCAGGAAGAGGCACTCTAGTGTGGTAGCTGGGGTGGGAAGGACTGGGCTGTGCCTGGCCTGCTTCCCAACTGTTCCCTGTGTAGTGTGGGGCAAGCTATTTCAGATGGCCTTCAGTTTCCTGGTGGCTCAGTGCCGGTGTTGGTATTCTGAATACACTCTGTAGTATATTCAAAAGGGCTTGTGGAAGAACAAGTGCCACACTGCTCTGCAGGTCCCCAGGGACAGCATTGCATACAGTGCGGTGAGCAGAGGTCGCCATGCTTAGGGGATGTATATATAGCAAGTAAGGACACCCCGTCTGTGGACTGGACTGTGCACCCACACCAAAGGCTGTGGCTGTTCACTGCTGATTTCAGCCCCCTGCAGCTGCCATTTATTTCCACAGTCTAGTTTAGGGATCTTCTGCTTGTCTACCCTCTGAGCCTCTCCAGTCTAATTTGGGGTTGAAACAGAAGTCAGGCTGGTCAAAAGAAAGGGTAATTAGGTAAATACTAAGTTTCCTGGACAAAGTCATCCGGTCTGTAGGCTGCAGAGTGCTCTGATCACCGATTTAAGATAACACAGCATTTTCACCTTAAAGAATTCACATCCTGGTGTACTGCTTTGGTTTCTCCCCACACAAAGTGCATGCGCTGACCCCATCTCACATGCAGAGTGTCTGTCTGTGACACTCTCTGTGATGACGCACACCACACAGTTAGTCAGTATTTGGGCACATTTGCACAGTTGACTCCAACCTCTGCTGGACACAAATGTTTCCTGATCACTTCTGTCACCTCATCACGCTCATGATGGTCACAGCCTTAACCTTTTCCCCTGTGGTGATGGTTACATAAAGAGATAGCTGAAGCCAGTGGGAGCTACATCTGCTCACTGCTCTAAGGAGACCTGCACCACCCTGAGCATGCATCAGCAGAGAGACATGGGACCAGAGAATCCTGGACTCCACAGGATGCACTTACCCTGGCTTCCCTAGGCTTAGGTCACAGTAGGTGTTGGTTTAGCCTCGGTCTGGTCCTTTGTAGACATCTGCCCATATCACAAAGCCTCAAGCCTGGCACAGCCTATGTGATTGGCACTGCCTTCCCGGGAAGAGCCCAGTCCTGGAACGGCCAGGGTTGCAGGTGCATTGGCACGTGGTGGGCAGTGTGTGGGGCCTTGCCTACCCAGTGCCTGGCGACGCTCGGCAACACCGTCCCATCCCTGAAATATCTTGGCCTTGTGGGCTTGTTGCTCCAATTAAAACTTAAACACGAAAGCAGCCAGCTTCTTCCTTTGTGTGAGTGAGCGCGGACAGTGCCAGAGCATGTCATGGAAACTGTGGGGGGCTGTTTTCAGGGAGCTGTGCTCATGTTGAGGAGCCATCTCTTCAAGCGCTGCGTCTTGCTGGGGTGCTGCTGGGGGCACGTGAAAGGCAGGTTTCTGTTTGCCAACAGTTAAGTCACCTCTGAGATGGTGGTGAAAGTCATTGTCCACATGTTCACAGACACGGCTGCGCCAGGCCTCATGCTATGACTTATCTCTGGCAAGGACTTAAAATCGTCTCTCTGGCTGGTTGTCAAAAATTACATCATATCAGAGTAAACTGCTTTTAAATCAGACATCCATTATTCATGTATATTAACTGCTTTTTTATTTTTTTATTGGCTGTTTTGTGTGTGATTTACTTTTTCCCCCAGCCTCCTTGCCCTCCCCAGTTGTCCATCTTTCTCATCCTTTTTTTAAATCTGAGCTCATCTGTGAATTCCCTGGGCTGTTCACTTAGCTTTGTGTATGAAGCAGTGTGCACACCTTGCTTTGTGGTGAAATGCCTCGCTTGTTATTACCAGGATTTATAGCCTTTCCCTTGTCTTCTGCATTTACAAAAATGAGAGTACCAGTGGCCCTACCAGGCAGCTGGACTGCTGGGTGGACAGCGGGCATGTGTGTTCATGGTCACACTCTTGAAGCCTGTCTTTCTAAGACAGTGTCGCTTATGGCCATGGTCAGACAGCGTGTGAGCTGCATGCTTCATCCACTTCATCTAGTGCATGGTCAGCCTGCATAGCACCTGACGCTGCTCCGTAATCCAGAGAAGTAGGCTTGTGCTCACCCCGTGTGACTGGTATCTGGTGGCTATGGGACATTTCTCTCACTTCTGGCATTTGGAATAGGGGTTAGGGTCTGTCCTGTTATAACCACAGCTGTGCTGTGCCCGCAGCCATGCTGACACTTCACTGTGCCATCAGCGTTGGTTATTTTCCTGCAGTTAGTTGAGTCGCTGCCCCCTCCAACCTCTCAGACTGTTTTCTGAAATGCTTTTCACTTTACTCACTTTGTTACTGAAGCCCAGAGCATGTTTCTACCCGAAATGTCCTCATTTCACTGTCCCTCTTGAAGGCCAGCATGGCCCAATGGCCATGGTTCTAGGTTGACAGGTGTTTGCTCAATCGCTTGAAGATGCTGCTGGTTTTTGACACCCATTGACACTGGTAAATCAGTGGCTATGGATGTAATTGCTGTCCCTCTGAGGACTCCAGCCCTCCCTTCACTATTGGAAGGTCCGGTCCTCCAGTTCTGAGCCAGCCTAGGAGCCCAGCAAAGCTTTGTCTCAAGAACAACAACAGAACCACAGCACAAGCTCATCACTTGGCTTTAATTTTCTGTGGTTTCACTCCAGCACCTCTGTATGGATTTATTTCAGTTTATCCTGTTGGGGATTTCTTGTGTTTCCTTTCAGCTGTAGCAAACACTTGGGGCAGTACCTGTTGAACGCTTCTCTGTTCTCTCTGTGGAGCTCAGGTTAGATGTGTGTTGGAGCAGTATGCTGATCCCCACTCACTTCCATCTGCATGTCTGCATGGTACTCTGAGGAATGGCTCAGATCTAGCTTCCTGCTCACCTGTCTCCCTGGATCACCCTCGATCTTTGCTTAGCCCATCCATCTATGGTGATTTCTAGAAATTCTGAGTTCAGTTTCTCAAATGTGCTCAGTTTGCTGCCTGCCCTGTCACATGGTAGGTGACTGTGTACACTGAGACTGTCTGCAGCCAACTCTGTGTTCTGAAACTCCCAGTGCCTCCAAAGCCCATCCTGCTTCTCACTGGCTCTGTAGAATTTGTCCTTTATTTTGAGTGGATACACAGCTGGAATTGATTTGCAGGCACCACAGATATCTGGGTGGCTCCAGGGAGTGGGAGCATTGTGCTCCCCTGAACTGAGCTGAGCTTCCCCAGGAAAGGGTTCCACCTTCACCCACCATCATTCTGGGGTCCACAGGCTCCGCTTTCTGCAGAGTTCTCATTTGTGATGTCCCCTGTGCTGTCAGATGCTGAGTCCCCAGCTGCCATTCTCGGGGGTTCCCAGAGAAGCCCTGGCCTGGCTCTCATTCCTTTGTGGTCTCATCACTTTGGGCACCTGTGAATCATACTGCTTCCCTTGAGGTGAGGAATGTGCAAAGAGGGGTCTGGTGGCAGACTTCAGTTGCACTTTGAGAAGCTTTCTGCTGGCTTATTGGTATGCCGCTTTGTCAGACAGGAAGAGAGCCCAAAGGCTTGGGTGGGTGGACGTTGGGGCATCTGCCTGGGCAAGCCGCAAAGTCACCCAGGAGTGGAGAGAAGATAAGCAGGGAAGGAAAGGCCCAAACTGGAGTAAATTCTAGGTTTCCTGGTTCCCAGTCTGAACCACTTCTCACCAAACACAAACGCATGCACCTAGCCCATTGCCAACCCACATCAGGACCATGGCATCTGGTGTCTGCTGCTTGTGCTGAGCACTGCATGAAAGGCGGAGGGCAGCAGCATTTATGCTCCAGGGAGCTTAAAGCCTGAATCAAGGAAGCACTCTGCTCTGTGTGTAAGTGCTTGGTAACTAAGCTGCACCTGGTGCTCAAGACAGTCTTGGGACTGTTTGACCCTCAGTGTTGGAGAACTGCAAGCAGATGACACAGTTCAGGGTGGCACTTGGGAACACCAGATGCAGCATGCTGGCTGACAATAAACACCCCCTGCTCTGTTGATCGTGGAGAACCCTGAGTGCCGATGGTGGGGTGGGGGGACAGAGAGTGGAGCACACTTGCCTGGATGCAGACGGAGAACATGAGGCCAGCTCGCTCGCTCTGTTCAGAAATGGCTTCTGCCTGGGGCTTTTCCCCCAAAGATCAAAGTATATGTGGTAGTGATGAGAGAGGCCGGGTAGCCAGGAGGGAGAAGAGGGGTCAGTTATATCTGCAATCTCCAAGACTTTGGGTCAGGACTTCCCTTCGTGTCTTTGGAATTTACTCCATCCCTGTTCAGTACGCACCTTGTTTAAAGGGAAACAAGCAAATTCTCTTTGATTCAAAAGGTTCTTAAGAGTGCTGATGTCATGGGGAGAGGCCTTTTCCACCACTGACCACATTGGTTAGGCAGCCTGGGGTTCTGAGAACATTCTCAAGTTTTGGTCAAATTAAAGTCAGTTTGCCAGAACATAGCCACAATTCTGTCATCAAGGTGCCAAGCTCCTTGAAGACATCTCTGTCTATGGTGGCTCATGTCCACAGATGGTGATGTCAGTCCTGGGTTTAGGAAGAACCTGTGCTGAATACTGGTTTCACAGAGTGGAGGAGAGGGTGGCAAGCTTTGAGCTAACCCCAGTGTAAGTGACGGTGGTAGCCATCTTCCAGTCCTTCCATTGTGATTTGGCTGGAAAGCCACAACCTCTCGACACCCTAAACAGACCTGGTCATGTGTAGAAGGTACAGACCTCCCAACCCAGAGTAGTCTCTGATGCTTTCCAGATATTGGATCTGTGGCCATCTCCTTCCCAACAGCATAGGCCAGTACAACAGCTCCCTCCTGCTTGAGACACCAGCTGCTAGGACACAGCAATACGATGGCTCTGTGGTCCCAGAAGAGGCAGGTCCCACATGCAGAAGAGTGGGACAGCTGGGACAGCAGCAGCTGGCCAGACACGGCTCTTTGATTTGGCAGTGTGTCGGCTGCCACACCCATTCACTCCAGTGCCTGCTACACAGAGGAAGACTCATAAATGTTCTCACCAGCTGCTGAATGTTTTATCAAAAACCAAGTCGAAGCAACTTATTTACCAGAATGGACTTATATATGCACAGACATTCAAAAGACCCACTTGTATTGGAGACATCAGCATCAGGAAAACACCAGCCTCTCACAGAAAGGACTTTTGCATGTACCAAGCAAGAGAGACAGACCTTCACACTAAAAACCTATACCTCTATTACCAGAATGTTTGGGGTGGCTGGATCCTCGAGATGGATCACAGTGGACCACCACACTCTTCTGTTACACAATTTACTGTAAGAACTCACTATAAGAGGCATTACATTTGGATAAAATATGTTTTTAAATATAGGCTTGAGAGCAGTTGGAATAGTTGAAAATTGACATTCTAAAGCTGTGTTTTATCAGAAACAAGTTAAGTTTTCTGCGGAGGAAATTAGCAGAAATAGAAAACCTTCCTGCCTGGTCCCTTATGAAGAGGATGCTTTCATTCACATAGGGTCACACACATTCACCCGGAAGACAGAAGGGAGACGTGAGAGCTTGAGCTCACAGTGCATCTCCTGCAGATGTCTGCAGGACACAGCATCTGCTGGCGTAGCTTTAGGAAAACTCCTAGAGACACAGTGGATGGCAGCACACGCCTGGGCCGTGATTGCTGCCAACACTGCCGAACCTGCATTTGATGCTTGGCTAATCTATCGACTCCATGGCCACATTAATGCAGAGCATCTGCTCCCAGACTGCAGCTGAGGGGAGTTTCCCCTTCTCTCAAGCATCTCTGAACGCCTCTGAGAACAACTCAAGTGGTCGTGGGTTAAGACTCATCCAACCAGGGCAATAAAGAGAAAAATTAGTCTAATGCATGGTCTTAACAAGAGGGAGTGTGAGCATGAATAATTGATATCACTAGTCTGTGGCAATCAGATAAAATGAAGTCCCATTTGCTCAACCTTATTAAAAGAGAGAGAGTGTGGGAGGGAGGGAGCCATGGTAAAGGTCGTTAAGGGACTTGTATCGTGGAAGACCTGCCTTGGAGATGGTAATGTGTTTTCCAATCTCTGTGGTCTTTAACTAAACGCAATGGTAAAGGTTCTCTTTGGATGGTTCTGATCCGTTGAATTATTGAACATTTTAGAAATACTTGACTGCTGACTTAGATGTCTTTATGATGAACTTGCAGAGTCTTTTTGGCGGGGATTATCTCCCTGTATCACTCAGAGATGATTCATCCACTTGTCAAAAAGGAAATAGAAAAAAGTGGAGGCTGCTGCTGGCTTCTGTGAGCCTCAGTTCTTGCGCTTTACCTGTCTGCTGCTGAAGGCCTACCTTCCTTCCACACTGATGTACTGTAAAAACAAAAAGGTCACTCCAAAATATTGAAATCTCTGTGATGATAATTAGGTCCAAAATGGTTACTTTTAAATTTTTAATAAATCTTCTTAAATTGCTACACAGTAACTGTACTTGTCCAGTGGGTGCCGTGGCATTTCTGTGCATGTACAGAACAGGACCTGCGCCTGGAGTGTCTTACCTCAGAACTGCTGCTTCATGCTGGGAACATTTTCAGAACACACCATCAGGTTGCTGGCTTTCAGCTTTCCTCCTCCCAGAAACCACCTGTGATAATGTCCACTCAGCTGCTGAAGATGGATTTGATCATGTCTGTATTGAAAACAGCACCATTTTAGGGCTTGTTTTCGTTTGTTTTTTGGTTTGTTTGTTTGTTTGTTTGTTTAATTGTTGAAAACTTTCTGTCAGGCCATAGCACACACCTTTAATCCCAGCACTCATGGAGGCAAAGGCAGATGGATACACTCTGAGTTGGAAGCCAGCCAGGGCTATACAGTGAGACCCTGCTTTTATGATGAATGATTGAATGAATGAATGAGTCAATGAATGAGCAAGTGAGTGAGCAAGCAGATCTAACTTTCTGTAAGGAACTTTTGTGTTTTGTTGCATCTTGGCTTGTACATTAGGCATTGAGAAGGCGTTGTAGATTCTGCCACTGTCTTTTGGCAGTAGTTAATTCCCCTGACCATGGTGTTAGACTCCCGTGGATTCTTGAAGATTCACATGTTAGAAATGTATGCCACCATGAGATTGATGGTTCTCACTGTGGAGATGATTTAATTTGTTAGGTGTTTCTCAGGACTGACATAAGAATCACCACTCATAAGTGTTAAGTGTCTGGGTTAATCAGAAGAGTTCTCATGGTCTCTATGGAAATGCCAGAGTCACTCTGCAAACCCAGAGTACTCACCACGCACACGTTCAGCGGAAGTCAGTGGAAGTGTAGTGGGAAGGCCTTTGCACTGTGAATTTGGACCAGGATTATGTACTGTTTACCAAATGACACCCAGTTGAGCTAGTAATAGCTTTTATTTAAAAGCTGACTACACATACACCTTCAATCCCAGTGCTCAGGAGGCAGTGGCAGGTGGATCACCAAGTTCAAGGCTAGCCTGGTCTACAGAACAAGTAGACAGCTAGGGCTACACAGAGAAACTTCGTCTCAAAAACACAAACAACAAATACCAAAACAGCAACAACAAAAGATGACCCCAGGAGAATAAAGGTGATCCATCCTTTATTCCCCTGTGCTGAAGAAGAGGCACACACACCCTCAATGAGAGTATATAGCCTGCAGGCATCTGCCCTCTGGCCTTCACACCCAGAACAAAGTTTCCAAACCCGGAGTGGAGAGCGGGGAGAGAGGTGCTGTTGGACTGGAGCTCAGTGGTGGCACCATGGTGGTGTATGTTTACAGTGCCGCTTCCCTCAGTTGCTGTAAGCTCTTCAGCTAACCCCAGCACACCTAACCCCTGTAACCTGTAGCTTTCATTCCTTAAACACAAAACAGAGAAAAGAGGTTCAGTTTAGCCTTGGAGAGAACAGGCTGCCTGACCTGCTGCTCATCATTCGTCTCTGCTCTCCTGCTTTTGCTTATACTTTGGTGAAGGAACTCTGGTTTTCCCCCTCTTGGTCTTTTGTCACTTGAGTAGCCAATATCCCTCTACTCTCAGTGGCCTAGAAGTGCCTAAGCCACTGAGTAGCAGAGCGTCCTCTGGGGACAGAATGAAATGCTCACTCAAGGTTGGCACAGTGCAAACTGTATGACATCCCCTGATGCCTAGGACTGACAGTCTGTGCTTTCTTCCCACTCAGATCCTGGTGTATAGCCTGGAAGCAGAACGCTGCCTCTCGAAGGTAGGCAACGCGCTTGGAGACTTCACTTGTGTCAACCTCCGAGACAGCCCTCCCAACCTAATGGTCAGCGGCAACATGGACAGAAGGTAGGTCAAGATGATAGCTGAAGGGGCTGAGAGTGCCCCACTCTTCAGCTTTGTCCCCAGCCCCGCACCCAGCCCCTGGACTTGGAACAGTCTTATATTAGGTATAGTTTGACCTGCTATGCCTGTGCTTCGCCTCTGAAGCAGCACAGGACAATTCTCCTTTAAGGCAGTTGGTGGACGGTCTAGTGAGACCACTTGGAATATCTTTTGTCCCCCTGCTGCAGAATTAGTTTGGCACCGAAAAGCTCGCTTTCCAATATTAAAAACAATAACCTAAGGGACAGGCCGTGTTCAGCACAATAGGGATGTCTGCCAAGTGATGCCAAGAGTGTATTTCAGAGCTCTGTGTGTCCCTCTGCTGACAGGAAAGAGACTTGATGGGAACAGATTCCACTTTCTATTTAGCTGATTAGCGGCCTTCTCTTTAACACGTTGGCTGAGGGAGTCAGTTTTCCTGGTACAGGGGCCAGTGCCAGCGTTCCACACTGTAGGATTAAAGTGTTTGAAAAGACCCTTCCCATCCAAATTTTAGTTTTTCCTCTTGTCTTGTCTTTTCCTTTGCTTTTTTTCTGTTTTTTGGCTAGTTACCTGCTATGTCTGATCCAGTGCCCCAGAGAGAGGTAGACTGGATGGGGTGCCAAGGCTGCTGGCACCCCTCCTCTGGGCCCAGCCCGGGGCTGCAGGTGCCGGGCTGCCCGGCTGTGAGTATCAGCTCTGAGGCGGGTGTTTCTTTGTGCCAAATCCCAGAGCTCTGTCCCAGAAGAGTAGCAGCTTACAGAAATCACTATTGAATCACATAGTGTTTCCAACCCCTGAGCCTCACCCACTAGCCCCACCCCACCTAGAGCAAAGAGAGCCTGAGCAAGCTTTGTGGGGAGAAGGCAGTCAGTCCATCTCACAGGGGCTTCTCAGTGACTCAAAATGTGGGGCTTGTAAATGGAGCTCTGAGTTCAGTGTGCCAAGGCTTGGGGGCTGGAGAGACAGCTTGGTCAGTAAATGACTACTGGGCAAACATGACCTGAATTTGGATCCCAGAATACATATTAGGAAAAACAACAACAACAACAAAAAAAAAAACAGGCAGGCTGAGCATGGTGGTTCACACCTTTAATCTCAGCACTTGGGAGGCCGAGGCAGGCAGATTTTTGTGAGTTCAGAGCCAGCCTGATCTAAATTGTGAGGGCTAGGCTGGCAAAGGCTACAGACCCTGTCTAAAACCAAACAATGACAACTGAAAAAGGCATGGTCACACTCATCTGTAGCCCTAGGGCAAGGGGCACAGGCAGGACTGGCCTCAGAGAGCGGTGGCCAGCAGGTCAGAGAGCTCTGCGTCCATGAGAAACCTTTCTCAAAAGATAAGGTAAAGGATAACTGATCATAGGGATGCTGACCTCTGTGACTTCCACATGGCCTTTTCACAGGTGCACACATTCCACACATGTACATGCATACACACACACCCCAACAACTGCCACCACCACCTAGGCTTGGAAAGTAGCCTCAGTGTGTGACTAGGGAAACAGATCACTCCCTGTGAGCTGAGTGTCTCCACTCTTTCTGAGTGGAGCAGATGCCAGGAGCCTTTGGGGAGCCCTGTATCTGAAGACCTTAGCCCAGACAGCTCTAGGATGGCACAGCCACTGTCAGCTGCCTCTCAAGCTGTCCTCCAGGACACGTACCTGTTCTCAATAAAGCTGCCCTTTTCTTCTGGAGTGTACCCACCTCATCACACACCATGACTAGATGAGGAACCACGTACCCAGTTCAGAAGGCCCTCTTGTCTGTGTGATACCCAAAATGGATTTTTAAGAAATCCCCCCCCCCTTTTTTTTTTTAAGAATGTAGTGGAATTGAGTTTTTTAAAGCAGGGAGGTCCCAGGTTCTCAGCACAGCACAGATGACAGGCAGGGACAGAGCTCTTCGGTGTTAGAGCCCTGGCTGCCCCCACCCTTTAGAATAAACCCAAACAGTAAACCCAGCATCCTGGCCTAGGCTTGCATCTCCAGTGATGGCTTACAGTTAGCCCTTGGAGGAAAAGCTAAGAGCTGCCTCCCCTAAGAGTCCAGACTCCTCTAGCCTTCCCTTGTCCAGGCATGTAGTTACTATGGAAGAACTGAAAGCATTTTTAAGCCAGTATGGGTAAGTTTTCTTACTTATGTAGGCTAGCCTCTGCTAGGGCAGCCATGCCCAATAGCTAGGAGTAGTTAATAGACCACTGTCCCCAACCCTAAATCATTATTCTGCTCTCTTCTCCTGAGTAAACAAAGGCTTTTTAAGGGCTTAAAAACCTCATTCAGTTCCAGAAAAGTGCCTAAAGCCTCCTGCCCCACCCTTCAGCTCTGTCGTGGGAACCCCTGTTCAGGGCAGGCCCGTAAGAAAACACTGGGGACATTGGGAAGCCTCCTGGTGCAGCCACTTCCCCAGGGAGCTTCGCAGCAGCCCATCAGCTTGACTGCCCTCTGCAGCTCTAGGTGCAGAGGGCTTTTGTATTTTATCTGTGGGTTTGCTGGTGGTCAGACTGAGGGCAGCACACTGAAACCAGAACCTCCGTGTTCTTGTCAGTGAGTGGAGGAAGCTTGTAGGTACTGGCAAGGGCTGTGTCTAGTAAGACCCCTCCCTGTGTGCCTCTTGGACTGCTTGTCTCTTGCCAGTGACACCCAGGTTCTGGAGTAGAACATGCTCAACTCTCCACCTGGGAGAGCCAGGGCCATAGTCAGTGCTGATGGCAGCTGTTGGATTGCTAAGGTACACTCCTTGGACCAACATTCTCACCATTCCCAGATTTAGTTTAGTGTGTGTGTGCGCGCACACACGTACACATCCATATGTGGGTGTATGTGGGTGAGTGAGTGCATACTATAGCACAGTGTGGAGATCAGAGGACAGCATTGTCTGTCAGTCCTTGCTGCCTCCATGTTGGCTATGCATGCAGACTGGCTGGTCCAGGAGCTTCTGGAGATATCAGGTGGAGACCTCATATCTCATCACAGGACCACTGGATTATAGACATGTGCTGCTGTGTCCAGCTTTACCTGGGTCTTGGGGGCCCAAACTCAGGTCCTTATTCTTGTCTGCCAAGCAAAAGCCATCTTCCCACTGCAAGTTCATTTTCAGAACCCCTTCCTTGAGGTAGAGTTCACATGCCATGTGACCTACCAACTAACTGCACAGTTTCAGGACAGTACCCAAGACAGATGCCCTGTATCATAAGTAGTCACTGCCATCTCCCCCAAGGTCTCCATTTCTGAGCAACCACCAACTGACTTTCCTTTGGTATGCATTTACCTGTGGACATTTGTGTAAATGGGTGACATGTGATCCCTTATGACTTATTTCTACTTAGTCTAATGTTTTCAGGGTACACCCATGTGGTAGCGTGTAGTAAAACATCACTCCCTTTTTATGGCCAAGTAATACCCATCATTGGACAGACATCTGTCCATCTAATACAACATCTAATCCAAGAATTACAACATCCGTCCGTCCATGTCTTTAAGCTAGTGGATGTCTTTAAGCTAGTGGTTTAATTCATCAAATTCCTTAATAGTTTTGACCGTTGTCGTCATTCGTGTGTCATTTTTTTGTGCATCTTCAATTCTCTTAAGTGTAGACACCTGGGAGTTGAGTTGCTGGCTTCAGTGGTAAGCCACGCTCTGCCTGCCCTGGCCCTGAAGAATCTTCCAGTTCCTCCATGTCTTCAGCCATGTGCTGTCCTCGTTCTCTGTGGTTGGCAACTAGTGTGTGGTGTGTCCTTGTGCTTTGCATCGCCCTCGGGGCCCACCTCCTGTGTTTTTGACCCTCTGCATGTTCCATGAGATCTGTCTATCCAGATCCTGCTTTTAGGGTTGAGATGTGGTTCCACTGTGTACATGCCTAGCACGTCACGTGCTACCACACCCACTCCCAAGTCTTGCCTGTTTTTTGAGACAGGGTTTCTCTTTGTAGCCCTGGCTGTCCTGAAACTCACTCTGTAGACCAGGCTGGCCTCTAACTCACAGAACCGCCAGCCTCCACCTCCCAAGTACTGGTATTAAAGATGTGTGCCGCCGCCGCCGCCGCCACCACCACCACCACCCAGCTCCAAATCCTATTTTTAACTGAGGTTTTTATTGTTGAGTTGTGGCAGATCTTTCACTTCTGTGGGTGTCAATCTCTTGTCAGATGTGTCACTTGCAAGTATTTCCTCGTGTTAGCTGTGTTCTCACTTGTAGACAGTGTATAAGATAGGCTTTAAGTATGATGGAGTGTTATTTATCTAAATGTTGTTTTATTGCTTGTGCTATCACCTATTTATAAGAAACCACTTCCTAATTCAAGGTTATTGGTCTGTTTTCTTGAATTTTATAATTTAATCTCTTGATTTTGAAATGCATGGCCTGCTAGGCAATTTTGGGTATAGTGTAAGGTGGAGTCTGGCTTTGTATTTAGTCTTCTCAGCACTGTTGTTGACAAGATTGTCCTTTCCAACCTTGAAAATTAACTGACCATAAAAAATTGAGTGTTCCCAGTTCTGATCCTGCCCTGTTTATTAGTCTCACCAGCAGCTGGCTGGAACTTGCTGCATCTGTAGTTGAGGATGTACCAGATAGACAGAAGCCAGCCATGTTCAGCAGTCTCTGTGGGTGAAGGGAGGATGTTTGTGGAGGAGTTGGGTATGGTGCACCAAGTGGGAGGTTGAGGCACAAGTTTCAGGACAACTTGGGCTATATAATGAGGTTCTCTATAAAAAAGTAAATGGGCTGAAAGATGACTCAGCTATTAAAAGCATGTACTGCCCTTTTAGAGGACCTGAGTCTGATTCTAGGCAGCCACAGCAGGTGCTCGCGACTGCCTGCCACTGCAGCTCAGGGGGCCCGATGCCCTCTTCTGGCCTTTGTAGGCACCTGCAACTCAAATTGCACATACATCCACACAGACACACTATTAAAAATAGAATCTTAAAAAGAACAAGACAAAAATGTGCAGCATAGATATGTGAACTATCTGTAATATTTTTTAAATGTATTATGCATGCACGATGGTGGGGGTACACGTGCCATAGTATGCATAGAGGCCAGTTGTGGAGCTGGTTCTCTCCTTCCACCCCAAGCAGGGTTCTAGGGATGGAACGCAGGCTTGCTGCAAGGGTTCAGCTGCTGAGCCAGCATGCTGATCCTCACTCATACACTTAAAATGCAGAATGCTAGCTTAGAGCTTCCACATTTCCTACTTTGGCCCTCAGTGCTGTCCTAGGCTGTCCCAGGCTGGCTGTTTGTTCATGAGCTACAGTGCTCAGGATTTGGTAGATTCTCTGAGGAGTCAGCTTTGGGGATCACCCCAGAGGGGTTGATGCTTAGATTTCATGTAAAGACCTCCACCATAGTGGCACTGCTTAGCTAAAGCGTGCTAAGCTTGGCCAAGCTCAACGGAGCCAGGCAAGTCCACCTGAAAATGCAAGTGTTTCAGTTGCTCTGAAAATGAACATTCAAGTAAGACTGTTGGTGCTGTGTGGGTGAGGCTTGTGTGTAGTCTTCCTCCATAACTCAGGTACAGCGAGGTCAGGCAGAAGTGTGCACCAACCTTTTAAAAATACCAGTTTTCCTGACTTGTTTAGTCATAATTTTAAATTTCACACATTTACCTTTAGTTCCTGGATAGAAATGCAGCCAAGGGTGGGTTCTTCCTGAAGAACAGCCAACCCAGAGTCTGAACACTGCCAGCTTTGCCGCCACAGTCTGCCTTGTTATCATGCAGGACTGGTGAGTCCAAACCAATAGGAAGCACGCCCCAAAGTGTGACCCCCCAATTAAAGAATCTTCTCACTTCCTTCCTGCCCAGCATACAGAAAGTTGTGGTGTGCGCTCGTGTGTGCTGCCAGGGAGCGTGCAGGGCGCGAACATTACGCTAACTCCATCTGCAAGTGTTATAATGAGTTATTCAAAGCTCTTCGCACAGGACCAACCAGAGCGTGCCTCCCTCTCCGTTCCAGCGCGTTTTCCTGCCCATCAGATGGATGCTCCTCTGCTGGAGTCTTTGGAAGGTTCTGGTGTCTTTTGTTTTAATTGGCGAGCTAAAGCCACCTCCTATGGTGCGGTTTTCATTAGTGAGGGCTGCAGAGAGGGAGTGTTGGGGCCGTCCTCCAAGCCCATCCATGAATATTAAACATAAGACAATTATAGCTTTCAGACCAATTATTTTTCTTTCAGCAGGCGAAGTTGGTGATACTCACTAGATGAGGATTCGCAGTTTCTACCATTGGCCCCTCTTGTCCCTGGAATGGGTAGACCTGGCACGTGCTTGTGCCCAATGCTGGGCTACCTGTTTCCCAGTGTGGAGTGTTCGATTCAAGTGCTAAGGCTGCTGGGTCTGGCAGGGCATGCTGCATTTTGGGTTGGGACTGCACACTGTCAGATGTCCTGGGCCAATACCTGCTTCCTAATGTGAATTTGATGATTTGAGTGGACAAGGCATTGCAGTATGTGCAGTTTGGTCTGAGACAAGAAGCCAGATGTCTCTAAGATGGCAGAAAACTGTTCTATTGCTTGGGCTAGTTTCTGTTTCCCTAGCGAACCTGAGCTGCTGTGTCTCTGGTATTTGTTGTCTTGTTTGGCGCTATCATGCTGCTGTAAACACAGCAAAGAAACAGACGGCAAACTCTGAACTAATGGACCAAACGTGTTTGCCTGTGTGTCCATAACAGCTATGCTATAAACACTCACAGAGGGACTGTTGATAGACCTGACTAGCCAACATGTGTGGGGAAGCATCTACCCCCATCTGTTTCAGGGTCCCAGCCTGACACTCTTTCCTTGGGTGCCCAACAGCCTTGGGTCTCTCTGCCTGTAGAGGCTGAAGACAGGTGGTTGTGCATGCTTCCAGGAAAGCCTTCCCCACTGGAGCCTTGGAGTGAGTGTCACTCGTAGCCATAGACCTGAGACCCTGCATCACCATCTTGCCGTGTGGCCTCGATCCTGCACCCCAAGACTGCAATCATCTGTATTTGGTTGGCTTGTTGTTTGTTGATGGTGTTTTGTCTTTATGACAGGGTTTCTTACACCCTAGGCTGATCTCAAACTTGATTTTTGTAGCCTTGTAGTCAAGAGTTACCTTGAACTCTTGGTCCTCTTGCCTTCACCTCCCTGATGCTAGGATTCCAGACCTGTACCACCACATCCAACTTCTGTTGTTCCACATTATACCTACTTATCACTTGCTAAGAAACAAGTAAACCATCTGAAACAAATGAGGTGTGTGCATTCTTCTGCACCAGGGGGGAGCTGGCACCCTGTGCGGCCTGATCTGTAAACAGCATGATAGTAGTGTCTGGAATAAAGTAAAAACCTCCTTTGGAGCTCTGGTTGCATCTCCCCTCCCAAGGAACTGCTGCGTTTAACTTCTGAACTGTGCTTAGGGGACAGGTGGTCTGAACCCAAAAGCAAGTGCAGCAAGCCTCCATGCAGCCCCGTGACGGCTGCCTGTCTCCACACACAGCTGCTCATTGAAGGAGAACTGGTCCCTGGCCCCAGTCATGCTCACTGTCTCAGCTGAGCAGTTCTTGTCCGTCTGCACACAGTGTAGACACACAACACCTGTTCACGGTTCAGGCTCCTGGAGCAGGTAGAAATCTAAGTGTCTGCCCCAGACTCTACTGTTGGCATGTCCTGTGGTTGCCTGAAGTGGGGCACAGTTAGTTATGCCAGTCCCATCTAGTCATTCAAGCCCATGCCGTCTTCAATGCTGCCTCTAATTTCTCTGCCAGCCTAACTGGTGATTCTTTCCCCTCGGGCTGCTGAAGGCCTCCTTGTATGCTCCCACTTTTCAAAGTAACAGTCTGCAGCATGTACTTTTTATTCTGATTAGTGCTTACGAGCACTAAGCCAGAGACTTCCTTTCGGTGTGACTCTGCTGCCCTCGCTGCCTGGCATGCTGCAACAACCCCTTCTTGCCTTCTCACGAAGTTCATGGTCAGGGTCTGTGTCTTCATTCTGGAAGACAAACAGCTGTTTTCAAGCAGAAGTCATGCCTGGCCAGCCCTTGCCTGTTGCTCTTTGTAGGGGCAATGACCTTTTTCTTATCACTTAATCTATTTGGTTTTTCTGTCCTTTCCTAGAAAGTCACTTATTCATCTAAATTTGCAGTTTTGGAGATTAAAAAAAAAAAAATGAAGTCAAGCAGAAAACCTGGGTAAGTTATAGAGACCCAGGAAACCTGAAGAGGTGATAGAGACTCTATGGAAATAGAATTATAAAATCCATAAAATACTCTGTCTGTAAAAGAAAGTTAGGTCCCCATAGCTTTGAGAGTGAGTGAAGCATAATCTCAAGGTTAAACGAATTCCCCAGGACCCTGAAAGCAGAGAGTGTAGAGTCTTACACAGCACATGCTTACCTCTCTCTTGTTGTGGCTTTTCAGCAGATCTGTTTCTGATCACAAGACAAAGCTCTCTCTCGTATTGCAGAGGAACCCCCACAGGAATGCTGCAGAGACTGCAGTGCTGGTGATGCAGGCTTCCTCAGTAACCCCTCTCCTCCTGGTGCTCTTCCTTCATCTTCCAGAGTGAGGCTCCATGACCTCCGCAGTGATAGAATTGCACTGTCGCTGGCTGCCCATCGGCTAGGGGTGTCTGCAGTCCAGATGGATGACTGGAAGATTGTCAGTGGAGGCGAGGAGGGGCTGGTGTGTGTCTGGGATTACCGCATGAACCAGAAGCTGTGGGAGGTGCACTCCAGGTAAGCTGGCTCCTGGTGTGTGCAGACTGTGGGTGCTGGAGTGGTTCCCAGGCTGCCTGTGCCCTCTCTGCCGCCTTCCTGAAAGCAGCTTTGCAGGAAAGGAGACCAAGGCCTGGAAAGACACCAATCTGGAGACTTGAGCGCCTCTCCATTCCCCACTGTATTGACCCGAGTACTACGGCTCTCAGAGAGCATCTCACTTCTTAGGATGTGGTGAAGTCTTCACAGCTGTTGCACTGGTCCCTGTGAATCCCTTCATCATAATTACCAGGGAAACCAAGAAGCCAGCTTGGGGAGACTGATTTCCAGTGTGCAGGTGGATGGTTGGCACTGGTCCCCCATGTGTGAGACTTGGTGTATCCAAGTGTGGTCTATGTGGCTTGTGCCTCCCTTCATCATGAGGGGCCCAGGGGGAGCATCAGCCAAGGGGAGCTCCTCTCACCTTGAGCAGGAGTGTTGAGAAGAGGATCCTTTCCTGAGCACAGGCCAGGGTCTTCTGAGGCTGAGGCCTACTGGTAAAATGGTTCATGGGAGCCTACCTCAGTTTTGGATTTAGAGGCAACGTAGAGTTCCCACCTAGCCCATATACCTTCAGAGGGGAGACTGCCTGGAGTCCTCTCCAGCTGAGTTCAGGCTCCTCTGTAGCTAGTAGATGTGGTGCTGTGGAGGTGCCCAGCTTGAGATCATGACAGATGCAACTCTCCCACCCCGATGCAAAATCAAGACAGCCCTGCCTTTATTTCAGAGCAAATTTGATGGCTTTGCAAATACCCACAAAAGTAGCAGGGTAAAACTGGTTTCTTTCTTGGCCTGTAAGGTAGTGAATACTTTGCCCACTGGCTTTTATTAGATCAGAACCCCAGTGGTATTACACTGGCTACCCATCCTTAACTTTAATGATGGCATACTATGATGCCACCAGGTGGTGCCAAAACACAGCTCAAACTCTCACACTGGACTCAGCATTTGCCTGAATTTCAAGATAGCCAGTACCTACCGAAAGCTGGTTCTCTGCGCCTCCAGAACTGTGCCAGCCTCTCTGGGCTTCTACAGTGACATGAGCAGGCTGCCCCACACCTTTTAAGCACTCGAGAGGCCCAGGGAAGTGAGGTCCCTCATGATATGAGCCTCTGTGCCTTCACATCCCTGCTCAGCATCCCAGGGCATTTTTACCCCACCCCTGCTGGAGCCTTCTCTGGCCTTCTCCAAAGCGCTAGTCAAGCTGCTCTCTGACTACACATCCTCAGCCTGCCTTCCCTCACCAAGTTCCTCTCCTTTTTACACTTCACCCTAAAGGCCTGGTCTTGCCACAGGCCTCCTTCCTTCCTGGTGGACTCAGCCAGCCCCACGTAGTGTGGTGTGGACCTCCTCTTCACTGCAGAGGTGGGCACCTTACCTTCCTGCTAGTGTGGAGCCTCTGAGGGCAAAACCACCTCCCCCCCCCCCACACTGCAGGAGGTTGCATTCTTTTGTCCCCTAGCTCACAGTATGACCTCAGCAGGTACAGGGGCTGTCAGTTTTGGCCATCACTTCAGGACTGGGCCTCACCCTGACGATAAGAACTCACCCGTGCGGCTTGTCAGATTGCTATGCCGTATTGCAGGTTTGTTTCAAGTTGAATGTCCTTATATCCCAAACACATCAACTTGGTGTTGAAGCAGTCGAATGTGTAAAGGGTGCAGGTGTGTTTGAAAAATGGCACCAGAGATAAAGGCCTTTTCCTGCCTGCTTTGGGAGCTGAGGCTGGGCCCTAGTTCCTTTCCACAGTGGAAAGTATGCCTAGAGGGTTCTGCTGTGCACAGCCGGAGCAGGGTGCACTCTGGCCTTACAGTGCTATTCCTCATTGCTACAGGCACCCTGTGCGCCACGTCTCTTTCAATAGCCACAGCTTGATCACTGCCAACGTACCCTACGAGAAGGTGGTACGCAACTCCGACCTGGACAACTTTTCCTGTCACAGGAGGTCAGTGAGGGCTTGGGCTAGGCTTGTGCACTTCCTGAGAAGTGCCTTAGTGTGGTTTCCTGTTCCACCCCCAACCCTGTGGTCCTCTTGGGGTATCACAGCTATGAGCCCTGCTTTTTGCAGAAATTTGGAACACAGTGGCTGCTGTAGACCACGAGCATGTACTGAGTGTCTGCAGTGTTCTGCATCTGTGGCAGAGCAGGGGCACAATGTCAACTCAGCAGCAAGGCACTCTCTACACTGAGGTCCCATCAGATGCCTCTTCATAAACATTGTCTTCTGGGCCTCCCCGCTTGCCTCAGTCATGAGTTCTGCATCTCTGACATACTGTGGGCTCAGAGCACATACTCTCACAGTGGAGGCGTAGCCTAGATTGTGTGTGACTCTTGCCACAGCTGCCGAGCTGACCATGCTTATCTCTGCTTCCTCTAGACATCGAGGCCTGATCCATGCCTATGAGTTTGCCGTTGACCAGCTGGCCTTTCAGAGCCCTCTTCCTGTCTTCCGCTCCGCCTGTGGCACCGTGGCCGGGTACAGCTATGACCTAGCACTGTCTTTCCCCTATGACAGTGCTTAGGGCCTCACTCACAAAGAAGTGGGAAGGGCCACTTTTACAAATGTTAGAGCTGTAGGAAGCTCTGTAGCACACAGTGGAAGTTTGGGGACAGTGACCTCCCCACCCACCCCCTCCTGAGGTATGCCTGTGGCCACACAGCCTTGCTGGCTCTGCAGCCACCTACAGAGCCTCTCTCCTCCTCCCTCCTAAGGAGATTCACTTATGACTCAGAGTTAACCTTTGCAGTGGCGCCTCCTCCTCAGCCTGTGGCAGCAGTGACACTCCTCCCTCCTTCCCCACGCTAGGGACACAGGGCCTTCACCTCCACTGTCTCCTGTGTGGTGCTAAGGATAGAAGCAAGCGCTCGCCACCAGTCTGATCCCTAGCTCTGAGTAGTCTCCTGACCCCACCCTCACCTGGGTGAGGACTCTTCATTTCACTTGCCGTTCTGTCTAGTACAAGTGCTACAAAGGGAACAGCCATCTTTCTGTAGAGAGGGAAAGGGCCACCCCATAGGGATGAGGGTGGGAGCTCAGTCTCTGAGCCTGGCTGGTGGCATGTCTTCACTCAGCGGCTACAGCTCACCCGCCCACCTTCAGAGTGTCACGGGCAGCTCCACACACAGTAGCCAGGAGACCAGGCAGCTAACAGGCCTATACAGAGACAGAGTCCCTGTCCCAGCAAATACCAGCTCAAAAGGCAGCAGAGTTAACAGGTGGGCCAGGAAACTCCACATTGGGTCTGTGCCTTCGGTGGGAAGAGGCTGACCCCTCTAGGCTGGTGTAATATTGAGAGCAGCCTAGACATCGTAGAAGCAGGGTGCTCACTGGGCCTTGGTGACCTGTTTCCCAGTGCAGGGATGGAACCTGGGGCCTCATGTGTGTGCTAGGCAAGTGCTCTGCCACCAAGCCATACCTCCAACCAATATGTGGTTTTGTGGCATGAAAGAATAAGTCCATTGTCTAGCTGGACAAGAGCACAGAAGCAAGCTTATTCTCCTTGCAGAGCGCCCCAGGAAAAGGACTTTGAACCACCCAGGTGGCAGCTCACCTCTTGCTGGGCTGGTGCCCCCTGCTGGCCTGGTCTTGCTGGGTCTTCACTCAAGCTTTCCCAGTCCAGCAGGTGGGCCACTGGAGAAAGTTCTGTCAGACAAGTTGGCTGTGCAGGTCAGCTCCCTTCCAGGCTGTGCAGCCATGAAAGGCCACTGAAGAGCAGATGCAGAGGTGACTAGAGTGAAGACAGTTTCAACCATCTGTTCTCCCCCCCCCCCTCCAGCTTAGGAAAAGCACCAGTTTCAAGAAGGGGTGCCTAGGGACCTAGTCTTTCACACAGCAGCTCTGTGGGTGTTCTCTGCTGAGAGATCCTCCTCCCCCCAAGAGCAGCAGATCTCCCCCGAGATCTGTCTCCACTGGCTCCTGAGGTTGCTGCCACTGCACCTGCTCACAGGGTGGGGGACAAGTGGTCTCCGTTAGCTCCCTGTGCTGCCTCTAAAGCCAGAAGACACCAGGACACACCCGTGGGAGCCAGAGGTGGCCGCACATCTGCAGCTCACCTTTGTGCCTTAATCGGCCACGTCTACTCTGTTATTAAAGGTTCTGGACTGACTTACGGCCTTGTTGTTTGCTGCTCCTGTAAGGGTGCACAGTGCTGAACCCTGGTCTCTCTTTAAGTCTTCCGTCAGCAGTTGTAGCTCTGGTTTATGGCCCACAGCTGGGAGAACGGGGCACATAGGACAGGACCTGGGGGAAAAGTGTGGTCATCTTTGGCTGGGCTGTTTGTCCATGCAGGCCACAAGCCGTTCCCATCAGCTGAGCAACAGAATGACCAACCTTCCTCAGCAGTGGGGTTTGGGTTCTTCTGGACCAAGCCCTTGGTCCCCACCCTAAGCTCACAGCCCGTCCATGAGAGGGTGGCATGCCCCAGTCCACTTGCTGTATGACACATGGCAGTAGCACATTCGCATGGCGTTGAGAACGGACTCCCCTGGGGAGGGGCTTTCAGATAATTTCCACATGACAGTGGCTCAAACAGGGACACCGCTACCCACGAGCTCTTGCTTGAAGCAGCAGATGGCACAGACCATGGCATTGTGGCCATGCATCCCACACAGCCAGGCCAGATGGTTACCTGGCTACTGCAGCAGGCCCGCAGCGACTTGGCCAGCACTGCCTTGTATGTGGTGGCAGGCTCCCTCCTCACACCAGCCTGTGCTTAGCCTCCGATGCTGCCCACTGCTGTGCACTAGGGAACGTCACCCTAGAAAGGAGAGTAACCGCAGCCTGTGCCCAGCTGAGCCTGAGCTGTGGCAGCTATCCTTGCTAGGGCAAATGCCCTCTCACACCCACTGCAGGGGCCCTTGCAGGCTTGACATCACCGTGTTGCCACCCTGCCCTAGCCAGAGTTCCGAGCCCCCCTATGGCCGTGTTCCTGCACCAAGTGTTGTTTGTCCAGGCATTTGTCTAGCTCATGGTGAAGAGACAAAGGTGCCTCAGATGCCAGTGGGAGTGGCCTGGTTCTGGCCCTGGCTCCCTCAAGGTCACAGCATGCAAGGACAGCCTTTATGGCAGGTGTTTGCCAAACCCTCAAGGTGACTTGCATTTCTGCCTCTCCATCCACCCACTTGGGCCACTTCCAGCACAGTGGAACTTGGCCTCGTCAACTGCAGACTGGTCAGGATGGGATCCAGCGTCAGAACTGAGGGCTTGCCCTCTCCCATTAGCACAGTACACAGGAGTATGAACTAGAGCCTAACAGAGTGGCTTTGTTCAAATCTCGAAGAACCTGCTTTCCAAGGGATCAGAATTGCAGGCTACTCTGATCTTGCTCTGTCCCTTACCCATAATTTATGTGTCACTAGGCTGTAGGTATCCATCAAGCCATTTCTATGAGGTTTGTTATCACACAGCCCTCTGGGAAACCTACCAGATTAAACATTAGCCTTAAACCAACACCAAACTTAATAATAAAAGCAGCTTTATATGTAGAGCACAGTGACTCCCCCTTGTTATTCCAGCACCCAGGAAGCTAAGATGGGGTTGGGAGGGTATATCTATATCTCTAGAAATAAACATTGGTAGCAGAATAATGTAGGGCTAGATCCCACTTTCAACTTGATTGCTGTAGAATATAGAGAGGGCGGCCAGGTGTGGTAGTGCACACCTTTAATTCCAGCACTGGGGGTGGGGGGGGGGGAGCAGAGGCAGGTAGATCTCTGTGAGTTCGAGGTCAGCCTGCTCTACACAGAGAAACCCTGTCTGGAGGTGGGGGAAAAGAATATTGAGAGCACTCCTGACCTCCACCCAGCCGCTGAGGACCTGGCCCTGTTGGCTTTGGTCTGATACACGTCAGCGGCCAGTGTGCCTGATGGAGTGCATGGACTCACCTGTTCTCAAATCTCAGCACCAACCCTGCCTCACGCTGCTGATGGAGGCACCGCATCTGCCTCAGGGGTAGGTGCAGGGTGCTGTTGCTCCAAGGCCAGAAGTCCCATGGAGGACTAAAGAATTAGTCTGCACTTCACGGGAGCAGCTGAGCAGTTCACAGCCTTCCCCTGCCTGCTTGCTGGGGAGTGTGCTGAAGCACTCCAACTGAGTTCTGTAGTGGGAACGGGCCTGGCCTCGCCTGGTCCCAGCCATCGTGAACAAATGAGCCTGCTTCTGGGCCTGGAGGACTGTGCTCCCAGAGAGTTCATCTCATTTTAATTAGCTGTTTGGATTAGCCGTGCCCAGAGCTTCAAAGACATTAGCAGGCTCTCAGCGGGTAGCACAAGTGGGCCCGTTTGATGTGCGTCCATCGCAGCATCGTCCCAGCTAGAACTCCAGGCACCGGCTGAGGGAAGGTGATCCATTATTTATGAAAACATTTTACATTCATGAACTGCCTTTGTTGGGAAAAACACAACTGAGACAAACAGGGAGAGTCTCGGGGCACCCACGCCCAGGAGACACCATCGTGATGGCTGCCCACTCACTGAGCCCCCAGCTCCCCTCACTCACCATGGCGGGAGCACTGGGAAGCTCAGGAACCTTTGGACGCTTCATGCATGATATCTCCATGCTGACCTGCTGGCCGAAACCCAGAAGCCAGGAGGCCCCCAAGTTGTAGGGGGCACCTTGGTGGGGTTCTCCTCAAAGCTGACACGGTTTGCTTGGCTCTGAGCGGGGAGGTGGGAGCCCTGCATCTGCTCCTGCCTGCAGCTTTGTCAGGGCCTCTGCCAGACTGAGGCCTGTATTCGGAAGCACAGCCCTGGCAGTGCCTTCAGACCTCTGTCCTCAGCAGTCCAGAGATGAGTGGGTGCTGATGGGTGGCCCTGTGGTTCCAGCATCCATCACAGACCCATCGGGCCAAGTGCTTACTCAGAACACCTGCGGACACCACCCCCAACCCCTGGGCTCCTCCCTTGCCTCCAGAGTTTGACATAGTAACCAGTCTACCCACACACCCACAGAGGAACATACACTGCACACAGAGCCACCCTACCACATCCTCCAGGCAGTCTCTGCACACCCCTATAATTGATCACATAGGGTTTTGCTTTTTAATTACAAAGCGCTAATTTGAACCTCATCCCAGCAGTCGCCCGGAACTCCCTTATGTTGTCAAGTTACCTTCCCCCGTTTCGTGCACATTAAATATAGAAACACCTGTTGACAAGAAGACCCATCCACCACTTAGAACCACTCCGGCAAGCAGCATGGAAGGGACCCATAGAAGAAGCCACTGAATCTGGAACATCACCATGGAGACAGCCTGCCATCAGCCGTGACAAGCACCCACAGACAGAGAGGAGGCTGCGGGGGTCTCCACCAAGACCAGAACAGTTTGCCCTGTTCCGGCAACAGTGTTGTTTGTTCAGGCATGAGTCACTGTCCCCTGGGCGGCGCTAATGGTGGACACCATTATTTTACCAAATCAGCAGAACTAAGATGCATGTGCCAGGCCAGCAGGGTGGCTTAGGAGGGAAAAGCATTTGCTGAAAGAGCCTGACAGCTTGAGTTTGATCCCAAGAACCCATGCAAAAAAGAGCTGGATACAGGGCTGAAAAGAGTTCGGTTCCCAGCACCCACATTGGGCAGCTCACAGCTACTTGGAACTCCAGCTCCAGGGGGTGTGATGCACTCTTTTGGTTCGGACACACACACAAGCATATACACTTTTTTTTTTTTCAAAGCTGAATGTGTGGCCCACATCTGTAATCCAGGAGCTCTGTGAGATGGGAAGCAGAGACAGGACAGTTGCCAGAAGCCCTCGAGCCAGCTGACCTGGAGTTCACAGCAGACCTTGGGAGAGGCCCTGCCTCCCCATGATGGGAGGCAAGAACTGACACCCAAAAGTTGTCCTCTGACCTCCACACATACATCATGCTCCACACACACACCCATGCTTACACACTAATGATAACAACTGAAAGTGTGTGTGTGCGTGTGCTGGAGAGCTGGCTAGGCGGTTAAGAATGAGAGTTTGGATCTTGTGAGTGGTGTCAGAAAGCGATCCCACCACTGCCAGGCACCCACAGAACAAGCCAGGTGCCCTTATGACAAGCACCCCTAACCCCAAAGGATCTGACACCCCCACCCCGCTAGCCAACATGTACTGCCATGCACACGTGTGTATACACATCAACAACAATAATAGTGCTTGAAGAAAAAAATGTCTATTGCCACACCCACCTACCCATGCATGCCAAGGGCGTGGAAGGGGAAACAGGGCAACGGATGGAGTGAAGATACACCATGACTGCCCCCCCGCCCCCGTGGCCCTTAGGGCCTGAGACTACACAAATGCGACGAAGCACGCTCAGTGCTGAGACTAGAAACTTGAAATGTTAACTAAGCATGCAAACAGCGGCAGGTGCCAGTTACCCAGAGAACCTTCTAGGATCTAGAAAGGCACCTCCCAGTGTCAGAAGAGGGAACAGAGCAGCATGAGGGCAGCAGCTGAGAGACCTGGAGAGCAAACACCAGCTGTGAGGAGACTCTGCCCCATGGTCACACCGTGGCCACGTGTTAGCTCTACCGGCCCCACCCCGCCCCCGCCCACCCTGAAATGAGCAGTGACAGGCAGAGCTGCCCAAAGCTGCTTACCTGTAATAGACATCCATCTTGGTTTCCACTAATGCCTACGTTAGGGGCTGGAGTGTCCTGGGCTCAGAGCTGGAGCTCGTGCTGTCAGGAGAAGCCGTGGCAGCCCCGGCTGCAGGCGCCCTCCAACAGGAGCAGGTGCCAGCATCCAGCCAGCCATGATGGTGCTGAGAAAAGCCTGTTACTTACGTTCCAGGTCTTCTGGAAACCTGCCCAGACAGGCAGACTCCTCCTGGCTTCCCCTGGGTGGAGACCGCAGGTGGATGCCCGATCCTTCAAGGAGGTAACAGATGGTACACTAGGACCAGCAGACAGGGCATGGGGCCTGCCTTCCTCACCAGTCTCTGCCTGCTCCTCAGAATCAGTCTTACCTCACCAAGGACCAAGCTCCTTTAAGGGATGTAAGGGACGGAGGGGATGGCAGGCTCATTAGGAAACCTTTATTGACATCATTAGAGATAAAAACATTGGAGTCCCATAACCCGCACCCAGAGGGAAGGATGAGGGAAGGGCAATGGTTGTTACAGCAGCTTAGGCAAGGGGCTGGGCAAAGGGCCTCTGCCACTCCCAGCTTCCAGCCACCTTCTCCCTTTCGTGGTCAGTGGCAGAGGGCGATAGTCTCCATGTTGAGGAAGCGGATGTGCATCTTGGTCTCGATGTCGATACCCTGCCAGATCTGCAACAGAGGGAGTGGCGTCAGGAAGCCTTCCACCACTGCCAGACACCTGCCTGAGCCAGGTTCCCCCGCCTTCCCACCTGCTGCTTCTGCCAACACTTGCTGATAAGAAGCAAGGTAGGTTTAGAGGCCGAGCTAAGTGAGGAGCAAGTCCTACCCACGCGTCTGTCTCTACTCTGGCTCTGACCTTCAGGTGGTTAGGATGAAATCCTGAATCCAAGCTCCTCTCGTTGGATGGGCTCCTATCTCACTCCCCTGCCTGTCCCCTCCCTGGCTCTGAGAGTCCCACGAAGCGCAGTTCCAGGGTTGCCCCACCCTGCTGCCCACTTTCCAGATTCAGACTGGGCCAGCCTCGTCCACAGAGTACTATGCAGACTATTAGGGGCTGTGACATGGGAGGGCATCTGCTTCAAACTTCTGCTCAGGTAGAGTGACACTGCTGTGGAGACTGTCGGTCTGGGCCAGTAGGGCCTGAACATTGAGGTCATGAGGCCATTGGCCTGCAGGACAAAAACTTGTCCCACACAAGATCACCCTCTCTCCAGTTCCTTGCCAGTTAGCAAGTGCCTGATGATGGAGGAAGGACAGAAGGGCTTAACAGGCAGGTGACTCCTGTCTCCCCTGTGATGTTGGGATGCCACACTGCCAGGCTGTCACTCAGCATCTACAGAGACACCCCCTGGGCTCCCCAGGGTGAGGTAGGCCTTGGAGCCAGGCCTCCCACTCTCCCCTGCACTGTTCCTTCGGGGACACGCCAACAGTCCCACTTCTCCAAGGGCAGCCCCAACTGTAGGGAGTCTGAGATGTTCTCTGAGAAAGATCCTGGATCCATGATGAATTCACCCAAGTTCTGTGAGAGGGCACAGTCCTTGGGAGCGCCAGAAGGGACAAAGTGGGGAGCTGGCTTCTGCAGAGCCCTGGGGAAAGCAGCAGGGTTGGTTTGTCACAGCAGCAGGAGTCTTACTCTAGGCCAGGCCAGCTGAGAAGATGCCCCTGCCTCGGCCTCCTGGGTGCTAACACTGCACCTGTGTGCCACCATGCTGCACTCAAGGCAGCTGCCCCCGGTGTCCGCGTCACCTCCCTGGATGTTCAGATCCCAGTGCAAGCCCGAGCAGATTCACACACTAGCAGTGCTGGGCCTCCCCTGCCACACACCCTATCTGGCCTTGGTTGTGGGCCTCTGGCAGGAGACAAGTGACCTCTGTCTCCCCTAAGAGGCTGGGGCTGAGCTGCCTGCCTGCAGTCGGCCTCCCTTGGGTGAGCAGAGGGCGGACTTAGAGAAGAGTGGCCCACTCTGGCCCTGCTAGCCAAACCCTATGGTCTTCAGGCTCCCTCCCTGCACAGGCCTTGGCGGAGCCTGTGTGTTGGGAAGCTGGACTGGGAGTTCCTAGGTCCTCCTGTGTCCTGATAGCCCTGCCCACCTCCATATCCAGATGGCCTTGGAGACATGATTTTAGCCTTTTCTTCTTCCTGCTTCCAGCTAACCTTCCAGGTAACCATCACAGCAGCCAGGAGCCAGCCTTAGCACCCAGTCCTGGAATGTGTTTGTCACAGTGAAAGCTGTCCACCAGACTGGCTGCAGATGCCATCACAGAATGCCATCACAGGAGGGGGCACAGGAGAGTGGGTGGCCACTTACAGCACCCAGCAGGACACTCTAGGGAGGCAGAACTCAGGCACATGTCACCGGCTCCAGCCTGCTTGCAGAATGCTGGTGTTTGTCCAGGTGTGGAAAGTTTTTAGAGTCTCTCAGAATCCCTGCTGTACTGTGGAAAGGGACTGCTCCCAGGAAAGGGTGCTGGTGTCCCAAGAGAGACTGAATTCTCCCATCTATCTGCTAAAGTCGCAGACCACACAGCAACACTACCCTTTCCACAAAGCCAAACACGGCACTTCACGTTCCTAGCAAGGCCTACCTATAGAACAGCCCTGGTGGGCGCCTGGGATCTGCCAACAGCCGCAGCCGCACAAGAGCCCCCTGCCCAGGCCTTCCCATCATTTCCCCCTGCCACCTACCTTCAGGAAGTCCTCAAAAGTGATCCCCTCATACACCTGGTCCGGCTCCTGAGGACAAGATTGTGGACAGAATGAGCTGCCAGAGTCTCCCAGGTTCTTCTGAGACAGGCCACCTCCTCCCGGCATCCAGAATACAGAGGCAGCATTTTTGAGGTAGGGTTAGAAAAGGGGGAGTCATTTGTCTCTAGCCAAGGCCAGTCTTCTTGGAACTCCAACAGAGGCTGAGGCCATATCCCACCAAGCTCTCCCAGGAGGGTCAGAAAAAAACGGGGGGTGGGAGGGGCCCCGGCATGGGTTTTCCTTCCCAATACAGCCTACCTCACTCTGACCTTAGAATGCCAGCCACCAAGATACATCCTGCCAGCCTGGGTCCTGCCTCAGCTCCTTGAGCCGATAACAGAACTATTCTGGGCTAATCTATGCTCACAGCCCACTGGAGTAAAGGGGAAGGGCCTGGAGTACCCTCTATGACCACCCTTGTGCCCATGAGTCACCATGATAACCAGGGAGTGGGGAACAGAGGGTGGCTTCAGCCAGGGGACTAGCATGCTTGACAAAGCAAGTCTCCAGTGGTGGAGGGGCGGAAGGCATGATACCGGGGCTCAGTACACACACTGAAGAAGTCCTCAAAACACTTCCCCCAGCAGCCCCCTGTGACAGTGAACATTAGTGCAGGGCGCCAAAGGTCCTTGCTGGGTACTCGGGGTCCCCTGCACTGCCCTGGCCCGTCCTTCACGGCTATCAAGGAGCTAGCCTCTTCTCAGTGTGGAAAGGCGCTGAAATGTACACAGAGCCAAGAACAGGAACCCCACAGAGAGTAAGTGCCTGCAGCTCCCAAGCTTGTAGAAGTGTCTCCAGCCCCACCTGTGTCTCTCTCTGCTGAGGGGAAAGGAGGCCATGTCTAACCAAGGCCGTCTGATGGAACTGCGATTGGAGTCTGGGGCTAGGCTGGAGCAGCATGCATAGGGCACTGGGTTCAAAACCCAGACACCCAAAATGCAAGCGACCCAATACAACAGAACAGCCACACACACATCCACTGGCACTGAGGAAAACCTCCCAAAGGTGGTTCCCTCAAGGCGCTGGAGTGGGCATGGAGAGGGAGTGACCTTTCACCCTCTCCTGGTTGCTCCTGGGGACAAGAGTCAATGCCCTTTTAAGGTTTCTTTGTTTCTTAAAGCATTTGATAAAAGCCCCCAGTTTTCCACTGGCCTGGGCCTGCCCTGTCCCCAAGGGCCATTACTCACTGCTCCTCCCCCTCCAGGGCACCAGGCTCCCAGGCTGAGTGAGGGGAACTAATTATAGACTCCCACTGTGGGGAGCAGAGCAGGAGGGTAGTGCTGGCAAGGACAGAAGGCCTCCTGGGGAGGCCAGGATGAAGCCTCGCCCAGCGGCCCCACCCTCTACCTGCCAAGATTCCCTGCACAGACAAGGCCGAAAGATAGATGGTACTTAGAGTCCCCGCCTGAGTCAGTAAGTGGCTCTGGAAGAACATCAAAGTGGAAATAGTGGGTGGCTCTCTGGTGACTGGCATGGTCAAAAGCATCAGCCATCGGAAGCCAGTGGCTGCCCTGACCCACAGCTCAGCCTCAGAGTGGGGTGTGTTGAACTGGCTGATATACGGCCTGTGCTCCATAGGTAGACACACACGCCAGACTCCCTAGTGCCTCTGTCCCTGCCACACTGGGGATCTGCGCTGGGGACGCCTCCACCTCCCAGGCAGAGTGGATTTTATACAAATCAGCAGGCACCAGCTGCCAACAATTTTACTACAGCAAATTAAGAAAAGTCACCAATTGAAAGTGGAGTGGGATGGGGAGTCATTTAGAGAAGGAGAGTGTAATTAAACCAAATGGGTGTTTGGCTCTGACACAGTTACAAGGGGAGCTCCATTCTCCACTGGGTCAGGGCCCTTCCCCAGGGTGGTTTGCATGTTTTACCAGGGCCCAGTTGCCTCTCTGAGAGAAGCACAGATGGATACAAGCCAGGAGGTCTGCTCTGCCACCACAGCCTCTGCAGAGCGAGGACCTGATCCTCAGTGACAGGCCTAGAGGGCAGGGTCTGGCATGGAGCTGCCTCCACTCTGAAGCTGTTGGCAATACAGGTGCAGAGAGGCCAGAGCTTTGCTGGAAGCTCCCTGCCCACAGACGTGGCCACCTACCCACCCTAGTCATTGGCTCCATCCCCAACCATGCAAGAGAGACCCCACACAGGAAGGATCACAAGCTCTGCAGACTCTTTAGTGCTGAGCCTCAGTTTCCCCACCAGTAGAATGAGGCTGAAACCATGAAACGGTGTACACACAGGACCGAGCCTCTATTCTGCAGCCTTCGCTCAGTCCCTCTGCTGCCCCCCAACACCAACGGTTTTTACAAACGAAAGGTGGGGTCCCGGCCTGAGAACATTTCTCTCAGTGAGGATGCTGCATGTGTGGACCACTGTTACCAGCACTGCCCCTCGGGGCTGAGGGAGGCCACAGCGGTACCACCTAAGCTCCAATTTACTGCATCATGAAGCTCTACAGACCCGCAGTCTCCCGAGAGTGGAAAGAGCTTGTGCTGGGTTCTGACCTCCCAAGAAGCAGACTCCAGCCACAGGAAAGGCATTGTGAGCACGTGCACGTGCATGCTTTTGTCTTTGTGTCTGTCTGTCTGTCGGTGGGCTCCTGCTCCCTACCCTTCCTACCCTCTACCCCAAGGGGCACTCACCATCTGCCCCACACACACGCTGGCAGCCTCCATCATGGCTCCGTCTGCAATGGAGCGAGCTGACTCCTTCTCAATGTGAGGGTTTCCGGAGAGCAGCTCCTCCACTACCTGCCAGTGGGGCGGACACTTGGTGACCTTGGGAACTCCAGGCTGGCCCGCAAGGGGGGAGGGGCGGGACCAAGGGAGCACACTTTACATTTCTGTATTCTTCCAGGGTGATGCGGCCATCACTGTCGGAGTCATACATATGGAACAGAACTGCAGGCGGCAGAGGAGGTAGGAAGGAGCCAGTTAGTGAAGCCAGGAGTGGGGCCCGGACCCCTGCTCCCCTGGACTCCCATTCTGAAGCTATACCAACTGAACACTAGACGTTGTGGCAAGATCTGGATGCCAAAGCTTTAGAACAGCTGGGCACAGGGCCTGGGACCTAACTGGTCTCCCTAGTGGGATGCCTTGAGCAAGAGACTTCTCTAGGCCTCAGTTTCCCATTGGGAGTTGGAGGCAGCACCTGCCACCCCAGCACACTCCAGACAAATGTGACAGGACTGGACATCTCATGAGCACAAAGCTTATCAGGAATTATCTTAAAACATCAAGTCCCAAGTCCCACTTCCCACATCCTGATTGCTGGCTGGTCCTAGGTAGAGCCTGAGGGTGGCCAAGAACTTAGCAGGGCCTGGCTGCCTTCCTCAGCCTTGGCGGTGGCCCCACAGACATGAGGGGCCAGAGTGGCCACTCCCTGTCACTCCAGCACTCTGCTCTGGCATCTGTCAAGAACCAAACACCCAGAACCAGGCAGAGAACTTCCTGGCCACAATGTCCTAGCTGAACCTGTGAGAGCCAGGCTGCCGAGGTCTACTTCATAAATGGGTTGCCAAGGCCCATACGTGTTAAGCCGGGGATCCTGAACCAGTTCAGACCTGTGCTACTCTGATTTCATGACTCTCACCCCAGGCCTCACAGCAAACAAACACTGGGAGCGCGGGTACCTGCTGAGTGGAGGAGGCCCAGGGGACACCCAGCTTCTCCCAGAGCTGCAGCGCTAAACATAGCCAAACACCCGGAGTTGAGGTAAAGACCACGGTGGCGAAAGGAGACATGACTTGGACAACTGCCCACAGCACACCATGGGGCAGCAAGCAGGTGCAGGACTCAGGGGCTCCCCAGGCCCAGATGCAAGGTTCTGTCTGCACCTGAGTCCTCAGCCCACAGCTACCCATACTCAGTCAACATGCCATTCCCCGGGCTCAAGGCCACACAGCTGAGTGGAGGGCCTCAGGGGAAACCCAGGTCTTTTAACACTACATCACCTCTTAGTCCCTGGCCCCCTATCCTGCAAGCCCGATGCTGCTGGGCATTTTAAGAGGCTCCCACAAAAGTGCAGCTGCAGAGAGACCACTCCACACTGCCATTCAGGGACTGAAGGAGAGACGATGTCCCTCCTACAAATGGCCTCGCCTCCTGCTCTTGGGGATCCTGGCACTCTGAGAACTTGGGACCTGGCACGCACATTTCAGCTTCTCCTTCCGGTGCAGCTCCACCTGCTCCTCGCCCAGGGTGGTGTCGATGGGCCGGAAGTAGGACATGATGGTCAGGAAGTCCTCAAAGTTGATTTCATCGGCCAGGCCGCTGGCTCCCTTGCGCAGGTTCCTAAGGAGGCAGCATGGGAAGGGAGGACCTCAGTCCATAAAGACATCTCTTGAGATGGCTCTGACCTCTAGATGTGCAGAGGACAGTGGCGTGTACATGCACACATGACCGCACAAGTATGTACACACACACAAACGTAAGCTCATGACAACATGTTCCCAAGAACCTGCACCAGAGCCGCCTGCCACAACTCCTCTTACTCCCATCAAATGACAGACCATCATCCAATCGGATCTCTAGAGTCCTACCAGCTAGGGCTGGAGCCATGCCTCCAGCATGTGCCCTTAGCCATGGCCACAGGTGGGAGGGGAAACTGAGTCTGAACTTCCTGGCCCACAAAAGCCATGAGAAGTCAATGCTGAGCTTGGGGCTGGGGTCATATCTGTGTGGGAGAGTGCCTGCCTGGCACACCCGAGGCTCTGGCTCCATCCCAGAATCACGGGTAAAATGTAAAATGCAAGGCTGGGAGATAGCTCAATAAGGGAAGTGCCTGTCCAAGGATTTGGTGCCCCATAATCCCAGTTCTGGGGAGGTGGAGGTCAGAGGATCCCTGGAGCGCCCTTGGCTGGCCAGCTGGGCCAAGTTGGCAAGCTCCAGGCCAGTGAGAGGTCCTTCCTCAACAGAGAAGGTTGTCCTCTGGCCTCCACGAGCACGTAAACATACATGTACACCTGCATACATGGGAACATGTGCAAATGTAAAGAAGCAAAACCAGGGAGCCCTGCTAAGTTTGGAGTCGTTTGTTACAGGGCCAGCAATGGCGGACACAGAAGTGGAGGGGGCCCAGGAGAGCTGTCCAAAGCCAGCCCACCCAGGCTCTGCGTTTAATACTGAAAGCAGTAGCCCCCATCAGCCAGCCCCCATCAGCCTGCCCCCGGGAGGAAGCACACACCTGTTGTCGAAGAAGGCACGGATGATTTTGGATCGGATCGGGTTGAGCTCCAGGTCAGGGACATTGTTGAAGTTCTCCTTGCTGTATTCCAGGATGCACGGGAGAGACAGTCAGAAGAGAACAATCCTCAGTGCCACCCTGCGCAGGCGGTGTGGTGTCACCTCCCCAACAGCCCTACCCTCTCCCCAGGCCTCTTGCCTGCACACTGGATGAGGATGGGAGGACTGAGGGAGCCTGACACTTGGAGGAACCTGTGAGGTGGGTGGGACACTCACAGAGTGTCAGCAGAGACAAGATCTGCAGCTCCGGGCAGTCATAAGGCCTGCAGGGGCCGCTGTGAGCTCCAGCAATAGGATACTGGCCTGAAGGACCTTCAGGAATTAGACTCTCTGGGCATTTCATGACCTCGCACCTCCCAGCACGTGCCCAAGAGAAGCAAGCACAGATAGTCTCTACAGGAACAAGGCCCATAGGAACCAGGGAAGGGCCAACAGAATGTCTGCTCCCAGATAAGTCGATAGCTGAACTTCAGACTGCCCACACAGAGGAATATTACACAGCCAGGAAAAGAACTGGAGTGCTGATACCCACTTTAGGAGGATGAACCCTAAGATTGACACTGTTAGAAAGGCATTGACATGAATAGGTCACATGATTTCATTTAAACAATGTGTCTAGAAAAGGCTGAGCCACTGAGGTTTCAAAAAGCAGGAGAGGGGGTCCAGAGCTGGGGGAGCCAGGTGGCACCTTAGGGGTGGGGGCGGGCTTCTCTTGGCCATGGACACAGCCACATGTCTCAACCGCCTGTCCTCATAGGAGGGCCACAGCCTCTATCCAGGCTGCCTGTGCCTGTTCTATGGCAATGACCTTCTGAGGGATCTAGGGCACAGCCCTGTACTCCAGGGGGCAAGAACGAATGCTCAGAGTGGAGAGGGCTTGGCTGATTAAAACAACAACAAAACAAAACAAAAAACCTCAGGACAAAAAAAAAAAAAAACCTCAGGACATTAGGGGAGGGATGTGACACCGGAATAGACTGAGGCTGTTTGAGTTGGGAGCTTCACCTCACAAGAGAGGCCTCGGGCTCCAGACACAAGCAGAAGCAGGTGACCAGATCTCTCTTGTTCTCACCACTCCCGGGGCAGCTTCCTGACCCTCTCTCATGGCTGGACTGGTGGCATCTAGCCAGACAAGAGCTGATAACTAGACACAGCCAGCTTTCACATTCACCAGAGCCCGGTGTGGAGGAAGAACACATTGCAGACAGTTGTCCAGGTGTGATAGGTGTCACTATATGACCAAACAGTAGATTTGGGCAGGGTGGGTGTAAAAGGAACAGGGGGGAGGGGGTGCTGGTGAGATGACCCAGAGGGTAAAGGCTCTTGCTGTGTAAGCCTGGTGACCTGAGATCAATTCCCAGCAGGAAAGCACCAACTCCACACAGTTGTGTGAACCCACAGTAACACCTTTAAGAAGGAATCCAGTCAAGTAGGTGCTATGGTTCAATCAGTAGTCCTGGGTACTTGAGAGCTGAAGCCTGGGCCCTGCAGCCAGCCTAGGGAGCACAGAGATACCCTGTCTCAAAGACAGCAAAAAATCCAACAGCATGGAGGCACATGCCTGGGATCCTAGCCTGAGGAGGCTGAGGCAACAGGATCACAAGTTCAAAGCCATTCCCGGCTCACGGACTCTATCTGATGAGAACCTAACCAAAAAAGGGAACAAAGCAAGGACACACACTGCCACTGAGCCTCAAGAACATCAAGCTCAGGATGGAAGTCAGCACACGTGGAGTCTGGTTTCCAGGGTGATGGGGGTAGGTGACAAGGAAAGGGTTTCTTTCTGGATGCTTAAAGTGACAGTACAGCTTAAAATGGCTGGGAATGATCTCTCCCCAAAACTACTAAAAACTTTGCCTTTGGTTTCGTTAAAACAGTAAGAACCACGGCACAGTCCATTTCCACAGAGGAAGTTTCCACACAGGATAGCGACTGCCTTTGCAACTGGCAACCAAGAGAGAAACAATAGAGGAAGGCTTAGGGCCTGACACCCAAGGTCTCTGCCCCACCCCACACAGTTTTGCTAGCCTCCAACAACCACAGAAGGAAGCAAGAGAAACCAGACCCTGGATGAGGGAGTCAAGGTTACCATGGAGACCATCAGATCAGTAGAGGCCCTCCCCTTGGTGGCCTCTGCTCAGATGACAGTCACAGGGACTGTGTGAGCAGTGAGGCCTGCAGCAGGTACCTCACCTGAGGGAGCCCTGCCCGGTGCTCCTGTGACACAGAGAAGGCCAGTCACCTGCCAGGCTCAACCAGCTGTGGCAGGTCACATGGGAACCCAGGTAGAGCAAAACCACGCTCATACCTCTGGCGTTGCCCTGCCCACTTTCCTCACTCCACCTCCGCAGATACCTGGAGACCCACACTCCTATCCCCCTCCTACCCCACGCCATCTCCAGCCTCAGATGTCCCACTTGTAAGATGGGGATTGTGTGACTACCTGGATCGCTGAGGCAGGAGGATGGTTAGTTGGAAGCCAGCCTATACAGCTTAGCAAGTCCCTGTCTCAAAAGTAGAAAAAGGACTGAAGGTAAGGTTCAGGTACAAAGCACTTGCTGGAGGCCCCCAAAAAGGGAGGGGAAGGGAGAGAGGAGGAAGGAGAGCAGGGTGGGGCTACTGCCCACGTGTGATGTAGCGGCCTTGGTCTGCAAGCAGTCACTCACAAGAGGTAGATCTGGCCATCTGGTAACCAGAGGCCCCTGTCCTGACAAAGAGAAGGCAAGTCTTGGGGCCAGCGCTGGGCCAGGCTCAGTGGAACAGCCTCGGGGTCTCTGTCTCCACCCTAGAGCCCTGCATGATAGCAGGTTACTGCCCTTGAATGGAGTTGAGCCACTTACCGTCAGTCCAGCACGGCCGCCCTAGTGGCCAGTGAAGAGAAGGGGCCCATAAAGCCCCAAGAGACACCCACCTTCCCTGCCTTCTCCAGGGCAGCTTGAAGCCCCGGGGATGCCCAACCCCCACTTCTACAGTGACCTTCCTGTGCCAGGTCACTGGCTGTAAGGCTCAATTCACCCTCACACCCACAAGTGGGGGCAGTGATGGGTCCATTTTCATAGACGAGAGCATGGGGGTCCAGAGAGGCCCAGCCAGTAAGTTGTGCTCACGCAGCTGGCTAGCAGAAGCGCTCTGGCTCCAGGGAGCACACCACCACTACCCGGCCCCTTCCAGGTTGTACCTTTTTGCTTTGGAAAGACTTAGAGCTCTGTGGGCACCCACTCCTGCCCAGCTCCAGCCTGAGCCCCTTGGGGACTCACAAAGAAGGTAGGACAAGCACCCAGCCACAGAGGACACAGAGAACCAGGAAAACCACTGAGGCCAGGGCCAGCCTCTTCTGTAAGCCCAGTGTAGTAGGCCAGTTTCCGGTGGCTTCTGAGTCCCAGCTCAGCTGCCAAGGTCACTCATAGGCCGAAGAGCAGAGCCCACAGTGGGCCCCACATCCTGCCCTCAGGCTCTCTGGTTTCTGAGGGCTTCCGTATCCTGAGGGGCCATGGTCCTTCCTTTTCATGTGCATGGCTCTGCCAAGTCCTCCCAGCACTCACTGCTGGGCAATGGGGAAACTTCACTGCTGGGCAAAGGGGAAACTGAGGCCTCGCTGGGACTCTTCAGGGAATGGACCATGTCTCACAGGGTAAATATCTCCCCCGGCAATGCTGGACACAGGACTGGAGGATGGAGGGCAGGAGGCAGGGGGAGGTGTGACAGAGGACTGGAGAGGACTGTGAGGAGTGATGGCTGAGTAAGGTGGGTAGGACAGTCACCCCAGACTCTGGCTAGACTTGTGCACTTTTTGATGGACCAAGCAAGAGAGTCAGACAGGCAGACACCACAGGGCAGCTCTGGGAGCAGGCAGGCAGTCAACAGGGCAGGCCCCATTCACTATTACTAAAGAGCAAATGGGAGGGCTGAGGGCTCTCACCTTGGGCCTCCAATTGGATGTGTGGCTAGAATGTGCCATGGCATTTGGGCTGAGGCCTCGGTCAGGCACACAAGCAGGCAGGAAGCATGCAGGAAGCATTTCAAGCCACGGCTTCCTCTAGGGAAGTTGGGGGTGAGCGCCTCTCCCCTGAGAACCCAACCTGAGGCAACTCTCCCTGCTACAGCCCCAAGGAGCCCGGCCGGTCACGCTGCTCAGGGTACACAATGAGTTGGCTTAGACACTATAGCCTTCTTGGAGTGTCCCTGGGCACCTTCTGTGTGAGCGCACACATGGGAGGAGTCCACCGACCATAAATATTAGCCACGTCAATAGCAAGGGTGCTACCCACAGCACGGGGTCCCTCAGCACCCACTCACACCTTCCTCAGACCTCTTCCTCAGACCCAAAACTTGAGCCCCTCCCCCACAGGACTTAGGACTTCTACACCCTCCAAGCAGGTCAACCAGGCCCGTTCCACTCTCAGGTGGGGTGCAATAACTTGGCCCATTTGCTGAATGCCTGGGAGCCGCCTGTGCGCATCTGTGGGCCTGCTGCTCAGATTCAAGCCCAAAGAATCTGCTTTATACAGGCCAGCTCAGAGAGAGAGAGGCCCAAAGCCTCGCAGCCAACAGCTTGAGGGTCAAGGGGTTTGTCCACCAGGTTCACCCCTGCACCTCGAAAGTCTGAAGGGATAGAATTAGACTCAAAGCCTCTCTCCAGGTAAGGCTGAGTCTGACCAAAGAGCCTGCTCCTTCACAATGCTAGGCAAGGCAAATGTTTTGTTACTGGCCATGACAGTTGGCTCAGAATGAGGCACCTGAGCCTTTGAGAGCCAGTGAGAAGCCAGTTAACTTCACAGGGTGGCCAGGCTTTTCCTCTGGCCTCAAAGGGCAGGACAGCAGCTGCTCTTCACATTGTGTCTTGGATAACCTGTGTGGCAAGTTGAGATCAGAGGCCACAGAGCCATCAGACCATAGGGGAAACCTTCCGGGCGACACTCTGAGTCAACAATGTGCCTTTGTATAGCAGGCAAGAGAACGTGAGCACACACATAGTTCCTTCAAAGGGCAGAACGAAGGCCATCACTGGAGGAGGCTGCCTCCCTGTGGCCCGTGCTTCCGAGTTTCAGTGACAACACCTTGAGACCCCACGTGTATTTTAGGCCACTGTTATCTGCTAGAAAGTTTGTGACCCTCACTTTGCAGGGTCTGGTGGCTCCCACCTGTCATTCCAGCTGCTCAGCAGGTAGCAGGATGACAAGTGAGGCCAAGGCTAGCCTGGGCAACTTAGTGTGAAACATCTAAGGGAAAGAAGGAAACACAAAGGGAGCTGGGGCTGTAGGCCAGGGTAAGGTGCAGGGCCATGTTCATCCCCAGCACCAAAAGATAAACAAGTGACGTCACAGTGGAAAATGTCAAGTTCCCCATCAGAAAGTGGACACCGACACCCCCCTCATCTTGTGCAAGGCTGGAATGACCCAGAGGAAGTAAAGTCTAGAGATAGGCCCATCAGGGTGACACCAGCGCCCTGGCACACAGCTCACTTAGCTGGTTCTCACACTCCCAGTACCAGGGAGGATCCAGCAGGTGCTCAGGGTATGGGAGACTTTAGGACAAGTCCAGATCACACATGACATAAAGAAGTTGAGCAGGGCCAGGGGTCTATCTGTCCCTCCAACCCCCGCTTCCTTGGCTTGCTCTGTAAGTACCTGATTCTGTAGAAACAGAAAGGACCCCTTCCTCCTTCCACATCTTGTCTTAGAAAGAGTCAGGAGAATTTAAACAACAGCTTTGCTTCAGAAACTGGGACAGCCCTTGGACCCAGCCCAGAGCCACGTGCACCCACGGTAAGAGAGAGCAGGATAACGGACAGAAAATAACCACAAGCCCCGCTGGGCTGCGCATCTTACCGAATGGTGGGCTGGTCCCCACTCAGCTGCTTGAACCTCCGGTGCAGTTGCTCTATTTGGTCCGAGGAGACTGAGAAGAAGGGGGAAGGGAAAATGGGAGAGAGGAGAGAGAGGAAAAGGGAGAGAGAAACAGATCATTGACATTGAACTTGAGGCAGTCGAAGGCCACGGTAGCCTTGTGCCCTCCTCCTCACTTGGCCACTGCCTTCCCTCTTGTGACTCTGCGGCATCTCTTTTGACCGAATTAAACCACAACTGAGGGACACAGCAAAGCCTCCCTTTCTGCCTGCTGGGGCAGTTCTGGGTTCATCTTCTCCCTTACAAAGACCGTGGCCATTATGAATGACAGCTGCTGGTGGAGGCCAGGGACCAGCCAGTCTCCCAGGCTTTGTCCTCCCACCACCCATGAAAGGAGACCTTGTACCTGACTGTTTGCCCACCCCACCTCCGCCATCCTGTCCTGGATCTGTCTGTGCAGCTAGACTTGGCTGGGAGCAGCCAGTTAGGGAGAGCAGAAAGAGAAGGGAGAAGTTGGGCCTGGAAGGATGTCCCCGAGACACACCGTGCCCCTGCTACAGAGAGCATGGCAGTGAGTGACCAAAGCGGGGGTCCACATGGCCATCTCTGGCTTTCCTTTTGCTGGCTACCTCTCAGAAGGCTGAAGACCACAGCACTAGCAACCCTATCCAAAGCATCTCTCCTGACATGGGACAACACGTATGTACCCAGGTGCCTGACACTCAGTGCATTCAAGTCCTCTTGGGGACCATGTCCAGTTCAGGCCAAACTGGGTTGGGGACCTGCCAAACCCACCTGTAATCACCTCATCCACACACCTCCACACACAGTCCTACCTCTCATTCTGAGACCTAACGGGCCTGTTAACAGGCCTCCTGCTGTCTTGGAGTCTTCCTAAGCTCAAGACTCGGTTTATTCAGGAATCCACCACACTGAGTTCTCAAGCGTCCCTGGCAGCCGCTGCTCACCAGGGAAGACTAGGGGAGGCTGCCAGCCCGGGCGAGGCACCTCTCCAGGCGTTAGCTCATCGATCCCACACAGCCCGGGCAGGCAGGGCTGCATCCCCACGCCGCATGTGCAGTCACGGATGACCGCAAGCTGAGTGACATCCAGGACAGTATCTACCTTTCTAGAGAAAATGATGGCCATGTACGTCACCGGCAAGACAGCAAGCAAGGTGACTGGGCTCCCACGGCCAGTGTGCACCTAACAGAAATGAGAAGGGCCACGGGATGTGTGTGGCCTTGTGGCTGTGCTGTGTGAATCACTGTAAATTGGAAGCCACCAATACACCTAGCAGCGGCAGAACCACCAAGGTGCAATAGGGGGATGCAGCCAACTGATGGGATTCTATACGGTATGGAAACTAGGTATCGTATGTAACACAGAACCAAAGAAGCCAGACGTGAAAAGGCGTGTGCTTCATGATGCCACCTGGGCGGAGCTCATACTCTGGAGGCCCTGGCCTTCAGGGTTAGGAGTCAGGGCAATGGCTGCCCCAGGGGACAGAGTAATGTGAACGGAGTGTAAGGGGGCGCTTAGGGAGCAGAGAATATTCTCTGTCTTGATGCTGACACAAGTGACACAGGGGTCTCCCTGAAAGGATGCAGAGCTTCATGCTTATGGGTGACATGCTTTTTGTCGTTGTTGTTTTGACAGGGTCTCATGTAGCCCAGGCTAGCCTTAAGCTTACTACGTAGCAAAAGGTGAACTTGAACTCCTGATCCCCTTGCCTCCATTTCCTGAGCACGGAGATTACAAGTATGTGTTACCACACCCAAATTATTAGGAGTTGGGGCGGAGCCTAGTGCTCTATACTCCCCACCCAGGGGCGCAGCGCTTTCTGATCTCCACAATTTACCAAAAAAAAAAAAAAAAAAAAAAAAAAAACTTTATCTGCCAACTTGAGAACTTTGTGGGGAGGAGTGGGCCCTCCCCACAAAAAGAATCCCATAGGTGAAATGAGAATCCCATAGGTGCAGAAAGTGTGTGTGCAACCCCGCTGCGGCCCACCACCCTCACAGAAACGCTTGGGAAGGACCAAAAGTGCCTCTGATTTGGGACTGTTTTCAAAATGTCTCTCTGTGCCCGGGCTGCGCCTGAACTGAGCCCAAGCAATCCTCCTGCCTCGGCTTCCCGAGAAGACGCAACTGTAAGTCCTGTTGGATCTTCAGCAATTTCTCCCGCCCGCCTAATATGAAAGTGTGGAACTGTACAGCGGAACTGGGTCACACCCCAATCACGAGAACACCCAGGATTATTCTGTCTTGCATGACATCTATCCCAGACAATGGTGCACACACCCTCCAGCCAGCAACCCAACCCCAGGCTAGCCTTGAACTCTCTATGTAGTTGAGGATAACCCCTCAGCCTCCACCCAAGTGCTGGGACTACAAACACGCACGCCCGGACCTGTCTTAGACATTGCTGGGATTGAACCCACGCCTCCATGCATGCCAAGCAAGCGCTCTACCAACTAAACCACAGCCCTTGAAAAACTATTTTGAGTATCTAGAGTCAATATTTAATGTTCCCAGCCTGTCATCAAGGGGCAGATCCAACCAGCCAAAATGGCACTTCCTATGAGGTTCGTGTTGAATGCACAATGGCCACGATGGCAGGACAGAGCTCGCCAGACTGGGACTTGAGGCTTGCCTCTAGCTCACCCATGTTTTCCGGTTTCTCTCCGTACAGTGCGTGGGCTTCAGCCATAAAAACATTTCCTGGCACATGGCACAGTCCATATGGGACAGCAGACGCTCACAAAAGCATTAATAAGTCATCCTTGGCTTGGTGCTCTGGTCCAGGCACATGTGGTCTTATAAAGGACACACTTCCCCTTCCCTTTTTCCTTTTTCTCCCTTTTGGAGACAGGCTCTCATGAGGCCCAGGCTAGCCTCCAACTCATTTATTTAGTCAAAGATGACGACCTTGACCTCTGACCTTCACCTGAGAACAGGGAATACAGTCATGTGCTGCCAAGCCCAGCTTAAGCCATGCTGGGGACTGAAGCCAGGGTCTCATGCATGCTAGGGAAATGTTCTGCTAACTCAGTTATAGCCCTAGCTCTTCAGTCTACATTATTCACCTGAGACAGGACCTTACTGATAACTCACTATGTAGACCAGGCTGGCCCCAAACTCATAGAGATCCACCTGCCTGCCTTTGCCTTCCCCAGTGCTGGGATCAAAGGTGTGGCCACCATGCCCATATACTTAAGATAAGTGGTAAACTGTGCTTCCTGGCTTTCTAATAACATCGGACCCACATCCAGATGTGATAAATGTTAGGAATATATTTTCTTTAGTTCACAATATCTAAAATACTACCATGTCAACATGTAACCCACATAAAAGAATAACCAGGCCTTAGGAGGCTATGGGAATTCTGCACCTCACATTTCACTGGGAAGAAAGACTGATGGGAAAGACAAGGTGTGAGGGAATGTCTTATGGGGGTTCCCTGCAGCATGAGACGGGAGGCATGGGAGGGCATAGTGGCAGAGGACCCAGGACTGGTGGGGAAGGTGAACACAGGGGGGAAGGGGGCAGGGTGAATTTTGCTGGCTTTATCCACTGGGACAAGTTTTAGAGTCTTCACCTTCAGGGAACAGGACTCCAAGCCAGGAACCAAGACCTGCCACATGGCAAGACTGAGAGTAGACCCAGAGAGGGCCAGGACCTGTGGGAGCCAGCTGGTAGAGCAAACCTGGGGTGAAGCAGTGGGGCACTGGGACGGTCTGCTCTCCTCAGGGGCTCCCTAAGCCTCCCTGCCTCCTGCTATCCCCAGCAGCAGCCTGAATAGAGAGGCTCAAAGCCACCAGGCACAACCAGGTAAGATCTGAGGACTTCCTTTCCAGAGCTCTGTGGCCCATCATCCCCATGAGACGGGGCTAGAGCTCTTTCCCACTACACAGAGGATCAGCCCAGGCACAGGCCAGAGCCTCGGAGAGGCAGCTTTGAGCCCCTTCTTCAGCAGGCATCGGTCTGCCTCCTCCTCTGAGAAAACAATAACACCTCCCACCTCCTAGGAGGTGGCTTCCATGGTGACTTGCCTTCTCAGTCACAAATGCTATTCACAGCTCTCCAAGGTGGCAACAGCCCTGTCTCCTGTGGATGACTGATTGTATGGAAAGCAAAATCCACAGCCCAAAATCCTGCTCAGCAGCAACAGAGGCGCCTTTGGGACCCTCACTGGTATACAGGGTGGTGGCATCAGTGTGCATGGTCCCAAGGGCCACCTGGCCCACGTGTCTATATGTCAAGCATCCAACTCCATGGAAATGGAGTCGACTCCATGGAAATGAAACATGGACTCTTGCTCAGCAAGGGCCAGGAGGATAAAGATGGATAACAGGTGGACACAGTGTTTAACTGGGTGATGGAATGTTCTGGAAATGAAGATGGTGATTTAGAACACTACCTGCAGCGAACCCACCAGAGTTACTTCACAGTAGTTAAGATGGTCAGTGAGTGAGGGTGTCCATGTGTGTGTGTATTCCTGTGGGTGCATGTGGAGGGTGAAAGGTCAACACCGACATCTTCCTCCGCCACTCTCTCCCTTGTGTTCTGAGCCAGGGTCTCGGCCACTCTCTGCCTCCCCAGCACTGGAATTAGCTACATGTGACTATTTTTTATGTAGGTGCCAGGGATCAAACCCTGCTCCTCATGATCACAGGGAACTCTTCCTAAACTGATAAATTTTCTGTTATATGAACTTGGGTCCCACTTGAAACAAAACAAAACAAAAATCAGTGTTTATTCTGCAGTGTTTAGCTCTGCATCTGGGTAGAGAAATAAGAGCCATCAGCCTGGCTGTGACTGACTTGCTGGGCCCAGAGCAACCCAGGTCTTCAGGGCTTTTCTGCTGGCTTTTCTGCTCCACAGGGAGGCCACCTGCGGCTCCAGACACAGCAGTGACTAATGCAGGGATGGGAATGGGGGGGGGGGGCAGGCCGGAGATGGAGGCTGGGCTTCCAGAGCTTCGCAGGGGATCTGTGCCAGCTGCCCTCTCTCGTGAGCGCCCCTCCTCCACTGGCTAGCACCCTGGCAGCCGCAGCCCTGGTACGAACCCACCATGTTGGTGTAGAGTTTAAACTCTGAGGATGCACCCGGCCGTTTGAGGGGGGTTTTCAAATCCAACAGGGGGGCAGGAGCACAGACCCTCAGACCCTCTCTTCACACAGACTTCAGGCAGGTGCAAAAGCCACAGACTGAGTCCCCAGGCAGAGCCAGCCCACCTCAGCGTGGAGACGTCACCTGTAGCCACCCCGAGCACCGAGGGTCTCACTGGGGTCTCTTCCTCTGCACAGAACACATCCTTGGAAGGGGAGTAAACATGACTGGTGGATTGCCTTCACTCTGCCTCACACCCTGCACTCTGAGCAAGCGAGGCCATGCTGGCAGCTGTGGGAGTGGGACAGCACAGCTCTGAGCATCATAGTGGGGGTGGGGCGGGCTGCCTTCCTGGATCTTCACCAGTCGCCTTATTTTGGGAATACAGAGAGTGACAGCCTGACTTGAGCAGGAGCTGAGCCTGGGCCGGGCAGGCAGCACACCCACTTCCCTGTTCGGGAGGCAGGATCAGAGAGGCAGCGTGGCTCCCTGAGGGTCACACAGCAGGAGGATTTGTTCTTCCTGCCGAGTGCTGTGCTCTGTGCCAAAAGCTGCAAGCACCCAGAACAAGGGAGCACATTACATTTCTGCATTAGAGTGCAGCCATTCAGAAGGGTGAGGGCACCCTCTATCCAAACAGACATTGAGAGAGTGGGCATGACACAGAGCAGCCTGGAGACAGCTCAGCCCTGCCTGCAGAACTATCAGCTCCAGATTTAGCCCAAGGCTGAATCAAGTGGTGGGAACTTACCTCACACGCAGGGGAAAGAAGTCAGAGAACCTGGGCCTGCTCCTGAGGGCTAGCACTGGCTCCACCTGCCACTGCAAACAGGTGGCCACTGGAGAAAACCAGGAACCACTTTAATAACCAGCTAAGCTTAGAAGAAAGGGTTTTCTCTGAGCAGGGGCCTCAGGCACACACCTGAAAACCCTGTACTTCTCAGAGAGGCTAAGGGAGGAGGACCACCAGCTCAAGGACAGCTTGGGCTGCAGGACAAGATCCTGTCCCAGGGAGGAAGGAGGACACACCCAGAAGCAAGGAGACCAACACCCACTGGGTGACAAACAGAAGCTTCGAGATGGTGTTAGAATAGCTGCAAACACTGATGGCTAAAGGTTGGGGCTTTAACCCACCGAGAGACCTCCCTGGCCTTGGGTCTGGGCAAGCTTAAACCAAGACCCCACAAAACACTGAACCTCGAACAGTAGCCTTCCACATCAGGTGGATCAGACAGGTGGGTTCTGCCAGCCACAGGGTGAGTGGGGCTGGGAGGAGGGGATCGAGGCCCATGGTCCAATCAAATCCTGAGCCTGTGCTACAGCTGGTCAAAAATGTGTGGCACTGAGGAGTATCCCAGGGCCCAGCATGGACTAGTGGCAAGCACTTCCCATGGACCTCCCCAGCTCAGCCCCAAATTGAGAAGTTCATATAGCAGATTGGTCAGAACCCGACACTTAGAACAGATGCAAAGCACCTTGGAAATCACTTCTGTGGCTCAGGATGCACAGGAGCCCCTTGAGAGGGAGAGACAGACATAGCCCCAGCAGGAGATGAACTCTAAATCTAGCCAAACCACACAAGCAAATGAACCAAAGAAAGATACTCAAACTTCACAGCATGAGCCTAGAAACAATTTGTAAGTAATTAGAATTTAAAATTGTTAATGGATGCCTTAGTCAGGGTCACTATTGCTGTGATGAAATACCATCACCAAAGCAACTTGGGGAAGGAAGGGTATTTGGCTTACACTTCCATCGTTGAAGGAAGTCAGGACAGTAACTCAAACAGGACAAGAACCTGGAGGCTGGAGCTGATGCAGAGGCCATGGAGGGGTGCTGCTTACTGGCTTGCTTCCCATGGCTTGCCTCAGCCTGCTTTCTTACAGAACTTAAGATCATCACCCCAGGGATGACCCCACCCACAATGGGTTGGGCCCTCCCCCATCAATCACTAATTAAGAAAATGACTTACAGCTGGATCTTCTGGAGACATTTTTGTCAACTGAGGTTCCTTCCTTTCAACTTGACTCAAGCTTGTGTCAAGTTGATATAAACTAGCCAGCATAATGGGTAAAGGCTGAAACCTAGCTGAAGAGAGAATTAATGAATTGAAAGGCAAACCTAAGGAAATGGTGCTGAATGTGGCTCAGAGCAGTGAAGAAAACATGAAAGAAGGGTCAAGAGGTGTTCAAAAGACAACAAGAAGGTCCAACATATTTATAAAAGGAACCACTGAAGGGTAAGATCACTCACAGGAAGGCAATATTTTTGTGATAGAAGATATGAGTCTTCTTTAGAATGAAATAGCACAAACCATTCCCAGGTATGATCATATAAAAACAATGATACAATTTTAAAGCAGAAAGAAAATAGGTAACAACAACAAAAAACCATTAGACAAAACCTAATTTATCAATAGTAATCCAAAACTGGGGGTTAGGGAATTATTCAGCAAGATAAAATTTTATACCCAGCTCAATGTTCATTCATAGACACCAGCAAAACACAGTTCAGTTTATAACTCACAGATCTTTGCTGAGAAATCTGCGGAAAAATGTATTAAATAAGAAAAGCACAAGGGGGGGGGTGTAAAAAAAAAAAGAAAAGAAAAGCACAAGGAATCCACAAGGAATAGTGTTTGCAAGTATAACTGTTTGCCCCAAAAGAATAAATTAGCCAGCTTGTAGGCTTCAGAAGTAAAAACACATAGCCAGGCAAAATTTAGCACAAAGGCAGAGATAACAGCTCACTTTAGGTATGTCAAAGAAAGAGATGGGGAAATTATTGATGTAAAAATTGCCATGCAGGGCTGGCAAGATGGCTCAGAGGTTAAAGGTTCTTGCTACCAAGCCTGTGCTGTGGGGTATGCACACATAAGAGCTGGGGTGCACGAGCACACACGCATACACACACACACACACACACACACACACACAAATATAATTTAAGACAGTTTTTGTTGTGGCCAGCTGCAGACATTTATCACTCTCTAATTAGAACAACTTGAAAAGCTTTGGATTATGCATGTTTCAGGTTCTGCATTTTTATGGATGAGGTACCTTAGGGATGGAACCCAAGTCAAAGCACAAAAGTGATTTTATGTATTATTTTATTTTATTGTTTTCAGGCAGGGTTTCATGTGTGCCCAGGCTGGCCTCAGACTCCATATGTAGCTGAGGATGCCTACATCTCCCAAGTTCTGGAGCCACACTACACTGGTTTTATGTGGTGTTGGGTTATTGGACCTAGGGTTCTGTGTATAGCTAGGCAGGCAAGCTATGGACTGAGGCAGTGTGTGTGTGTGTGTATGTATTTGGTTAAGACAGAGTTTCTCTTCTCTTTGTAACCCTGGCTGTACTGGAACTCTCTCCATAGACCAGGCTGGCCTCAAACTCATAGTGATCTGCTGCCTCTGCCTCCCGAGTGCTGGGATTAAGGGTGTGCACCACCACAGCCTAGCCTCTCTCTTGCTTCTGTGGTGCTGGATCTGAACCAAAAGCCTCCCTACTTAGACAAGCACCCCAGCACTGTACGTGTCTTGAGTGCTCCTGTCACATGAGGTCAGAGGTCGGTGCTCAGAAGTCTGTATTTTGGAATACTCTAGATTTGAGACAGGTGTTCAGCCCCTGCTTGCCAAGAGACCCTCTTACAGCTGTACACTTGGGGCAAGACACTCCCCACAGATGGCCCTGACGCACAGCCGGTCACCTCTTGAAGGGGCTTTCAGAGGCTCAGCCTCCTCAGCAATGCCCCTGCCTCCTGCCTTTCCTTCTGGAGGACTTTAGGCCCTGACATGACCTCGAACACTTCCTGTCACCTCTCAAGTAGAAGGCCACTTGTGACAGCATACCCATCCATAAGGGACAACAAAGGACCTTTTTGTCCTGGTGCATAAGGTAACCGCTGCTACCATCGGAAATGCCCGGCCGACCTTCTGGCTTTATGAATTAATAATTAAGTTGGAACAAGTGACAGGCTGCCTGGTAGGACTGTTCCTCCCTTGGGCCCTGGCCCTGCCTTGTTTCTAGAGCTGGGTCTTTTAGAGGTACGCAGATCCCACACCCTTTAGCTTAAGGTACCAGGGACCAAAGCCCTTTAGGATGTAGGAACTCCTGATCTGTGCATACGGCATTCAATTTGGCCTGTCATCTAGCTGTCTGGTCTGTGTCATCCAGCCAGCTGTATGCCTGAGCAGCTCTGATTAACCTCCTTGCTACATCCGGGGGTGGAAGCATTAGCTCAAAACAAAATGCCATGCCCATGCAGGGTGGGAAGAAACACGGGGGAGCTCATTATTGCAGGTCCCCGAGCTGGCAACTCCAGCAACTGCCACCTGCTCTCCCACAGACAACACAAGTTTCTCTTTGGAACAGCTGGGAGCCACCCAGGAAGCCCCCAGGAGACAGACAGGGGGTGGCTCTCACTCTAATCTAACCAAATCTCATCACCAAAACATGCAAGTTCCAGAACATTCCATATCACCCAGAACCCATCCTATCAGCCCTTAGGCCCAATGCAACTCAGTATTACCAGCTTCTTGCTGTAACGTACTTGTCTCTCCTGGGCATCCCAGGGACCTGTGCAGCTGCAGGTTCTGTCCTTCACCCTCTGGAGTCTCTCTCTCTCACTCTGCCTGCTCCCTCCCTTTCCCACCCACCCCTACACTGGAAACCGCTCTAGAGGATCTGCTTTGGATTCAAACCCCGGCATCTGAGCTCAGCCTCTGTTCTGTCTGTAAACTGGCCATAAGGATCCCGCCCTCAAGGAGCTTTTACAGGGGGCGATGCTGAGCAGCTGCTGGTTGTGGTGGCGCACACCTGTAGTCCCTGCACTCAGGGGGCAGGTGCAAGAGGCTCTCTGGGAGTTCAAGGCCAGTCTGGTCTACAAAGACATTCTAGGACAGCCAGGACTGTTACACAGAGAAACCCTGTCTCACAAAAACAAACAAACAAAAGAAGTAGATGTTTTAATTCTGTCACTCCCTACCCCCCATTTTCTAGGGACAAGATCTCTCCATACAGCCCAGGCTAGCCTCAAACTCATGCTCCTTGTATTGGGATGATAACAGGTGTGTGCCCCCATACCAGGGACAGGTGGCTTGTGATGGTCCGGTATTGAGAACCTAGAGGGATGTGGAATAAGCCCCCTTTTGTGGGGTTCCCAGGGTCGACAGCCTACCACTGCTGGGGAAAGTGGCCTTGGCTGGCTGCCCTCAGGCCTTAGTGGCTGGCTGAGCACAGAAGTGTCAACCCCATGCCATGCCAGCTTCCCTCAAACCACACTTTTCATCCAGGGCCTGCAAGCGTAAGGAACAATGGACAGGGGCCACTCTCAGACAAAGACACAGGCCAGAGATGGGATGATGCTAGGAGGCTCAAGCAGGAGAGCCCTGAGTTCAATGCCAGTGTGGCCTACATGAGAAGACTTTCTCAGAATTTTGTAAATGGGGGAGTCAGAGAAGCACTTGCCTAGCATGTGTGAGGCGCTGGGTTCCAGCATAGTTCTGTAAGACAGAGAACTATGGTGCAAGAAATCACCTCTGGGGAATTAGATTCAGTGGAAAGGAAAGACAGAAACCAGGCTCCAGCCAGCCTTGGCTCTCCCCTGGAGAGGGGACTGTCCCTCTCATCCATCTGCGGAGCCTCCATGACCTCATCCATGCAATGGGCCAGCAGTGTCCCCAGCAGGGCCCAGGAACAAGACCTCACTTGGCTCTTGGCAAATGGCATGGGCCTGAGCTGGTCCAAGGTTCCGCTGCTTCTGGCAGCTTCCTGGCCTCTCTGCAGGCGCGGAGAGATGGGAGACAGACCCCCTGCCTTTCCCAGGAATCCTCCTGGCTGCTTTCAATCAGGAGCCCAGGAGTGGGGCACAGACTGAGGGAGCACCCCAGGCTAGCTCAAGACCTCCAGGGCCCTAGGCTGTGTCCCGCCTGGATGGAAAGACTGTTAGGGAGCAGTCTAGGCAGGCACCTGGCTTGGTGGGAGGGAGGCTTGAGATATGAGTCAACCAGTGCGTTCTCACCATGGAGGGAGGCGACATGTGGTGCCCCATGTCCGGTGCAGTCGGCTGAGCCCCCCCCACCCCCTGTCAGGCATATTTTCCAAGGGGTGGCTCAGGCTGGCATGGACAAGGGGCCTGCAGGAGGAGGTAGCCCTCAGCTCAGTGACACTTTCTGGGTTATGAAGGACTCGGCGACAGCCCACCCCACACCCTGTGTGAGCCCCGTGGGGTCTCATTGCCAACCAGCCACTCTGTGGAGACCGAGGGCACATTTTAGGGGGAGGCAGTTGATGGTCTGAGGAGGTGATGGGAGGAATGGGGGCGCTAAGGGACACTGGGTCTGAGCACGTCCACCAAGGCCACATCAGAGCACCAGGCAGGGCAGTTGTCTGGAAGGAAGCCCTAGACTATGGTGGCAGGAACTTTGCCCTGAGACAGGACAGAGAAAAAAACATCTGAAATCTTAACCCAGGGCAAAGTGACAGTTGGGAGTCTCCCATATAAACAGCAAAATCAAGTTGGGCAGAGTGGCCCAGCATCGGGAAGGCTTGTGCAGAGGTCCTGGGGTGAGGAAAGAAAAAGCAAGCCACCATGGCAGCCGGCTCCTGCCCTGGAGATCATAATACATGGTGGGGACTCTCCATGCCCCAACCCCTCCACTCCCGTCTGTGGGACTGCAGGCAAGACACTTCTCTCTCTGAGCCTCAGTTTCCCTCCCGAGAGGAAATGGCCACATCTCTACTACCCTTCCTGGAAGATGAGGGTGAAGACCTTCTGGGTGTCTTATAAAGTGCTCGCTCAGGGTTGGGGGTGCAAATCCGAGTGCAATGGGTCCACAAATTGTCACAGTCAAGCCCTGTCCAATCCCACACCAAGCCCAGGGCCTTCCTCCCTAATGTCACCTCCCAGGTCCACACAACTGCTCAGAGAGCAGAAAGGACTCCCCAAGACTGCTGTGCAGACTGAGCCTGGAGGACTGCTATGTCACCCAACACTCTCACTGACATGACCAACTGCCTCCTGCCACAGGGCCTTGGCACCTGCTACTCCAATGCTCTTGCATGGCTGGCTCCTTCTTAGTTATCTGGGCCACCTCCACATCCTCAAAAACCCTCGTTCATAAAGATTTGTCCAATGGGTGAAAGTGCCCAGACTGTAACCAGCCACCTTCAGGGCCCTGGGGACCCCAGGAAGCACTATCTCCGGGGTGTAACCTCAGATCCGCCTCCCAGGCCCCTGCCTGTTGGACTTGAATTCTGAGCCCAGGCAGCAAGAGGAGAAGCCGCCCCAGCCTCCTCAAGGCAGCCACTAAGCCTGGGCGCAGCATCTGTCACCGTGGGAGGCTGGGCCCAGGAAACTGACAAGGCTCCCAGCATGCTCTGCGGCCCATCACTGTCAAACCCACGGCCCGCAGGAATTCCCCCAGAAGGCCCTGGTTGCTACCAGGGTGGGGGACCCAACCTGCACCCGGAATGCCAGCCGTCTCCGCACCAGCTGGGACAATCGGTCAAACTGAGGCAGGAGGGGGCGGGGACTCCTTCTGTCCTCCATCACGTGGGCCTCGGGAGGCGGGCTCACAAAACTTTTGGTTTGTGGTTAAGATGAATTCACAGAGGAAATACAAAAGGGGGGTGGGGTGGCGCACTGCCCTGGGAGACTGAGGCAGGGGAGGGTCCAAGATCCCAACAGCCTGAACCCCACGCGCTCCTGCTTGCCTCTCACACAGGCAGGGCGCACACGCTCCTGCATGCCTCGCACACACAACCGCACCCACGGCTGCTTGCCTTGCACAGTGCGCGCGCACAACGCCCCTCGCAGACGCTCTCGCTCGGGCCGCCCCTCCGGGGGCGCCGTCGGGCGGTGTAAGTGACTCTCGAGGATCCGCCGCACACCCTTGCCTACCGCCTGCAAGGGCGGAGACGCGCAGCACTTGGAGACTTTCTAGGACTTTCTAGGACTGCACCGGCCTCTCGGGAGGCGGCTGGCAGGGGCACCCTCCTCGGGTGGGGCTGACCCGCTGCTGGCGACTCGGCAGCACCCTCCCACCCACCCACCCCCACACCCCGCCTCAGCAGCCACGGGCCACCAGCCTCCCATTGCACGGAGGAGGCAAACGGACTCAGAGACGACGCGAACCGATCGGCCCAAGGTCACACAGGCTCCTGTCCGGCCACCCGCCTGCCCACTCTGGCGCACGGCCGGGACCACGCGGCGCTTCCGAGCCCAGGGTCGAGCGCGGGGCGGACGGGCGCTCGTCCACGCGTGCCCCGCCCGGCCTCCCCGGGTCCGGGGGAGCGCGGGCCAGCTCGGAGGACGCGGGGCGAGGGCGGGGGACGCAAGGGGAGGCGGGAGGGTGACCCCCGCCTAAGGTCACCGCGGGCCGCGCGGCTCCACCCGCTCCCGCCACTTCCAAACTTTCCTCCGCCCTGCGCAGCCCGCAAGCCGCAGACTTGCAGGTGCGGCGCGCGCTCAGCGCTCTCCGGGGCTGCTTGGCGTCGTCCCTCGCACCACGACCACTGGCCGGGCTCCGCGCCCGGCCAGGGAAGGCTTGGGTCCTGTCGCCTCCGGGGCCACCATCTCCCCCTCCCCCCCCCCCCAGCCGGGGTCCCGGCCCACCCCTCCCCGCGGCGTCGCCCGCACCTATCCGTAGCGGCGGGAGAGCGAGGCACAGAGAGGGCCAGCCACTAGCCCAAGGTCACACAGCGCGGAGGCGCCAGGCGGGGGCATGCAGGCGACGGCCCCCGCGCGCGAGTGCCCGGCCGCCGCGTGGTACTCACAGCCGGTCTTGCTCTCGAGCTCCCGCACCTCCTCGGACGCCGAGTGGGCAGCGCCCATGGTGCGCGGCGGGGCCCGGGGCGCCCCCTGCTCGCAGGCCAGGGACTGCCCGCGCTCTCAAGCCGAGCCGGGACGCGGGGACAGCGGCGCGGAGCCGGTTCCGCGTGGGGCCCCGGCGGCCTCTTATAGCGGCGGGCGGGCGGAGCGGCGCGGTCCTAGAGCTCGTCGACTTCTCATTTGGCCGCGGGGGCGGGAATGGGGGGGGGGGAAGGGGGGAAAGGACTCAAAGCCGTCATGCTCCTGCCTCAGCCCGGAGGAGTGGGGTTGGGAGCCGGGAGATCCTCATCCTACCGCCCACCCTCCAGACCCCACCGGCGGAGCCCGGGGGACCGGAACAGAGGGGGGCGTGCTAGTGAGCGCAGTCTGAAAGCCGCCCCTCCCCCGCGCCCCGAGCCCCGCACTCTCTGAGAAACGCTGTGCCCGGGACCCGGTAAACTCTAGGCGGTCCTGACCGGCCAGTCCTGCTGCTGCTCCAATCTCCATAAAAGGGGCGCGGTGAGATGCTCACGGCAGGGCGCACTCGGAGCAGGGCGCAGGGGCTGGAGGGTCCCGTGGGATCGTGTCCAGCTGATGAGGGAGGGACTGGTGCTCTGGGAGGGAGGGGCCGGGAGGAACTGAACCTCAAGGCGGCTTGGGGGCCGGCCATGCCCTGCTTGGTGACACCTGAAGACTCTGTCCTGGCTGGAAGTGCAGGGGTTCCTAGATCTTGCCAGTCATGGCCGTGGATGGGCCCAGGTCTTTGGTGCTGGGGCTCTCAGGAGCCCACCCTGGCCAACTCAGGACCTGGGCCCTGGCAACTCCTCCAGCAACAGGGGTCCTGGCAGAGCCAGAAGAACCGGCCCCACTGCTGCAAACCCGATTGCCACCCACTCGGGGCTCCTGTCAGCCCCTGGAGATCCTCCATGAAGGTCCTCCCTGGAGGTCCTACGTCCTCCCTACAGCCATCCAGGGCTCACTGAGCCTCCCCACTCCTCCCAGGCCAGGGAAGCTTGGTTGTGGGGCATCGCAGCTGACTGGGCTGGAGGCCTGTGAGGGATTCCACTTGTGGTCCCAATAATTCTAAAAACCTAAACAGATCTTTTTAGGGGTAGGGGCAGGATAGGGCTTCCCAGGTCCCGGAGTATTGGGGTTCCTAAAACATGCCATGATCTATGCCTTCCTTCTGAGTTTCATGTCTAGATTCTGGTTGGGCTTCCAGTCGGAGGATCTGCATTTTCAGGGTCCGCCTCCCTTCCCGGTACCCAGCTGACAGTGCCTTTCCTGGGTGCTGAGTCTTTCTGCCCAGATCCCCCAACGCCCTCCTTCGGGATCTCGGCGTAAACTTCCTCAGGACCCTTATTGGGTTCCCCTATTTTTCCCAGCCGCTGCCAAGCTAGGCACCAGCCACATCAGCCACCTAGAGGAAGGCTGGGGTGTGGTCGCCAAGGAGAGCCCCGCCTCCCATCCCCAGGGGCTCAGAGCAGCCCTCACAACGGGAGAGGAGAGAGGGCAGTTTGGCTTGCCTATTTGTTCACTCATTTAGTGCCCTTTTGCTGATGGCCTACTATGTGCAGGGTCCTGACTAGGTCTGTAAGCTGCCAACAGGGGCAAGATACTACCTTCGCTCAAGATGGAATGGGAGAGACACCAGAACTGAGCAGAGGAGGGCGTGAGGGGGGTGACAGCAGCAAGTGTAGGCTTGGGGGGGGGTGGCAAAGAGCTGAATGTCCCAGTGAGCGGAGCTTCAGAGTCCATAATTGTCCCCACCTGTGGCCCCACAGAGACCGACAGCTCCAGGAAGCTGTGCGGGTGCTGAGGTGGCACCCACCCCTCCCCCTCTGGCAGTGACGTGAGCACCCAGCAGGACTCTGTCCGCACAAAGCCTGCTGCCAATGGTCCGGGACTCCAGGGCTTTCATTCAATCTCACCAATGCTCCTGTTGGCGTCATCGGAGCTAGACTGAGGTCCTTAGCTTGACGTGGGAGCTGACTGCCCTGGGAAGACGCTATGGGTGCCGGGCTCCCTCCTCCCCCAACACAGGCCTCCTTCCCTCCCCAGAGCTGTCTCAGTCACGGAGTAACTAATTGCTTGTCCTTGTAAGCACAAGTCCCCTGGAGGAACTAAAAGCCAGGGGCAGACAAACCTGTTTGGCCCCTGTGCCAGTGAGATTTGCATGTCTGGTCCCTAGGAAACCAGAGGGCAGCTGAGCCCAGAGATGTTGAGCAGGGCCCTGCCTTTAGCTCTGCTGTGCTTGTTCAAGTGGGTGAGGTCACCTCCCAGAGCCTCAGTCTCCCCATCTGTAAGATGGCAAGAGCAGTGGTGTTGTCTTCCTGGGGTGGCTGTGAGGGTTAAATAAGGACTCATCTGCTCCCAGTGCCAGGAATGACAATGCCCAGGTAATTGTCCTCTAGGAAGTCCATCGGTGGTGTTTGCCAATTTCAACAGTTTAGAAGACAGACTGCATGGGCGGTTCAAGCAGGAGCTCAGCAAGGAGCCTGCAGGATCCTCTCTGCTTAACGAGACTCTGCACCAGCCAGCTGAGTCTGGCATGTACCACGGGGACTGAGGTGGCTCTGCATGTCCACATATGCAGGCCGTGCATTGGCTCTGGAGGGCTCTGCAAACTCCAGTCTGCAAACGGAGATGTGGGAAGCCATCACGGCTCTCCACTTCGGGGGCCTGAGGGGACACCAAGCACATCCCTGTTCTATTGGTAGGAGACCCCAGTGGGCTGTGAGTCACAGTCAGAGCATGGATTTGAACACTTAGCAGCCACCTCTATGATTGTGTGAGTGTGGGGTGACTGCCCCAGTTTTAGAATATCGGAGGGGTACAGAACAGTTTTCCTTTCCTTCCTTCCTTCCTTCCTTCCTTCCTTCCTTCCTTCCTTCCTTCCTTTCTCTCTCTCTCTCTCTCTCTCTCTCTCTCTCTCTCTCTTTCTTTCTCTCTCTTTCCATTTTTTCAAGACAGGGTTTCTCTGTGTAACAGCCCTGGCTTCCTGGACTCACTTTGTAGACCAGGCTGGCCTCAAACTCTCAGAGATCTGCCTGCCTCTGCCTTCCGGGTGCTGGGATGACAGTAGTGCGCCACTGTGCCTGCCTGGCCACTGACTCCAAGAAGTTAAAAGGGACTCTAAGGCAGCACCCACCTTGACAGCCAGACCACATAAAACAGGAGACCATCAGCAAGGCTCCTGTCAAATTCTTCTAGGGACACAGGTGTTCTGGTGCAGGCCTGTGATCCCAGACCTGGGGAGCTGAGGCAGGAGGATTGCTGGGGACTCATAGCCAACCCGGGATACATAGTGAGACTTTGTCTCAGAAAAGGGGGTGGGGGAGTTAGGGTTCAGTTAGTACTAAATTAGCCTGGAATGCAGGACAGCCTGGGCTCCACCCCCAGCCCTGCACCGACCATTCGTGGGACTCCTGTAACTCCAGAATTTGGGAAGCGGAGAGTTGAGAACTCAAGGTCATCCTTGGCTACACAGTGTTCAAGGCCAGCCTGGGCTACATGAGACCCTCTCTCAAACAAGGGCGGGCAACCTAGTGGCGCACTCCCCATGTCTCTTGAGTGTAGTTCAGTGAATAATGGTGACCCACCAGGGGTCTTCACCAGGCCTTTTTTATTAAATCATGCTTTGATTTGGAATCTGAACTCAACAAGCAGACCTTATCCTTGGGGACCTTGAGAGCCCCCTCCCCAGGTACCTGTCAGCCTGGGTGACTGGGTATTGACCTCAGGCCTCTCATTCCCAGCGCTAGCTCCTTCTAGGTTGCAGAACCACTGAGCCCCCAGGACTAGAAGGACACAGTTCCATGGGGCAGGGGTCCTAAAAATAGGAGACTGGGTCTCCCTGGGGAGGGCGGCTTGAGTACACTTCTCCATTATTTACACAGCTATAAATAGTGACCAATAGCTTGGTCTGGCAGGGGCTAATGGAAGCTTGTCCCTGGATGGGCTTCAAATCTGCTTGGGGAGGCAGCGAGAGATGGCCGGGGGCCCAGAACCCATTTCAAATTCACTGTCCCTCCTATGGAGGGTCAAGGACGGGTGGCCTCAGGATCAATGCACACAGGTGAATGACTGTGGCTCTCCTCACAGCCAAGTGCACCCAGTCTCTGAGGGGCTCTGAGGAGCAGCCTCCATCAGCACATCAAACAGGCCCAAGGAGCTGTGTTGGTTTGTGGGCATGGGGAGGGGGGCAGTCAGGCCAAAGAGGGAAAGCCTTGAGGCTGCTCTGCGCTGACCCAAGCAAGCACACCAGGGGATATACAGGGAAGAGGGAGATGGAGGGATGCTGCTCCCAGAGTAACAAGAGATAGGCCACTGGCCCGGGCCCCGCCATGGCTGGCTTTGAAGGTGGAAAAAGAGACCGTGAGCCAAAGAATGCATCGCAGGACAACAGATCCCCTTCCCCAGGCTGCTAAAGAAATGCAGCCTGCAGATGGTCCACTGAGACCCTCAGCTCCCAGAGTCGGAAGGTAGACCTCCTGTAATCTTCCAAGCCACAAAACCGAAACAAAGCAGAACAAAAACAAACAAAAAACAACAAGCGGGGACAGAGCCTGATCTTGTAAGACCCCCAGGGCCTCAGACACAGTGGGGACTGGGTGGGTGTTCTGTTTAGTTTGTGTGCGCATGAGTGTGTGTACAGATTGCCTGGGGTTCTTTTTAAAAAGTCTGGCTCCTGAGTCCAGCCTCGCAGGCCAGAGCCTGGGATGTGGGCCTTTCAAGTGACAACCTGAGGTGGTTCTGGGGCTGACTGGTTGCAGGTGTGTGTGACGTTCCCATTGATTTCCCTGATTACAATCAATCAACCTGTGGAGCGGGGCTCAGTGACACACGCCTGTAATCCCAGCACTCAGGGAGGCAGAGGTTGGCTCTCTGTGAGTTTGAGGCCAGCCTGGTCTACAAAGCAAGTCCAGGACAGCCAAGGCTATGCAGAGAAGCCCTTGTCTCAAACAAACCGAAACAAACCAAAAGCAATCAACAACCCGGCTAGCTTTAGTTTCCTCCCAGGGCTGTGTGACCATTGCTACAGTCACCTTTACCACATTTTTCTCATTCCCAAAGACATCTCACACAGGCAGCCATGATCCCGAAACCCCACCTCCCCGAACGGTCCCTGGTACGCACCAACTCTAGATCTTTCCTGTAAACAGATCTGCACCGGAGGAGGCCTTCCTCATCTAGCTGATTCCCCATGATGTGCGTTTCCATGCTGCGGTACTCTTCCTTTTCATAGCTGAACATTATTCCACAGCACTTTTGTTTGTTTGTTTGTCCTTCGGGTAATGGACAGTCAGTGGGCTCTGTCTTTGGGTAGTTGTGACTTGTGCTGTAGGGAACGCTGGTGTACAAAGATCTGATTGTGCCACTGTGACAACTGTTATTTGGAGACACAAGAAACGGTGGCTGGGGGACATACTTCCTTTTCTGTGTATTACTTCTAAAGCCAGAGTCATGGAGCAATGTAATCACAGGGGTGGAGCTACCAGACAAGGAGGGGCCGCACCTGCCAGAGGCTTTCCTTAAATCTCAGGCAGCATGGCCAAATGGGAAGATGCTGTGCCTTTACCATCCCATGTAGGAGATGTGGAAACGGAGACTCATTGGAGCTCAGATCTCTGGCTCGACTGGGTCCCAGTCACTAGCCCATGACTGCTGATTATCTACTATCTATCTATCTATCTATCTATCTATCTATCTATCTATCTATCACCTATCTTATCTATCTATCTATCTATCTATCTATCTATCACCTATCTTATCTATCTATCTATCTATCACCTATCTTATCTATCTATCTATCTATCTATCTATTTTTGCTGATACTTCTACAGCCACCACGGGTGACCCAGCTGGCAGACAGGACAATAGAAAACACATCTTCAGACCTACAGAGCCATTTCGTGAGAACCCAGAACTTTCCAAGTCATATCACCCACAATGCAAGCTGTCACTCCTCCCCTCCACAGGGCCTGGGGGACAACCTGGGAGGCAGAGTCTCTTTTAGCCCAGGTTCACCTTGAACTCACTATGTGGTTGAAATGACCTTGAACTTCTGATTCTCCTGCCTCTGGAGGATAGGATTACAAGCCTGTGCCACAGAGCCCTGTTTTTATAACTAGGGCTGGACCTCCTCCCACTCCCAGCATGCTAGGCTCTCTCTCAGCAAAGCCACACCTCTCTTCAAGTCCCCATTGGTCCTGATATAGCCAGGGACAAATAAATACTGGACTTCTGGGCAGAAATGGGCTCTGAGACACTTATCTGAGATCCCCTCAGGGACTCTGCAATGTGGTGTCTTGGTGAACTGCACAGCAGGGGCTGGCTCCTTGGGAACAAGTGTTTCCCTCATAGCATCGGGGAGGGAGGCAGGGACTGTGGAGAAACCATGGGCAGTTTCTGGGGTGATTGCCCCTGTCTGTCTGGCCTTCAGCCAGGCTCCTACCCCCAGTGTGATATCGTGACAAGCTGGGCTGGAGGCTGAGGCTGTTTCTAAGGGCTTCAAGCTGTCCTGCAGGGTTGAGTGTGGGCTGAGCCTCCTTCCAAGCCTGCAGCAGGGGAGGGGAGGGAAGCCCTGCAGAGGATCTTCCTCCTCCCTCCCTCCTCGGTCACCTGTCCTCCCTCCCTTCCTCCCTCCTCATCCACTTGTCCTCCTCCCTTCCTCCTCCCCTCGGAACACCTGCAGCCTTGGGGTGGTAAACACAGGGTTGGGTGCAGCACTACACGGTGAAATTTGAAGCTAGCAAGGAGAGCCCTTCATCAGGGGACCAGCCCAGGCAGGTTCTGCAGAGCCAAGGGCCCAGCCTGGCCACGCTGACTCAGCAGAACCCCGGGCCATTGCTGCCTGCTGACAAGGCAGGGGCAGAGGAGGGTAGCTGGCTTCCAACTGTCTACTCTCACTGGCACCCAAACCCTCCAAGGGCTGCAGCAGCACAAAGAAGCAAATTCCATTCCTCCTTCATCAGACAGTGGGGGGTGTGGGGGGTGTGGGAGGTGGGTAATTTCCACTGGTAGTCGGGGGCAACATGGGCCAAGCTGGAGGTCCCAGCTGAGTGCAGAGGGAGGTGAGGATCATAGAGCTGTCGGGGAAGGACGCTGTGCCCACCCTCCCACTTCCAAAAGGAACTCCACGCAAAAGGTGATTCCAAGCAAACTCTAAAGACCGTCAGGATTAGACAGCCCAAGTCTGCTGTTTCCTCAGAGAAAGAAACCCAGGATCAGAGTGGTCCCTAGAAAGGGTGAGACTGGCTCTACACTCAGACCAGGGTATGGTGTGCACAGGGGTCTGTGGCCTCCAAAGGCATACCTGGGCCACCTTGGCCACCCTAGCTGGCCTGCTTGTGTATCCGTGCAGGCTCCTGCATTTGTATGTGCCTCCAATGCAGTTGGGGGCCTGAGGGAGGGAGAGCCCAGGGGAGCATTGAGTTCAAGCCCCATGACAGATGCCTCACCCTGAAGTCTTGGCAACACAGGCAAGCGTGGCATGGTGCTGGCATGCCCAGCAGGTTGATGGTGGGGCAGGTATGGATTTGGAGGCACTGAGGGTCAGTTGCGCATCCCAGTTGCGTCCCAGTGGGGACAGCATTAGGGGAGGGCATCTGCTGTGAGGACAATTTGGCTGCTGTCCTTCCCAGCCACCACAGAGGAAGGAAAAAACAGTCACACAGCCAAAGACCTCGTGACCCTAGGGCACGGATGCAGCCACTAGATGTCATGGGGTCTGGGGTAGATCTGAGGTTTCTGGGTAGAGAGGAGGGTGTGGCGGGTGTGAGCTCAGAACCCTGGGGCCTCAATGGAGCAGCAGAACACAGGCGCAGAAGGCATTAGTTGTCCGGAGGGGACCTCAGTCCAAGAAGTGAGCAGTGAGAGAGGACACAGAGATAACCTGAGGCTACAGCAATGGCTCCACACAGCAGCATGGGAAACAGAGATGCCCCATTTCACTGATGGTATTTTCCACACATCAACCAAAAGGCACAGACCAAGGGCCACTGCTTCAGGGCAGCATAAACCCACAGACTTCTCCCAATACACACAAACTGAGAAGCAGCTCAAGGGGCAAAGGTCTCCTTACGGGGACTTGTGGGAAATCCCTGTGTGCTTGGGGATAAGAGCCCCCACCAAAATGAGCTGGACCCCAACCATGCTCAAATGAGGCTGGTCTTTAGCTTCCGCTCCCAGGACTGCTTAGGACTTTGCACATCCATGCCTGTACCACTATTAAACAAGACACAGTGACATGGTGGGGGACAGGAGGGTGTCCCCAAGGTGATTCAAATATGTCCAGCTTCATGCCTCAGTTACCAAGCCTAATGACCTAAGTTTGAGTCCATGACCACATGGAAGGAGAGAATTGAGTCCCATTAATTGTCCTCTGACCTCCTAATGTGTGTGCAAGTTGCGAATGCGCGCACGAGCACACACACACACACACACACACACACACACACACACACACACACGAATTGCAGGTCCAAAGTCCAGTCCAGCTGGAGCTGTGTGTGTCGATGTGCATGCATGTGTGCATGCCCGCCTGTGGGTGCACTCCGGTGGGTGCACTCATGCCTTAGTTCAGGCGTGGGAGTCAGAGGACAACTTTCAGGATTTGGTCTTCTCCATCATGTAGGTCCCAGGGATCGAACCTAGATTGTCAGGTTTTGCAGCAAGCACCTTTACCCACTGAGCCATCTTGTGGGCCCCTGTTGGGCTTCGAGCACATTCCCAGTTGCAGTGGCTACTCTGGATACCAAGGTCCCAGGCTCCAGCAGGCACGGAGACCCCAGAGCATCCTGTTTGCAGGGCTCTGAGAAATCTGTTAAGGTGGACATGCCTGTCTCCACTGGCCTCTTGTTCCCTCCTACTGGTCAGGCCAGGTAGCCAGCAAATTAGGACTTGGAGAGGGGCAACCTAGCTCCCCAGCCTCAGCTATCATACCCTTGGCTTCTGTCCCCTCCTCCCACCCGTCGAGATGCCTGTGCTCAGCTTTCTGCAAGGGAGGAACAGGCAGGTTCCCAGACAGCTGTGGCTGGTGTGTGTGTGTGTGTGTGTGTGTGTGTGCGCGCTGCTAGCATGAGGGTGGCACATGCCTGGTGGCTGCTCCCAGATGATGTCATACTCAAGCAGCCCCTGCCAGGTCCCGGCACTCTTCTCAGGATGTAGACCACACCTCTGCCTGGCACAGGTCTGCCGACTCCTGCAGGCTTTTTATAAATAACCCCAACTGGAGTGCTTAGGGCTGCTGAGGAAGTGCAAGATGTATGAAGGATGGAGCCGTGGTGGGTGGGCACATCCTCCCTCCTGGCTTCCTGGGCAGGGCCCGAGCAACACTGATGCACGCCGGAGCAGAAGCAGCTCTGAGGCTTCCCGGAGGAACCCTAGGGATGCCTCTTTGCTTCTGTCATCCCCATATCTGCATCATGATGTCAGGTCAGGGACAGGCGCAGGATCCTAGGCTGCAGACCCGGGAAGAGTGGAGACAGTACTAGATGCCGGGAGGAAACATGAGGCCCTGTCTGAGGAGGTGACTCGAGCCAAGGTGGAAGGGTTTGTGATCTTCTCCTATAGAATAATTTTTTTTGGGGGGGAAGGTTCCATTGTAGCCCAGGCTGGCCTCAAACTTGTTATGAGCTGAAGATACCTTGAAATGCTGATCCTCCTGCCCCCCCCCCCTTCTATATGCTAGGGCAATGGGTACACTCCACAGTCATTCATTTAAATTTTTTCCAAGTTATATTCCTGTATGGGTGGGTGTGCATGCCACAGCCTGTGTGTGGAGATCAGAGCACAACTTAATGGTGCTGGGTCTCTCCTTCCACCTTTACAGGGGCTGGAACTCAGGTGCCCAGGCTGCTGTGACATGTCATCACCCAGAGCTAGGCAGCCATTTTTAAGTACAAGGTTAAGGGATGCTGCATGCCCAGACTGCAGTGCCAGATGATTTTGCTTTGAAGGTTTCACGACAATTCCCTGAACTGATAAATGGCCCACTGCTGTGTATGAGCCCCCCCTATCTCGCCATGACCACAGTGCCTAAGAATCAGGTGTGTCTGCTAGTGCACTCAAAATGCTCCAGGAGATTTCATTAGACGCTTAACGATGCTTGTAGAATGCAGCCAGCTTGGAGCAAAACACTCACAGGTAATCCTGCTTTTATTTTACCATGCAGAATATTACACACAGGGGCTCACTACATAACACAGGCTGGCCTTGAACTCGTGGAAACCTTCTTCCTAAGCCTCCCTAGGATTCGGAGATTACGGGCATGTCCCCCGTGCCTGGTGGAGAGTATCTTTAGTTCATTTATTATGCTGGTGGCTGAAGTTGGATCCAGCTTGTGCTGTTTGACTTTACCAGCAGACTGTGGCCCAGCCCAGAATATTATATTTAAAAATTGTATCTCTATTATCATTTGTTAAAATTTAGGCTCTCTATGTGGCCAGACTGGTCTGAACTTGCAATCTTCCTGCCTTAGCCTCTCAAGCACAGTGGTGGCCAGCATGAACCACCAGGTTCCATCTGCTCTAGACAGCCACCAGCCTACAGCACCTTCCCAGCTGGGTGAGCCACGAGCAAGTGTCCACCACAGGGCACAGGGCCCTCTCCCCTCCCTTGGGGTCAGCGCCCTCTGGGTCTGTGACAGCTATGCTGCTGGCAACAGCTAAGAGGCTCCAGGGCCTGGTCTCCGGGTTTCTCCATGTCACTCACTCCCAGTGAGGACAGGAAGAACTCACAGCCTTAAAACGAAATATCTGAGCTCACAGCCAGCTCCTGGGCTTCCTCAACTCCTGGTGGGTCCCAGATACAAGCCCCAGAGACACCGCTGGCCTCAGGGACGTGCACTGTGCCTGGGCTCTGGAGGTAGATGCAGCAGCATGTCGCTTTAAGATGACAGCAATGGCACCCCCGGCAAATGCAGGTTTCTGGCAGCTCTGAGGCCTCAGCAGAGAAGGGGGACACTGTCCATGAGAAGGTAGGCAGGTGCTGGCCTCTCTGCTTTCCATCTGTGCTGTGTTGGCACAGGAGAAAAGTGAAGCTGGCAGCCCAGGCTTGCCCTCTCCGGAGTCACCGGGAGAGGATGTGGAAACTTACCTCACCCCCACATCCTCATCCCCTCAGAGAAACACAGGTTCCCTGGAGGGAACAGCAGAGCCCTGGCCATGCGACCGGCTGGCTCGCTTGTGCGCTGGCTCGCTCCTGGCTGTGTTCCCAGCTCAATGGCCTCCTCCGGGCAGGTCACCAGGCATTGGGGCTTAATGAGCTCTACAGGGGCGATGCTGTTGGCCTGTATTTGCCAGAAGGCCATGATGGGGTGACTCATGCCTGATGAGGAGTCTTGCTGGGAGAGGGAACTGCAAAGCAGTTGCCTTCCTGCCCCCACCCACAAACCAGGGCTGCCCTGTGGGTCTGTGTGGCTCCCTCCAGGATTGCTGTCTCCAACCTCACAGGCCCGCCATGCTAGTCTGAGAACCAGAGAAGCAGGCTTTCTGCTCAGCAGCATCAAGCCCACCCCAGCTCCAAGCACAGGTGATGCCTATCAAAGGACACTCAGCGAGTAGGGAGAAGGCAGGGGAGGAAAGCGTCATAAACAACACTCACCAGTGACTAAGCTGCCAGCCTCAGAGACCAAGGAGTAAGCAGGCCAGCCTCTGAGCATCTTGAGTTGGCAGTTTCTGATCCCCGGAAAGGTAAAATGGAGTTGCGCACACACAGCTGTGCCCTAGCCTGTCACTGAGTGTGGGAGTCTACCTTTGTGTGTTTCTCTAACAACTAAATTGTTCCTGCCACAGAAGGACCCTCAGGCACCTTCACAGGGAGGATGGCTTGATTTTAGCTGTTCCCAGGACAACGAGGTGTTCAAACAGACCAGGAGAGCTGTGAGCAGGAACTGGTGTGGGCTCCAAGCAGAGCTGGGCTGAGCTCTGAGCCCTGCCTCTTGGGAGCTGTGCCATCCCAGGTAAGTTCCTTGCCCTCTCCGAGCCTCCATCTCCTTTTATGTGACCTGGAAGAATTCTGAGTATGTCCATCTGCATTGAACGCCGCCACATCACGGGGTCCATGTGCTTTCTGCCAGGGTCCCGTCACGGGATGACAAAGTGACTTGAAAGAACATTCTAGAAGTGTGCACCTGAGTTTCATGAGTCAGCATCTCTGTGTCAAGCGGAGTTCTCACAAGGCTAGCTCACTTGTGCTCTGAGAATGAAGACTGCTATGTTCTTTGCTGGTAAAATTGCTCAGAACGGTCTTGCTCCTCACAGACAGACATCACAGAGGGTGCAGAGGCTCCAGCACCTGGCAGGCTGAGTGAAGAGATCAAGAATTCCACGCCAGCCTGGGCTAAACAGCGAGACCAAATGAAGACACAAAAAATCTTGAAGAAAAAAAAAGAAACTAATTAAAGCAAGCAAACAAACAAACAGGAAGCCACACACTGGCACATCTAACCTTTGTGAATGACTTGCTACCTTGCACTCTGTCCCATCATCCTTGTGGCACAGTGGTGGCCAAGGCTCCTGCTGGGGCAAGGGAATACAGGGTATTCCCTTGGTCCGGGCCTGGAAAGTGTTAGAATCCAGCCCTTCCAGAGCGACACATCACCCCGCTGAGGGTAATACAAGCTGTTTCTTTTGAATTTCATACCTGGAACACGGGAGCATTCTGGAACCTAACTTGAACTGCAGTGTTGGGCTGTGGGAGGATTGAATGTGTGCAGAAGGCTGCATTTTCCGGGACGACATCCAGGATGCTGACTCCAGCTACCAGCCAGAGGGCACTGCAGAAGGGTGGGACCACCTCTTCAGCACTGAATTTCTGCAGGGGTGATGAGTGCTGCCAGGAAGGTGTCCTGAGTCTCCCCAGATGCCGGCCAGCAGTCAGGCAGAAGTGTCAGCTGGTTTCAAATGCATCAGGATAGTGCACAGCACTGAGAGATCAAAAGGGAACAGAAGAAATGCTTGTGGGTGTGGAGGTCGGGGAAGCAAAGTGACTTGGGGATCGGGTCTAGGTTATACTGTTTTCGGTGTTTGCTTTGTAGAGTTTGGAGACCTTCTGCATGCTGAGTGCACGCTCTGTGACTGGGCTCCACCCCAGCCACATTTACATTAAAAAAAATTTTTTTGAGACGCATTTTCAAGTATACTCATCTGTTTACTTATATATTTATGTATTCATGCATTTTGTACACATGCGTATGTATATGTGTGCATGTATGTTTGAGAGATTGAGTATGTGTGTATATGCATGTGTGAGTGTATATGTCTGTATGTGTGTAGGTCAGAGGATGATCTGTGGGAGCTCTCTCCTTCCACCATGTGCATCCAGGTAAAACTCAGGTCTCCAGGGCTGGTGGCAAATGCCTTTAGCGGTGAGCACTCGGGTGGTCCTTAATTTTTCAAGACAGACATCAGCTGTTGTCCTTGGCACTCGAAGACAGGTTGCATTCCCGCTGGGACAGCATTGGCCTCGGCAGGTAAGATGTTCTCAAGGCCAGCGAGAACCATTTCTGACATAGAGGTCGTGGCTGTGCCAGGATGTGGAAGTTTCACAGGGCCTCATGGTATGCTGGTCCCAACGGCTGAGGCAGGAACAAATGTCCATCAATGCCCTCGTGGAAGAACAGTGCTGCCTGTCACAGATGCTGCCCCTTCCCAGCTATGATGGTGACCTGATGCTGCGTCAAAGAGGCCGGACACAGAAGACCTCATGGCCAACATTCCACAGACACGAGTGTCCACAGGAGACAGATCCGTGGTAACAGAGGGCAGCGGTCAGGGCTGAGGAGGGGGCAGGGGGTACCATCATGAGGAAAGGGGCTGGAGAGGGTGGTGGCATCATGTTATGTGCTAGAGTTGCGGTGCTTTGTGCTCTGCGCCGTGACAGGGAACCAGCGTGGGGTTTACCGACAGAGGAGCAGATAAAGGAAGTGTGGGATATAGCTACGACAGCGCACATTCAGCCAGGAAGAGAGACAAGAAAATCTCCAAGCTGCGATGGCTCGGGAAACGTATCTGAAGTGTTCCTATGCACGCTGGGAACATTCTGGAAGACAACTCTGGTACCATTTATGTAGGTTATTTGGTAACCAACTAGAGATCTCAGGGGGTTACTCAGAAGCATGTTAAAAACCAAAGGATTGAGGACTGGTGTGGCCCCCAAGCTGGCAGCAAGTGGCACATCACTCCTGATGTGATCGGGAGGGGCAGGCTGGAGGACCTCTAGGTGGACGTGGCGAGCAGTGTTGGGGACCAAGAGCAGTGCTAGGTTATATAAGGCCTCCGCTGCTTCTGAAGAGCGGTGGTTTGTGTGCTCTGGCTGCAGTTGACTTGGCCCTGTTTCATTCACCCAGTGGGACTTGGTTGCTGAGTCCCCGCTCTCTATTTCACAGTTTGTAGTCCCCATGGCTGGTGGAGAACTGTGTGGGTCACAGGGACGAGGAAGGACTCTGGGTGTGGACACATGGAAACCATAGTGTCCTCTGGTCTTTTATGTCCCTCCAAGGAGGTGTCTCCGAGGCTCCTCTGGGGTTAGGGTTGCCTAAGCTGTCATCCTTAGTAAGGCTGTCCAGCTCCTTTGAAATGGCTTGGAACTCACCAGTTCAACTAGGCCAGCCAGCCATGTGCTCCTGGAATCTATCACAGTTGCCACCAAACCCAGCTCTAAGCCTGGGAGCCTAGGGAGGCTTGCATGGCAAACAGTACCACCTGAGCCACCTGCCCAGCCAGGACACAGGTCCTGGCTAGTGATGGGTGCCTAGCAGGGGCCGTCTCAGAGACCCTTCCTAACCTCCCAGTGTCTGACCAGGACTGTGTCCTGATGGCACAAGGCTAGGGAACTGGCAACCTCACATGCAGTATGAGTGGCTGCAGTAAGCCGGTCCTGAGCTATTCATGGAAACCTCTAGACCTCCATAAGGGTGCCCCACCCTTTTCTCTCCAGACTAGATGGAGAAAAGCCCCAGGGGACCCTTGGCAGGCACCTCCCTAAGCCTGCCAGCCCACCCCCATCCCCAGCAATCCCAGAGCACAAAAGTTCCATGGTGCTTGAGGCTCAGTATTTTTCGGTCTATTTATTTCAGAAGCAGCATTGACTTGGTACAATTGTCACTAAGTGGCTGCCGCACACTGATGCTCTAATTACACAGAATTTTTATCCATGGAAGGGAACGTTCTCGAACCCCAAGGCTTTGGGACACTCAGAACGCAAGGAAGGGGGAGCAGTGCAGTGAGGTAGTTATGTCCATGGCATGGCTGTGAAGGGCTGGGTTCAGTTGTGGTTTTCTCTTTCACCCACCTACACAGACAGCCCAGCCTACATTTACACAGCAGAGCTCTATCCAAACCAAGGCCTAGTAGAGCAGCAGCCTGCCTCCAAGCGGCCTTGAGGGAGTGGGGTCATCACACACACCTTTGGAATTGAAAGACAAACAAAAGATGTCACCAGCGCAGGTGAGGCATTTGGTGATCTGGCTCTGCTTAGCACATGGCCAGGGGACCATTTAAGCCATTACCTTCCATAAGCCAGCACTGCCACGACAGCCATCAGCATTCTCCAATAAAGAGCCCGTGTCTCAAGTCTGCCTCCATACATGTTCTTTCGTTCGGTCCAAACAAGGCCAGGTAGACAAGGACAGCATGGGCTACATCTGGATGTAGACAGAGCAGATGCTTGTAAATGTAGTCTCCGGTCAGGTCATCCAATTGCCTCCACTTCCAGTTAGGACTAAAGCTAAGAAACGGCCCGTCTTTATAGGAGAGTTACCTGCCGCTGGCCCGCCTCCATCTACTGTAAGAAGGAAACACTTCCAAATGAGAGCATAAGCAGCTGCTGACACACATGACTGAGTCCACAATGGCACCCCGAGCTAGAAAACAAGGTCCTGGCAAACTGAGGTGACAGGGACGGGCTAGCCTTGGACATCTCAGCTCCCTCTGAGCCCACTTCTGAGGATAGCCGCAGAAACTGGAACTGGGGTGCTATACAGGAGTGTGTGGGTGTGCGCTGGGCAAGCTCGTGGTCCTACTGAGGAAGACATGTCTGGCCTCTCTGTCTAGCAAGCTGCAGGCGAGCAGAGGTCTTACTCTGAGCAGACCCACCCGTGTTTCCAGCACGACGTCCCGGAGTAGAGTGCAGCGCAGCTGGCACGCCAACAGACACTGCCGTCCTGCTTTTCCCTCCTCGAAGAGCAGTTCTCAGCTGGTAGACAACAGCAGTGCTCCCCTGACAGCTGGCCACTTCTTCCAGCCGTCACCAGGGTCCAGAAAGTCTACACTCAGCAAGACACTCGGCAAATGTTAAAAGAAAACTAGGCTTGGCTATTTTTCTTTTTTTAACCTCAATCAGGAGAGACCCTGCTTTCTCCTGTCTTGATACTGAATGAAAGTGGGCAGGCCACTGGTGTGGTTTCTCTTGGTAAGTTCATTTATTAATTGTTGTACAAAAAGAAAAAAACAAAAAAAAACAAAAAAAACCCAAAAAACAAAATAAAACAAAAAAACCCAAAACCTTGGCATTCGTTAGAAGTTGCTATAATCAAATCTTTAGCAAATTTAACATTCTGAAAGTTCTACTTTTTATAACAGGGTTTTTTAAAATGGAGAAAACTTTTGGAAAATTTTTTAAAAAGAAACTTATGATTTATTAGAGTACAGGATCCAAAACACATTTTTAGAAAAATATAAAGTGCCCAAATACCAACTTACACAGGTGATACAGGCTCCCTCAGCCAAACGAAGCCTTCGTGAAGAAACACATTTAAAAACAGTCTAGGTACATATTTACAGTCAGGTCAGGGAGGAAAGCCATCTTTCTCAGCTTTGACATTTCTCTATGGAAAAAAGGAAATCAAAGCAGAAGCCCAGCAATGAAACTCCCAGCATGCTCTGTGGCTTAGTACTGGGATGCAAGGGTGTGAATCCTTGTGGGTTGATTTTCTCCTTTCAGTGAGTAGGTGTAAATAAAATCCCCCAACCTCAGGCAGATGCTCTGAGTGGTCAAATCCCAAATTCGAGTGCAAAGCCGCTGAGTGGCTCTGATGGGTGAGGCACAGACAGGACAAGAAAGAGCCTCTCAGCTGCTGCAAGAGCCTCGGGCTTCTCAGCCTTCTGGAGATTGCCTAAGGGTCTCCCTCAGCCATCCTGGGGTGGTGGAGGGCAGTCGAGGAGGGAGTGGTCATCTCAAGTGGCGTGAGGATGCACATGCAGAAGGTAGGCAGGCGCGCATGGCAGGCAGCCCTCTGGGGCCCCATTCTCTAGGGCAACATCATTCTAAACGCAGGGCGAAAGTGCTGTCAGCCCACTGGGTGAGTTCCTACAGGAGAGCTCACCTGAGAACCAGGTGGCACCCACTGGGACCTGCTAAAGGCTCAGTCCCTTCACACTCACAGCATCAGGCAGAAAGAAGCCAGGGATGACCCGAGGCTAGGCCTCATTCTGGAGCCAGCGTCCTGGAGCCTTAAGACTGGCAGCCCGAAGCCCAAAGCATGCATGCCTTTTCTCACAAGCCCAACACTCTCAAAATGGAGGGTCTGGATGTGACTCTAAGGAGTGACAAGGGCATGAAACCTGTTTCCCCTGGCTAGGCTTTTTCAGTTAATTCTCCTGACGAGAAGTTTTTGGGGACCAGGAGGTACAAGTTTTAAGGGCAATTTTCATCTTCAGGCCTCACTACTGAAACAGACCATAACTTAGGATCCACTCATGACACTGGAGTGGATTCCTAAGGCTAAACAAGGAGCAGTCTTCCTAAAGGAGCAGCTGATGAATGTGGAGAACAGCACTCAGAAAGGCCATTACTGTGCATCTGCTCAGAGAACCAATGTAACATGACAGAAGCTCACGACGGGCACAAGTGGGCACAGACCCAGCGGGAGAGAAGGGAGAAGCTGTCAGTGTCCAATTTAAGTTAAAAAAAAAAAGGGGGGGGGGACACTTGAAGTCTGTGTTTCATGTATTAGCAAAAAGTAAAATAATAATTCTAATCATTCTGACTCCCATCCCTACGCCTTTATCTGAGTACAACCAAACTCAAGGAAAGGGGCAGGCAGTCCTGACTCAGGGCACGCCCATGTGCCAGGGAGCAGGAAACATGGACCCCGTCTGCCCAGCCGGAGAAACGACGACACAGTGTAGATGGAGACAGGGATAGGAAGGGGATGAAAGAGCAGTGTGGACGGTGAGACCTCATGAAGACAGAATGTCACACACTGTCACCACGGGACAAGCAGACGAGCCATGCCACTGGACACGGTGCCTTTCAACTGATTCACTAGTGTAGCGGAGAGCAACGCTGTCTCTGTGGCCGGAGGAGCACACACCATCTAAACTGGGGAGGCAGCCAGGGCTGCTGGTGAAGTGGCTGTCCTGTGCGGACTCCAGGGGGACCAGCACATGTCCTTCAGGAATCCTGTTCCCCTAGAAGGTAGCAGCAGAAGCAGCAAAGATGTAACATCCCCTGAGTCTACTCGGCTGTGTCCTCCTTTGCACTGTAAATGTTCTGCACTGTCTCGTACACAAACTCCAGGTCCTCGGGGTACCGGATCTCCAGCTCTGCATTTGGGATGTAGTGTGTGCCTGTGAACTCTGAGAAGTAGCGTCCCACATCCGGGTGCGAGATTTCCTGAGGCTCCACGTTGTATTCCAGGTTTTCTGTTGACAAAGAGGGACGGAACAATGCTGTTAGCATTTCGGTTTCTGCAGTGGCTCTCTGCTGAAACCCTCCTGCCACCCTGCTTTTGAAACAGAGCAAAAGTTACCGCCAGAGATGGTTTGTTATTACAGGGACTCAAGAGAAAATGGCAGAGGTGGCCACTGGGGGTGGGCAGGAATGGTAACACAAATCCCTTCCCTGTGGCTCTGCCCAGAAGACATATCTTCCTATTCTCTGAGAGGCATGTTTGATTTCAACACTCTCCATGGTGCCTCTGGGGTACTCTCTGCACCTGTCGTCTGGCTTAGCAAACAGCTGGAGCTGGGTAGACAATTCTCACCTGTACATTCTGCCAGTGGCCAAGTGTCAAAACCACCCCATCACTTGGTTGTAAGTCTCAAACCCGCCACGCCTGTCCACAGAGGAGCCCCTGCCACACAGCCACCCTTCTCCACCAGATCTCCTTCACTTGGGCCACACCTCTGGCTGAGCTGGTGGCTGCAGCTGCATCCACACCCTGCTTGGTCCCTAGAAGAGCCTGGCTGCCTCCTTCCTGATCGTGGCTTTGGCACTGGAGAAAGGGACAGAACACAGACGTTTACAGTGGAGAACAAATTTTCCAGGTGCTACACAAAAAGACCAAAGCCCTTCTTCATGGCTCAGCCATGTAAGACAGGGGACCAGACAAGCTTATTGCTGTGAAAGACCCACCAAGAGAGGCGCTGACTACACAGAATCCCATGACTTGTCCCAGGCTGGGGCACAGGCACAGCCCCGCTCTAAAGTTACGTTAAGTGGGGTCCTGAGCAAGGCTTGCCACGGCAACAAACAGGAAGGCCCCAGACACCAAGAGGCTCTCCTAGAGCCAGAACTGTCCCTAACACTTGTCTCCTGAGAGGCAGACACTGTGGCCAACCACCTGTTTCTGGAGGGTCTGGACTGTTGGGGTAGCATCTTGAGCATGGGTCAGGACATGCCCTGTGAGAAGTGACACTGTTGGGAAATCATCAGCACCCTGACACACCTAGTGTGGAGGCAAGGGCCTGATTGTGCACCAGGAGGGAGGGCACTTCGTCAGTGAAAGCATCCTCCCGAGAAAACACCAGGAAGCCTTGCAACTGTAGGCAGCAGGGCAATTTTGAATCTGGAGCTTACTCTGCCTAGGCCCCGTGACAGCCTCACAGTGCAGTGCCATCTTGGTCCCACCTCATGTGGAAGGGCTGCCCAAGGGCTCTGGCCAGGTCAGACCCAGACAGTGTACAGCTAAAGGGGAACATGTATGTGCATGGGAGGGCTCGGCTGTCTACACACCAGCCAGCCTGCCCACCCACCTGCCCTCTGGCAAACAGCGGATACAGACAATGTCAGTCTCTTCATGTCTTACACTTTTAAGGGCTGTAACGGGGACAAATGGAGAAACATAAAAGTCAAACGAAAGCCCCCTCCAGGGATTGTTCACAATACCACTGCTGCACTGCCCAACACCGAGCCTGTGTGTGTGGCCTAGTGTGTTCTCCTGGGGCTCAGACCACAGCAGACCACTGCAGAGGCCTCATGCCCCACAGAAAACACCAGGAGCAGAGAGCCTTGGACTCAAAGGGAGGAAGGTCCTTGCACTCAGGGAGCATTTCACTGCAGAAGGACAGTTAGGGGGAATCTGATCCAGCCTTGAGCCTCGTTTGTCTAATGTAGTAGGGTTCGAGGGAAGCTGCTTATCCCCCAAAGTCTGAAGGAATTTCTGGTGGTTACACCTGGGAGCTGCTCTGGATAAAGCGGGGGCTCAGGGGTCCTGCTCGGTGAGACCTGCTCTACAGAACTCCTGTACCTGTGCAGCCCTGACCACTGCTCTCTCCCTAGGTGCTAAACAGTGGTCTCTGCATGCCTGGGGGAGGGGTAAAGAGCTCTGTTGGAACAACATGGCCAGGCAGCTACTGCAGGCTTCTGAACATGGCTTTAACAAGAGGCTGCTCTGGGAAGCCCAGGCAAGAATAGCAGGTGGAAACCTGGGAGCTAACAGTACACGCTCTGGGCTACCTGGGCCCACCTCCTGCCACACTCAGTGCCCTGGCCTGATGTGGAGCGACAGAGCAGAACATAAAACAGAGTCTATTCTGCGGCACTGGGGAACCAAGCTCAGGGTCTTGTGCATGCTGGGTGAGGGCTCTACACTCAAGCTGTACTCCCAGCTAGATTTTATGTTTACTTTGAAAGTAAGTTGCCCAGGCTGGCTCCAAACTAATGTTCCTTCTGCCTTCCAAGTGTGGGGATCACAGCTGTGTACCCCAAGCACAGAGACTGAACAAGCTTCTCACAGGAGAGAAGAGAATGAAGGAGCCAGTGCCTGTGCATCTGGAGGGAGCATTTGTCACCTGTAAGCCTCTGAGATAATAACTCTAAGGATCACAAACAATGCAGCTCTCAGAGGAATGTGATTGCTTATTAACACTGAATCTGTAGCTTCTTCAGATTCAGATCATGTAGCTCCATGGAAATACAATCAGAAGCACCACCTTTAGTCCTCTGTGGATGCTGGTCCAGCACCTCCCTCTTGGAGGGACAATGGCACAAGGTGTCCTTTTACTCTTGGTTTGTTGTTCATTTCTGTTGCTATCTATATCAGATGCACACTAAGTATTTATTTCCATCATGTTAACCTGCTACCCAACATTCTAGAGATTTCTATTGCACTGTTTCAACAGAGACCACAGACCTCCTGGTACTAAGTGTGGATGTGTCTCTAGCTAAGGGGTCGTGGGAGGAACCACCAAAAAGAGCGAATGCTTAGGGGCTTTACCACTAAAAAGACAATGCCAGGCCATTTAAATGGCTCAGTGGGTAAAGACACTTGTCACCAACCTGAAGACCTCAATTTGACCCCAGGAACCAGGAGTTGGAGAGAACTAACTCCCACAAGTTGTACTCTTATCTCTTTACGCACGCGACAGTCCATGCCCACCTCACCAAATAGAATCTAACAAGAGGAGGCCAAATGGTCCCCCAAAATGATCGAACGTCACTTTATACCCCTCACCCCTACTGCAGAGATCCTCACCCTGGCACCATACATGTCAGCAAGAGCAGACTGTGTGGGGCTGGGGTGGAAAGGGCAGCGTAGGAGGTGATGAAAGTTATGGAAGGCGCACTGCCACCCACTAGGGCTCCAATGCTCAAAACGACACCAAGAGCCTTTTCTTAACCAACAAAATACCCCTGACCTTCTGAGAGGAGCATTCCCGGCACACACCTCCCATGGCACCTCTGCAGCAGCCGTGAAATAAGGGACAGGAGCCAAGTGCTGTGACGTGCTCCCCCTAGTGGGAGCAGGGAGTCACACACAAGACTGAGGAATTGTAACAAGTTCAAAGAAGACACAGAAGCTTAAAGTGCCCTGTGGTGACATTGCTAACGGCCTTTTCTCAGGGAACTGGGATCACTGACAACTCAATCAAAAGAAGTAAAACAAACAACACAGACAATAAGTCATCCCAGAAATGTTTGAAGAGTGACCTGTGTAGTTTAAAAACACAGCTCGTGGCCTCTGAGACAACCAGCAGGTATAAGCACCTGCTCAAGAGGACTCAAGTCGGGTTCCAACACCTGTGTGGACGGCTCAGCCATCACTCCAGCTCCTGAGGACCCAATGCCTCTGGCCTCTGTAGGCGTTGTATTCAGATGCATATACCCACACAGACACACATATAACTAAAAGCCAAATGAAGTCTCTTAAAAAACGTAGCTTCAGCTGAGCGTGGTAGTGCACTCCTTTAACCCCAGGACCCAGGGGGCAGAGGCAGGTGGATCTTTGTGAGTTCGAGGTCAGACTGGTCTGCAAAGCGAGTCCAGGACAGCCAAGACTACAAAGAAAAACCCTGTCTTGGAAAAACCATAACCAAAACCAAACCAAAACAAAAACGTAGCTTCTCAGGCTTTTGAGCTGGCTCAGTGGGTAAAAGCATGTGCTGCACAAACCTGGGGACCCAAGCTCAATCCCTGCCTCCTACATAAAGGGAGGAGAGAATCAACTCCAGAGCTGTCTCTGACCTCCAGCACATGCCCTGGAACATGTATATCCCCTGCTCACGGCGCACACTCACACTCACACACACACATACACACTCACACACTCTGACAATAACTTTTCTCAGAAAATTAAAAATCTAGCTTGTCAAAGCCTCTATCCTATGGCAATGGGCTGTGAGCATCAAACTGTCCCCAGAGACCAAAACACATTGGAGTAAGAATCAAGACTCTGGCAGGGAGCGGGAGAGGGGAGGAGGCATCGGGAAACAGCATCTTCATGTCACTGGGCAGGCGCAGCAGACACTCCTCAAGCTGCAGTGCTCCTGCAGTGTACAGGTCTCTGCGGAGCGACATTCACAGGACGCAGTGTGACCCCATGGACTGACTGCTAACTAGAGAAGTCAGAAGCAGGGTGACTTCTAGTTGAACTCAGCATCACCTGGGGTGGGGTGGCCTGGTGGGTAGCTATGCCCATGTAGTCAGACCTCAGACTTCACTGCTGGGTCACAGATAGAGCATAGGAAAAGAGACAGTGAGCAAAACAAAACAAAACAGAACAACAAAATCCAACCAACCAACAAACAAAACAAAAACCCAAATCCAAGTCCTGGCGCAGGGGAGCAGGATGGCTAGTGAGAAGGTTTCCTTGAGGGAAAGGCTTCACAAAGGGAGTAAATCACAGCGGAACTTCATGGCTGGAGCCTGTCAAGCTGCAGAGGGCTGTCCTGTGACAACTGGGCAAGTGAGAATGCTGATGGAACAGGAGCTGTTAGCCGTGTGGCTCAGGTGTGCTGCTGCAGCTCTAGCGCACCACCAGGCAGGATCCCATCGCGCTCCTTCACAGGCTGGCAGAAAGCCCACCTCTCCACACACGAGGAACCAACTGGCAGTGACTGAAGTGCATGGAGTGCGCCTACATGAGCAGGCATGGTGAGCTCCAGTTCGGGGGAAAGAACGTTTGGGAGACAGCTAAGACCGTGGAGCAGAGAGCCCAGGCTGGAAGTCCAGCACATAAATAAACCCTTCACAAGGTACTCGAGACAGGGGTTTGTCCAGGAAGGAGCGTGAATGCATGTGTGTGTGGCTGCAGAGGAACCCTTTGCTCCCCTTGCACCCACAACCATCAACAGCAGCCTTCTGGAGACACCATGGTCCTGTGGCCAACAGGAGGGCCAGCGGAAACCAGCAAAAGCCAAGATAACCGCAGCCACTTTCCATCTCACTGGGTCAATGGGCCACACAGTTTGTTTGTTCTTTCAGTTGTCTGGCACTGTGACTGCAAACTACTGGCTTCAGCAGGGCCTACTCACAACACCAAAAGCTGACTGCTCGTTTTACAAAGGGCATCAAGCAAAGGAACCAAAACTAAAGGGCTGTTTCTAGAAAACTCAATACCCTATTTAAAGATGTTCATACTGCTCCGTACAGGGTGAACAACTGCTGTACCTGGTACTGCCACAGCTGCAGCCACGGCCACAGCCACAGCCAAAGCCGCAGCCGCAGCCGATGACAGAAAGTCTCCCTCACCCATCCCCTAGCAAAGCCCTGGGCCATTTTTAAAAAACTAGCTTTCAGCAGTGGAGAGCTTCGGTTTTCACTGGACTCAGCTTCAAAGGCTGAAGACTGTGCTGTGGAAGCCCCCAGAACATTCTAGGAGCATGGTGACCACTTTTCCTTACCCAGGAACCCATGTTAGTGAGGTCCCTACAGACGTACCGCAGGGGTCCTCCTTGCCTCAGATGGGTTGCGATCACTCCTGTGGGAACTATTCCTGCCTTCTGAAACCTTGATACTTCAGCCCTTGAGTTTTGGTTTGGTTTGTTTTTTTCCAGACAAGGTTTCTCTGTGTAATAGGCTGACCTGGACTCACTCTTTAGACCAGCCTAGCCTCAAACTCAGAGATTTGCCTGCCTCTGACTCCTCAGTGTGATTACAGGTGTGTGCCACTATGCCTGATTATTTTTACCTATGCCTTCAGTATTTTTAGAGCAGCTAGAGCAAGCCTGATATCAGGTCAGAGTCCATTAGCAGGCTCCTGGCTTCACATCCTTCTGGGTGGATAAAGCAGAGATGACCTCTACGTGCTCCAGGCTTTGCATGTGTGAAATGGAGAGCCTGGGTCCCAAACAGACTTAGTACCCACAAGACCCCACCTGTCCATCATGTCAATATTCAAGTTCCCTCTTATTAATAGAATCACTGAGCACCTTCCTGGCCGGGTGTATTAAACAAAAATGGAAGTAAGAAGGGACACGAACAAGAGAAGGCAGGCTCACACTGAAGTCTTTGCTCTGATTCTTCAGCTCCATCTCTCCCACCCAGGCTCAAGACTTCCTGGGTCAGCAAACAGCACGGCCTGTGCTGGGAGTGCAGTTTCCACCTGCGGCCACAAGAGGGCGACTTTGGGCCAGGCCTGGGAGACAGGGAAGCCAGGAGTCTGGCTGCTGTGGACACTGAGCAAGCTGAGGAGTCAGCAGCAGAACAAGAATTAGCTGTGACTAGCTGTGGACAGCTGCCACTCGTAAACACACTGGTGAGCTTTGCCCACAGCATGGTCAGCCAGGGGCCGGTGGAGGTCCAGCTAGTGCCTTACCTTGGGCTGCATATCTGCAGGAGCCATCCTCCACCAGCACGTTGTAGAAGGGCTGATGGTGGCCATGCGGCAGACTGTGCACGTTCATGTTTCGGATCCACTCGTGCCCCATCATGCAGGTGGGGTCCCAGCCATATATCACACAGTTGTAGCCATACCTGTGGGGCAGGGACAGACAGAGAGTGAGTTCCATGGGAGCCTCAGAGCCACAGTGGAATCAGGACAGCCTGGCTAGGGTTTTTTCATGCCTTTGTTCAGTACCTGCTTTTACCTAATGTCAAGTCATTTTTCAGTATACCCTGTTCCTCTTTATAAACCCTCTTACTGTCAACAAAGCACTTTACTTACAAAAGGATAACCTTTTTTGTTGTTGTTGTTTGCTTTTTCTAGACAGGTTCCCATTATGTAGCTCTGACTGGCCCAGAACTATGTAGATCAGGCTGGCCTCCAACTCAGAGATCAGCCTGCCTCTGGCCCCTGAACACTGGATTAAAGATGGATGCTACCATGCCTAGTTTAAGGAAAAAAAATATTTTGAGTAAAGTGGACCCCAGAGCACATCTAACTAAATATCTGTGTGATTTGAGATCCATGAAGGAAGGAATCAGAAGACACTAAATCCAAGATAACAAAAGACCCTAAGCAAACTACTATGCAAAAAAATTCTGATCCACCCAGCCTTGGAAGGAGGCTAGGGAATTGCTTACTGCCTTTGGTAAGATGCAGGGAAATGAGAGGAGTGGAGTCCTCCCAATCTCCCTCTACAGAAGATTAGGGTAAATGGGTACAACATCAGCTTCATTAGTCCAGAACCAAGGAGGAGGAGGAAGGAAGAGGAGCAGGAGGAGAAGAGGAAAAGGGTGTGGTTCACTGCTGAAGCATGGACACTGGGAGCTTCAGCTGCCTCATGTGCCTTTTTCTCCACTCTTACACGTTCACAAATTCCCATAAAAGTGAAAAAAGAGTTCACTACATGAATAGACATCAGAGTTCCTAGCGGGGAAAGCTCTGCAGCTTATCCTCACAGATAACGGAGGGAGTGGGGCGCAGCCACATCAGCAAGGAAGACTGTGTGGCCAGAGAACCTCCTTTGCCACTGAGGTAGTGCTGAGGACCAAGAGCCACCTGCTGCATGAGCACGCCAAGGGCACTCTATGGGGATGGTCACTCACAGCTCCCAGGCTACTCGTGGGACAGCAGCCCACACCACCACTCTGGTCTTAAACTCTGCCTGGTGAGCATACGTGTGCAGAACTATAGGTCAGGACAGCCCTGCCAACCCAGATCAAAGATGGCAGGGGAAGAAGGGTCAAGGGTCAAGCAGAAGGGGGAGGGCTGCAGCTCAGGGAGCTTGCCTAGCAAGCTCAGTCCCTAGGCTCAAGCCCAGCAAACCCATACAGACTCCTAGTGCAGTCAGAGTCCATGAGGCATTACACCTCACAGTCAGAAGCATGGTGCAGGGCGGGTCCAGCTTGCTGTCTTGCCTGTGGCGGGAGCTGAGTGAAATGACCTGAGGTAGCAAGGTGTGGCTCTGGGGATCCTCTTCCCTCTGCGGTGTGGCCGTGGCCCTGGAAGCCTGTGGACTGCCATGGAGGCCTAGAGCAGGCACTCACCTCTTGTGCTTCATAACGAGCCCAATGGAGTAGCAGACATCCCTGTGCTTCTCCTCAGAGCGCAGCTTCACCTCCACGCCCACCTCCTCCTTCTTGCGCTCAATGTGCTCTAGCGTGTGCTGTACTAGGTAGCCCACCGCCCCGTGTTGCCCCGGGTCGAGGGTCTGGATGTGCTGGAGGATGTCAAGCACCTTCAAGACAAGACAGAAAGACTAGGAGATAATATTTTCGCCAGGCCTTTTCTTTTCCGAAGCGTGGGATCAACACCTACCCATTTAGCCTGACAAAGACCGGCAGCGATAGCCTGCCGCTGTGGACCAGGGTTCTTACAGGACCAAACATTCTTGGTTAGCATAGGAGCTAGGGAATGCCAACTTGTTTATGTTTTTTATTTGTTTTTTTGAAGTACAGAAACCGCTCTACCCCATCATTCTTCCTTTAAGAGAAGAAAATTCCAAGACCCCTTAGTCAAGGCAAAAAGATCCTTGGCAGAACTGTCTTGAAGCTGGGTGAGCCTCTCCTAAGTCACTTGAGGGAGGAGCCAGGCTTAGCAAGCTTCCAGATGGCAGCGTGTAAGTGGTCACCTCTGCAGAGCTGAGGCTGGCAGTATGAACAGGGCCAACCCCACATGGTCTGTCTGCTATACACAGCACTTCCACTCAAAGAATCAGGTTCATGCAAAGTTTGTGTGTGTACATACCAGCACACCAGAACACACACACTAGTCTCTGACAAGCCTGTTCTTCCAGTCTGCCAAGCCCTGAGTTGCACCTGCTTAGAGTGACAGGCAACCTTCACTCTAGGCCCAAACCTGTCAACCAGCTGCTTCACTGCTGAGTTACTTCTGGCCACACACAAGCATATCCACCCAGCTTTAGCAATTACCATGAAGCCAACCTCGCCTTCCAGAGCAATACAGTAGGCTCCTGGTATTTGCTGGCAACTAACTAGAGGTCTCTATTGGGCATGGGGCAGCACAGCCACTACTGATTTCCAAGAAGGAATCTGGCTTATGAGCTTAAGTGCTGGTCTGAGGTCAGAGGGTTACAAAGATATATAGCACTGAGTATGACCCTCAGCCCATGGTCTCAATCACCATTGTGCCAGGGCAGTATCATAGAAGCATCCTATATTTTACTGTGATGCAACTTAATATACAGAACAATGGGCAGAGTGCCAGTATATCAAATACTTCAAAGACAGCGTCAACAAAAATCCACCAGGAGACAGTCCCTATCCCTGTCCCACCTCCGGGGTATAGGAGGGAAGGGGGACCTCTAAGGTGGGGATGCTCACTGCATTTGTGCTTTGTAGCTCAGAGCATCCCATCTGACAGCAAGCCTGTGTGGACTCTGCGGGAAGCAGTGACTGTCCTTGTGTGTGCTGGCCAGTGAGCTGGTCCCCTTCCTTCTCAGAGGTCACCAACAGACCTGCAGCACAGGCAGACAAACTCCGCATGGCACAAAGGTGGCCCCACTGTAAGGCAGGAAGTGTTGGCTTCTTGCATGGATTTTTGAGACTGAGGGTGAAGGGGCATGGAAAAGGAAACGTGATTTGACCTTCTGTGTTCACAAAGGACAGTGCTGACAGTGGGCATCATGTGCCCAACCAATGCTATAGACCATGGCTGGATGTAGTGACTCACATCTTTAACACCAGTACTGGGAAGCAGGATCCCAAGAACCACTGTGGGCTACATACTATACTCTTGCCTCAAAACCAAAAGCAACAAACCATGTCCCACCCAGATCAAAAACAAAACAAAACCCCCAAGGCTCAGGGATCGGGAGGAGGCACTCTTGCTCACTTACATGGCTCCTCCTCTGGACACACAGCAGCAGTACAGAAGGCTGTAGCCAGCCTCCCACAGATGGCAGCCCCAAGCCTGCCAGTCTGATGACCTGTATGTATGAGTACTACATGTCCACTAAGCCTTCCTCTGAGTCCTTGCCTCCCCTTGCTTGTCTGTCTGCTGCATTGTCTGCTGGGGCTGCAGTTTGGTGTGGCAGGAGCCCTTGATAAAGGTTCTACACACCCTGTCTTGGCACTTTCTCCCCAACCAAACAGTCCATGCCTTAAGCACCACTTCTAGAGTAGCATGCTGGTCTCAAGACAAAAACTCTGTAAGGTGCTGGGAGTCTCCTCCACTCATGTCCATGAGAACAACAGCCACTCAACCATTCCCTAACAGGAACTTCTCTGGGTAGCTGCTACATGCCAAGACCAGTGCTGTGAGCACAGAGAATGCTAATTGGGACTAGTGTATCCCCTGTCCTAGGAGAATTTGGTCCTGTATGGAAGGAGGTTGGGGCAGCAATGGAACTTCGAGGTCAGCAGAGGGAATGCAGCATGGGTGAAGCAGACACAACAGAAGTGCAGTGGAGAGCACCAGAGGAAAGATGTGGACAGAGGGCAGGCAGGTGGAGCAGGACTACAGAGACCTGGGAACCATACTTCCCGGCTAGAAAAGCATCCCAAAGGCAGCAGGGAGCCACTCAGGGACAAGTCTATCCTGCTGAGACCCTGACTGCCACTGCCGTATACATGACAAGAAGGCCCCATCAAGGAGGGCCACCAGTGGGCCATGTTTTCCCTTCCCCCATTCAAGTGTAAAGGAGGCATTAAAGGAAGCCCCTAGGACAGTGCAGTAAAGGAAGTCTAAAGAGCATCTGTAGGTAAAGCTTGGCAGGGAAACTTAAGACAAGAGACCAGAGGAGCCTGGGAACCAGTGGCCAGAAGCAGGCAGAGCAGTAGAGAAGCAGGAGAAAGGGCAAGGCCACTTTGTGGCCTTGCAACAGCAACAGAAAGGCTGCTGGCCAGAACATGGCCTGGGGGAGGGCTGGGAGTGACAGCTCAAGTTTCGGGCAGTGTACAAGAGCAAAGGTAGGAGGTAGTGGGCAGTCAGCACAAGGTGGACACTGTGAGGTCAGCAGGCAGGGAGTAGATGGGGTGGTAGTCAAAGGCAGGCCCAATGGGGCTGATACGGACTGCTCAGTCTTTTGTTCTAGGGAAGGAGGCAGGGTGCTTCCCACACTGCAGAGAAACCAGATGGGTCAAGAGCGCCACTAAGGCAACTGGCTTCTCCTTAGAGACAGCGGATCTCAGCGAGGTACCTGCTGACTCAAGAGTGGCTCAGAGCACTGCAGAGGAAACATCCTGCCTTTCAGCACCTGGAAACTGGCAGCTGAGAGGACAGGAGGTTCTCAACAAAAGCAGGAATTTTTACCAACATGGCCACCTGGCTCTACTCTCACACTACAGCCACAGTGACCAAGAGGATAGGCTTCCCAGGTCTCCCTGACTTCATGAAATAGAAAGCAGAAAGCGAGGCAACCTGTAGGTTTCCTGCTCGGGAACAGACGCTTTTTATCAAACAAGGCCCATACCCCACAGACTGTTATCACCCTCCTCTCATTCTGCACAGCCTCCCACACTCATGTACCCCTTGCCCCCAGGTCTCTGGCAGGCTGCCTTCCTCAGGTGGCACTCCTGCCCCTGTGCCCTCTGGGATGGCCCACCCTTTTACCTCCTCTGGAGGGCAGTCATGTCTAATGACACGAGCCCCAAAGCACTTCTCTCATGGTCTTGGGTGCTGATTTCCTAAGCTGGCCACCAAGAACTAAGAGAAGGATCCTGGCCCATAATGAAAACACTGTGTCCAGATGCTCCACCTGGCACACAAGCCACAAGAAAAGGGAACTGGTCTGATCGATGCTGGGAGGGGACACCCAGGAGACCCCGAAGCAGACAATGCCTGTCAGTTGTAGACTCTGAAGGCAGCACCTCAAATTTCAAGCACAGAAGCCCAGGAGGCCCCACTCCCATGACTACGCCTGCCACTCAACTGGGCCAACTCAGTAAAGAGACCTCTGCTCTCTCCTTCCCAAATGATCCTGAAATCCCTCAACAAACATAACTGGCTGAACAAATTCAAAGGAATAAACCCTGGGCTGCTGAGTAGGCGGCAGTTCCCAGGGTGCACACTTCCAGAGCACATGTCTATTTGGCCAAGGATGATGTCTTCTCTTAAGTTAAAAAATCAGGATTGCCCACGTCTGTGTCCCACTATACAACTTTAAAGCCATGAACTGATGACCCAGTATAGTCACTTAACAGATTATTTATTTTCTTTTTAAAAATAAAATCTATTAAATTTTAATTGTGTATGTGTGCTGAGTGCACGAGAAGGCCAGAAGAGATCACTGGATCCCCTGGAGCTGGAGTTACAGATAGTACAGAGTTGCCATGTATATGCTGGAACTGAACCCTAAGTCTTTTAGAAGAGCAGGAAGAAATAGTCAAGCCATTATTCCAGCCAGCAGAATATTTATTTTTACCATCCTCCTCCCCCGACAGGGTTTCTCTGTGTAGCCTTGGCTGTCCTGGACTGGCTTTGTAGACCAGGCTGTCTTCGAGCTCACAGAAATCTGCCTGCCTCTGCCTCAAGTGCTGGGATTACAGACATGTGCCACCGTACCCCGCAGAGCATTTACTTTCTATAGAAAGCCTTTCCCTGTCTCTAAACTCTGGGAAACATCCCAGCCAAGGCTCGGAATCAAATGCCCTCTGCAGACTGTTCTGAACAAACAAAACAGACTGATGGCCTCTTATCAGACCAAGGGCAGGATGGGAATGGGCTACAATTACATGCTCACACTCAACTGCACACAGTGAGCCCAAAGCCATCTCTGTGCTCCACAGGTGGCCTCCCCACAGCACTTGCTGTCAGACATGGGGTTACGGCATGAGCAAACCCAGAACCCTCAACTGGGACAGTAGGAAGCCTCAGCTGGCCGCAGCCGGGGCTTTCCATGTCCGACAGCTGCAGCAATGCTGGCACTGGGCACTTGTCTTGCCTCTCCTTGCTGAGTCAGATGACTCTAGGAAGGCACCATGGGGTGGCACCAGGTGAGTGGCAGAACAGACACAGGCTTTGTGTCCAGTGCTCAGAGATGAGACATAAAGCCAACAGCCATTCCCAGTGGTAAAAGTAATGCTTCTTAACAGACAGAAAAACATTTACTTACTGGGTTAGGGCTGAGAGAATGAGCAAATCTAAACTTCCTCCCTCCGTAATAGGAGGATGACCTTGTAACAGCCTTGGTCCAAGTTACTGCTTTCCTCTCTAAGGCAAGGGCTGATCATCAAAGTAAGATAATTACCTTCTCTGGCCAGATGCCCAGGTGGAAGTAGAGTCTGGCCTGGAGGAGCAGGAGCTGCACCTGGTCTGGGTACATCGCCAGGTACAGGTCCAAGGAGTCTCTGAGGAGCTGGTAGGACTGGTCAATGCCTTCCCTGAGGAGAATAAGACACTTCACCTCAGTCTGTGCACTTCCAATGAAGTCTATAAGCAACTGGTGGCGACTCCAAGGCTTCTGATGCCCACACTTACTCCCCAGTCCTGCACTGCGAAGTTCTCGGCAGAACCCACACTGAACACAAGCCTGTACACATTAACACCTGCCCTCACTGAGCAGTCACTGCAGCAGCATGCGCAGATCCAGAACCCTGAAGAGCAGAGCAGAGGCTGGGAGGGGAGCAGCGCAACCCCGGTAGAGATGTCAGTTACGGTCAGCACTGGGAACAGGTGTCTGCTCTGGTGTGGGGGGGCTGGACAGTGGACCAGCTTCATGTGCATGCAGACAGGTTAGCCCCTCAGCAGTCTGCTCAACTGTGCCAACAACTGACAACTGTTCTAAAAACAGTCTATTAAAGACAAATTCTGTTACGTGAATCCTGGTTGGCATCAGGAAGGCAACTGTGATAACCACCTACAGTGATTGCCCATGACTCAGTTCTGTGAGCTATGGAGCAGAGTTAACCTCAGACTCCGTTCTCTTACAGGAGGGTGGAAGGTCCGAGGTCACAGCACCTGGATGGAGGACACCATCTGTGCTGCGCTAAGACACTCTGACTTCTGAAGAATGCATCTAGTGTTTGAGCAGAGTTGGGTCCACTGCAAACATGAGGGGCAGCTACTCCGAATGGACAAAACCACAGCTGATGTCACAGTTAGCACAGGCCAGCTCATCACAAGCCTTTTGCTGAGACCAGAAACTAGAACGCACACTGTGGGAGCTGTGCTGAAGCCCCACTGTGTACACTAGCGAGGCTGTGCCCTCACCTTTTGCCCAGGCTCAGCAGGTTGCCCACCATGCGCTGCAGCACTTTCTTCACGTTCACCACACCATAGAGCGCTGCTGTCACATGCTGGCCGATCAGGTACTCACACTCCTTCACAGTCAGCTGCTTGCCCTTCCCAAAAGCATCGATGTAGATGTAGTCGAAGATGTCCAGGGTTGCCCTGCCCAAGAAGAGACAATCAGTCAGAACTAAAACCCCAGAGGGAGGGGCTCCAGGCAGAGGTGGAAGTCAGAGCACCACTTCACTGTTACCAAGGCACCATCAGGGCCCTGGCTGCAGTGAGCATGAGGTCCTGTTATTAGGAAGCAGAAGCAAGCTAGGCATGGTGCATGCCTGTAATCCCAGGACTCAGGAGGCTGAGGTGGGCAGATTACTGTGAGTTTGAGGCCAGCCTGGTCTACAAAGTGAGTTCCAGGACAATCAGGAACTCACAGAGAAACCCTGTCTCAGAAGAAAAACAGAAACAAAAAAACAAGAGAGAGAGAGAGAGATGGCTCAGCGGATAAAAGCCCTTGCTGTCAAGCCTGATGACATGCATGAGTTTGATTCCTGGGACCCACACGAAGGAAAGACTCTGACAAGCTTGTCCTGGATTCTACACACATGCTGTGGCATCCACATACATGGTAACAAACAAGGGCAGCAGTGTAGCACACAGCCTGACAGCTGCTCAGAGTCCTTTAGCCCTGAGCCAGGAGTCCAAAGCACACTGACAGAAGACATGGGGAGTGACTAGGATGGCTGCTAATGACAGAGTGGCAAACAGCCGCCTGCCTGGGGATCCTGGCTCTGTGAAGACCTGAGGGCATATGGAGCCTCAGCCTTGGTCATCCTGTCTGTCCACACAACCTCAGGCTGGTAGCCCAGAGGGCAATGACACTGGATCTGTTCACACATCCTCACGGCATTGCCAAGTGGTCTTGTGTGCTCAGGGAGGGGTGGGTGGCTCTACATTGGGACAGCTTCTTTTGAGCAATCCTGATCTCATGCCCACCACAATCACACATTTTCTCTTTGGCTGCTAACTCTCAGTCGGATTCCTTTCCTGAATTGAGTTCATTGCACACTTTTGGCAAAGATTTGAGACTTACATAAACGTTCTAAAGAAGCACCGAACTTGTTGGCATTTGCTAAGAGGCCAGAACTTCCTACATGAAGTCATCACGATGTAAAACACATGGACAAAATGTGCATGTGGCTAAGCGCCAGGGTGTTTTAAAAACTTGCCTGGACTAGGTGTGCCATAAGAACATAGAGCTGAACATAGAAGATCAGTTCTGGGGATGGGTGAACCTAGGCAAGGTTCATCCTGTGGCACACACAAAAAAATTAAGTCCTCCAAACAAAAACCCAAACAGCTACTACTATATGTACTAAAAGTGAAAGCCAAAAAAAGTTTGTACAGATAATAAAAAAAAAAATACATTAAAAAAAATGTAATGTCTACATATAAGTACAACTTAGCAAAACTAGCTGGGCATAATAGCACATGACTTCAATCCTGGCACAGAGGCAGATGCAGGTAGATCCCTATAATTTTTGGGCCTGTTTGATCTATACTGCAAGTTGCAGTCCAGCCAGGGCTACAAACAAATACTTCACAAAATTTAAAATGCAGAAGATAGTTTTGATGACACCAATAAGACATGTCATCCCAAACAGCAAGCTTAATGATGAAAATGGAGGTGCATTCCTGGCAGAAGCCCCTGGGCTGGAATCTCAGTGGTAAAGGTGCTGGTTGACTGCCAAGTCCAAGGTCCTGAATTTGATCCCTGGGACCCAAACAACAGAAGGAAAAAAAATGACTTCCCCACAAGTTGTCCTCTGACTTCTACACACACACACACACACACACACACACACACACACACACACACACACA
>NW_026590062.1:7016954-7042279 GCF_907164565.1 Psammomys obesus | reverse complement strand
ACACACACACACACACACACACACACACACACACACACACACACACAGTTAAAAAACAAAAACAAAACCTCAAAAGTCATCCCCAGGCAAGGGTATCTGCTCTGCCTCTGCTTTGTAGTCAACAGAGTACAAAGACAATGTACTAAGCTAGAGGAAACAAAAGAGCACTGTTCAGACTGTGATCAGACCCATAAAAGCCAGAGCTACAAAGTATTCACACTGAAGACTCACTCAGCCAGGTGCTGAAGGCCAGGCCTATATACAAATAACAGTCACAGCTAGAGACAAAATGCTCAGTAGGATAATCCTAACAGAGCGTGTGAATGGGTGAACAATATCCTGCCGGACTCTAAGAACCACAGTCACAGACAGGAGGCTGCAGGAGCCTTACACTAGTGCCAGAAGCACTTTCTAGCTCCAATCAATATCCAAGCAGAATTTCTGTTTTCTTATTTGATACAGGGGCTAGACTATAGCCCAGGCTGGTCACACACCCCTGCCTCAGCTTCCCAGTACCTTCCATATAAGATCCCCAAGGAACTGGTAGACTGACTCTCAACCTATACGGAAGAGCGAAAGCTACAAACAGTGAAAGCACTTTGAAGATCTGAGTAAGGGCATCCTGTGTTGCCAGGTATGAGGGCACAAGGTACAGCAGGGAGGGTAGAGCCCAGCTGCTAATAAGGCCAGTATGCACGCCAGCATGGACCATGGAGCTGCAGTCTTTTACAGTTCTCTGGGTTTGTTTCTGGCCCCTGCCTGGGTGCTAGAGTGAAGTGATCCTCCTGCCTCAGCCTCTAAAGCTGACAGGACTTCAGGTTGACTATTTGCACTAACAAATTATTGCACTGTCTGAGCCTGGGGTGGTGGCTTAGCCCTGTCATACTAACACTGAGGATGAAAGGCTGAAGCAGGAGGATCCCAAGTTCCAGGACAGCCTGGGTGGCATAGTGAGACCTTGTGATAGAAATGAAAGGAGCTGGAAATGCTCAGACCATGCAAGACCCTTAGAGGATGTCACATGGGTATCTTACAGACACACAAGAAGGGGAGGAGAGGAGGATAGGCTGAAAAATAAATTTTCTTATTAAAAAAAAATAGCAAGAAGTAGATATCCAGATTCCAGACATTAACCTACCAGTGCCCTGTGAGGACCACACATTTGGAAACTGATGACAGCCTATAACAAATTAAAGAATGTCATGAATGGGCATGGGGGCTTCACCCCTCACAGAACATCTTCCTTCATAAATTGGAAGGGTACATGGAATCCAGCTGCATTTCTCTTCCACAGAGTAGGAGAGACTAAGTACATATGTGCCTCACACATGCACACTGGAGGTTGTCCTTGAGCTCTTCAAGCCAGCACTTCCAGGAAACACTAGCCCTACCTGACAACGAGAAGCCAGGGTTTGAGCCCTATCTGGCATCAAAGCTCAGGGACTGCATATCCCATTCTCTAGGACAGAACACTGGGGATAAGTTTTCTCCATACGTGGAGACATGCTATTTTCCCCAGGGAAGACTCTCCCTAGGAGAAGCTGGGGAACAAGAGGACTGGACCTAAAACAGGCTGATCCCAGAACACAGTACTCCTCAAGCAGGCTGTAAGCTGCCCATCCTGCACCTCCTCTCTCTCAAGCTGAGGCACAAGTGTGGGAGGAGGAAGATGTTTTATGGTGGAATGGAAATAGAATAAAAGAACCCTTTGATGGGATTGACCTCAAACTATGGGACCTTGAGAGCCGCAAGACTGTTGGTTTTGTTTTTTTTTTTAAGTTTGGCTTTTGAGATAACTGTAGATTCCCACGCCTGTGTGAGAAACACAGAAAGATCCAGAGTACTGCTTGCCACCCTCACATGAGGCCAGTGCAACTGCAGCACAGCAGCACCCCAGAATCAGAAGCAGACCCTGCCTCGTTAACACCTACTTTAATGCCATAACCCGGTTCCTCAGCATCTATTAAACATGGCAGAGATGGCTCACCCTTCTGCGCCTTGGCACCACCTCAGCAGGAAGTGGCTTGGGAAGTTGACAGGCTCCAGGGGGACCCCCAGCTGCCGGGCGATGGTCAGGTAAAGCAGAGACATGCTGATGGGGATCCCTGTTCTGCGGGTCAACACCTGAGGAAGGAGAGTTGCAGGTTCAAGAGGGCCAGGGGCTGGCTCAATGTGGTGCCAGCACAGATCCAGCCCACTGGCTGTTTCCTCGCAGCCACCAGAAAGAGGTCTGACTGTCCCCCCAGGCCCAAGACAAGGTCTCCTTACAAAGCCCAGAATGGCCTCAAAATCGCCACCCTGACCCCTCAGCCTCCCAAGTGATGGACTTGCTGGTGTGCGCTTCCCCACACTGGACTTCTTGCTTTTTGTTTTTGCAAGGCTAGGCATGGAAGCTGGAGCCCTGTGTACACTGGGCAAGCATTATACCACTTAAGAGATCACACACACCTGAATTTTCAAATTTTAAAAATATTCCAAAAATAGTACTAATTTCCTAGTACTGCTAGGAAATTCACAGAAGCCAGGTTCTACGGTCCATGCCTATAACCCCAGCACTTGGGAGGCTGAGAGAGGAGGACAGATTGTCTAAGACCAGCCTGGGCTGAGTGAGAGTCTATCTCAAAATAGGCAAAGAACCATAACCAGCACACTCCATACCCACACAGCTCTGCTGGCACAGAGTGCACAGTCACCCTCAAGTCTCCAACTGCCTGTGCCCTTTCACCCATTGAGACAGACAGAGTGCACAAACCACACAGCCTGTGAACCTGGACTGACTCACTGCCAGGCCCTTTAAAGGCAGCCTCCCAGCCTCCTCCTACCAGAAAGAGAGCATATGTATGATGTGACAACAGAAACTGTAAGTTATAGAGAACTGGACAGACAAGAAAATGGCCACCAAAGGTGTATGGCTGACATAGCTGGGCTGCAGGATTCCAGCCTGATAATGGAGTCAGGATTGTGCAGTTCAGTACTCATAATCATACACTGAACAAACCATACCTAAGAAATGCCCATTTCTTGTCACAGGGCTTGCTTACGAAAGTCATCCTGTAGTGTAGCTAGCCCACAATGCTATCCCCAGGTAGAGGAAAAGCAGGCTTCACTGAGACATGGACAGCCCGTCAGAGATGAACCCAAAGGATATGTGCCCTCATACACTGTCACCCTTGTTTACAGGGGAGCTGGGAGCACAGCACCCTGGGGCACCACAATCCGCAGGTGGGGTAGAACCCACACATCCAGCTTTAAGCCACATGCAATCCCCAATATTATCTGAGTCCCATGTGTGTGCACACTTGCAGGTTTACGCAACGAAGGATGCCAACATGGTAAGCACACAGAGATCCCATGGCCACGGGAGGAAACTGCATGTATCCTCACACTCCAGCCACACTTACCTGGTGCATGTACAGGTTCAAGGCATTGTAGTAGTCCATGCGGTTCCCTTTGAACTTCAGCTGGTCGTATAGGACATAGTTGATGGCGTCCAGCACTTGGCTCTGGAGTTCTATCTCCATTATCATGGAGGACTCACCTGCAACACAGAGATCTCCTCTGGGTCCAAGCATGAACAAGCACACCCCAAACACAAGTAAGGCACACTGCAGACACACAGTGGCTGGCAAGGGCCTGACAGTCAAGTGCTGCCAAACTGGATGGAGCCAGGGTGGTGTTTACATCATTCAGGTAACCTCCCCAGGGCCACTGCTGCCCAGCTCATCTAAAGCAGTTCCACACCTGCCCTGAAGGTCAGGCTGGGATGTCGGCTGTTGATACCACGGAGGGTTTTGCACACAAGCTCCACAATGCTGTGGATCTGGGCCTGGATGTCTTTGAGGCTGATGTCAGAGAGAGGGTTGCAGTACTGGTCAATGTAAACGGCACCTGTGGGAGAGAAGTGCAGAGTCAGCATTGCTTTTTACCTGACTGAGAGCACAGACTTACTGAACCTGCACCTGGGGCTGTGACTTCTCACTCCACGTACCACATATACACACTGCACCAGCTCCCACCGTGGATGCCAGTCTTGTGCCAACACAGGGAGGGTCAAACACCTTCACCACAAAGCACTTCATGTAAGAAAACTAAGCAAAGCACTTCTCTGGAGGTCATGACTCAGAGAGCAGAACATGTGCGTCCCCACATCCTAGTACACCGAGAGCCAAATGCCGCAAGAAAGCCCTCAGGCCACTTCTCCCCTCCTCATTGCTCTGTGAGTCCAAAACCCAACCACTGGAAAGACTTACTGCAAGGCAATTCAGCTTAACAACTAAGCTTAAAGCAGTAATGACAGACAGACCATTCCAACCAATCCAATCACACCTCTTATGGATGAGGAGTCACAGGCTCCAGGGACCACATCCCCTCAGTTACGAGAAGGGGCCCTGCTAGTCCCACAGAGCAGGGCCAAAGTTTCTTCACTGGTTTGATTCTCAGCCAACCTCACATTATGCCTAAGTCATCATTTGGTTGCAAAATATTTTTACCTAAAAGCCTTCCAGTTATCTTTAAATCCAAGAGACCTCTGCCTAGTCAAGGATCTTCCTGCTCCTACCAACACTCTAAGAAGCTGAAGGCAGCTGAGTGATACCCAGCCTAAACTACAGGGCTTGTGCTGCCCAAGTGTGGCTTTGCTTGTCTGGAGCTCAGCCACTGTAAGTCACCTACTCAGGTTTCTTCAGCAGCCACAGGAGTCTAGTCAGGGTCAAGGCCCTGGAGCCAAAACCCCCAACCAGCCACTGCCAGCCACTCATGGCTTCTATTGCCTACCTAGAGATCTTGGTAGACTGTGAAAACTCTAACTTTGTATTTGAAAATGTAGAACAAGTATTTATCTTTCATATAAAACCTCCAGAAAACAAGGCTGTCACTGTTTTGAACCTTTGAATAAGGAGAAGGCTGGTATGCTGGTGCACACCTTTAATTTCAGCACTCAGGAGGCAGAGGAAGAGGCAGGGGGATCTGTATGTGTACATGTGTGTGGTCTACATAGCCAGCCAGGGCTACATAGTGAGACTCAGCCCCAAACAAAGGAAAACAACAAATACCTCAAAAGATGGCCTAACTCCCAACTCTAGTAAGTATAAAGGCAGACAAGAAGATGGTTATGACTTTTTTCTCATTTGATTATAAGATTTTCCACTTCCTTTGAGACAACAGTAGATCTTTAAACAGTTAGCACATATCTCCATTAGGCACTGTGTGCTGTGGAGATCTTTACTCCAAGGCCTGAGCATTCAAATGTATTTACAAGGGCTGGGCACACCTAGCACTCAGAAGATAAGCTGACAGCTACGCTATGCTCTGTATTTTAAAAAGAAAGGAAAGGAAGGAAAGGAAGGAAAGGAAGAAGGAAGGAAGGAAGGAAGGAAGGAAGGAAGGAAGGGAGGGAGAAAGAGAGAAAAAACCCAAACAAACAAAAAGCAAAGAAAGGCAATGAATATTCTTGACAGAGAAGGGGTGTGAGGCTGCCACCGTGAAGGCCTCTGCAGCTGCTGAGGCCAGTGAGCTCTTCAGGGCTCAGCTGAAACTCAAAAAGTGAGCCCTGAGCTGAAGGGCAGAGGGGAATGCAGGGAGAGGGCTGTCACCATGAGGAACTAAAGCAAGCACCCATCTCTAGGTGCCAATCAGGCAAAGACATGGAAACAGGAGCAGAATGCTGTGAAGTTAGGGGAAGTCCAGAGCATAGAGGGCATTGGGAAGAAAGCAGCCAATCAGAAGACACATGACAGGTCCCACAGCAACAGGGACTAAGCAGGTCAGGCAGGCTGGCTGACCAGAGGGCAGCAGGCAGCGCTGCCCAGGAAAATCCAGGATTCCTCAGAGTCTGCTGATAGCCTGGAGAGCCATAATGGACAGGACTAGAACTAGAACATCAGAGGGGGAAAGCTGCCCATCTGGTGACCCCCAGGAGCTGAGAAGATATGGAAGCACACACTTCACAACCACAGCTCGGGAGGGTTTCTAAAGAATTAAAGCAGCGTTTAAAAAGCCAGGTCACATTTTCTTACCATTCTGGCAGGGCCACCTTGTTCCCTTCCCCTGCCCTCCCACCTGGAACACACCTCCCCCAGGGGCTGCTGTAGGAGACACAGAAAAATATGGGCAAGAACTGATCTCACTGGCCAAAGGTCACTCACTCTGCAGGCCCACATGTGCTTGTGTGTTGAGGTCAGAAGTTAACCTCAGCATTGTCCTTGGAAGCTATTCATCTTGTTTTTACCAAGTTCACTGGCCAGAGAACTGCAAGAGTGTCTGTTCCACACACACCCCCAACCCCTGAGGTTGTTACAAGTGTGTATCAAGCCAGGCTTTCTACTAGTTCTGGGGACTGAAATCAATTCCTCCCACCTGTGTGGCAAGTGCTTTTCCGATTGAGCGTCCAGCCCTCACTGTCACTAAGCCAGTGATGACCCTCTAGACACTAGATCACTTGAGCCGACAGCAAAGCTGTCACCAAAACCTTTGCTGTAAATTTTGAGCGTTGTTTGCCTCATAATCCAACTTCCTGAATGCCACTAGCATGCCCTCTACCTGGAGAGCCAGGCTCCTTTTTTGTTATTTTGTTTCTTTGTTTTTTGAGACAGAGTTTCTCTGTGCAGCCCTGGCTGTCCTGGATTCGCTTTGTAGACCAGGCTGGCCTCCAACTCATAGAAACCTGCCTGCCTCTGCCTCCTGAGAGCTGGGATTAAAGGCATGCACCACCATCGCCCAGTTTATCGAAGGCTCTTAAAGGCTGCTGAAGACCCCTGTCCACAGGCACAGGGTGACCCACCTTCAAGATAGGACTCGTAGTCATCCGGCTGCTGCAGGAAAGCTTTGAGGTTGTTGAGGATTTTCTGCTGCCGCAGGTAGTAAAGGATTTTCTTTGCGTAGTATTTCCAAGTCAAAGCTTTCCTGGAAAGCAAGCAAACATGTCACCAAGAACTTCAATTGTCAGGTTTTCACCCATCACATCACACGACACGTTAACAGAACAAACACAAGTGACACATGCCTGCAGCCCAAGGGCTCTGCGCCCTGACCTGACAATCTGACAACATATAGATATTCACACCCTCTGTATCTCTGGACAAAGGCTGTGAACAGTACTCTGAGAAGTGAGGTGCGCTGTGCCTGTGCCCAGGGCCTGCTTTTGACACTAGGGCTCAGGCTGGTCCTTCTGTGCTTTGTGGCCCAGGGAGGCCTTCTAGGCTTATGGTTTCAAGCGCATCCACACTGATCACCTTTCCAGAAGTTATTTTCCAGAACAGGTTTTTCCAAAGAACTTACCCCTGCACCTCAGCTGTTACTCTGCCTGGATAACTGGGGGCATCCTAAGCCTTCCCTCTTTGAAGTCACCTCTCCTGAGACACAGTGAGCTACCAGACTGTGAGGGTCAGACCTCTGGGCCACCCTGAATGCCTGGCACCCCTCCTCCCAACACCCTCACATGAGCACCTGTCACTAACCTGGCCAAGTTGGCCCAGCATCTATGGTGTGTCACTACTCTCCTCCTTCCTAGCTCCTGCTCCCACGCTCTCCCTTCTCACTTCTCGCCACAGCATTCGAGTCGCAGTGATGCACAAATCCTCTAGGGCAGGGCCTCTGCCCAATTCTCCCCTTTTTACTTCCTCACACTAGAAGCCCAACTTTTAGTGACGACCCAAAATGCCCCATCCTCCATCGCCTCTGAAATCTCAGTTCCAAAGGCTCTTGCTGCTCCTTTAACCCTGTGCCTGGCTGTGTCGCCTCAGCACCTGCTATTCCTCAGTGGAATGTGCCTTCCTCAGACACCTGTAGCTGCTTCTTGTACTCCCTCTTGGCTCTCTGCTCACACGGCCCAAGTCAGGCCTCCCCCTATCCTACCTCAAATGCTGCCTCACAACCCCTCACACTCTACTCACGTAGCATTTCCCCTAGCACATCCCACCTCCTGCCAAGATAAACAGCTTAGGTGTTTTTCTCATTACCCCAAAGCTTGTGAAGGCAGATTTGGGGCTGTTCACAGCTGTATCCCCAGTGCCTACAAAACACCTGATGCACTGAGGATGTCCAGATATCTCACTGCATGAAGCACTTCCCTCAGTCCTCCAAACACACAGGTCAGTGAGGGGGCAGGATTCCGTGTGTGGCAGCCTCTAAGAACAGTAAAATCTTCCCCCGCCCCTATCTATGGAGAAGTCCGTAACCATCTACAGAGCTGTGTGCGTCACCTGCTCTCTAACCTGTTGTAGAAACTCACCTCTAACAAACAAAAGTGTGGGGCAAATACCATACCAACACTCAGACCAAGAGGCATAACTCTGAGACACCCTGTCACAGTCACCTGTCATGCCTCTGTGACCATTTCCCACATCGCTATGGAGCAGTGTTCTTAACCCTCCTAATGCTATGTGTGACCCTTTAATACAGATCCTCATGCTGTGGTGTCCCCCAGCCATAAAATTATTTTCGTTGCTACTTTATAACTGTAATTTTGCTATGGTTCTGAACCGTAATATAATGACCTGATATGCAGGATATCAGATACGCAACCACTATGAAAGGGTTGTTCCACACCAGAGGGATCGAGACCCACAGGTTAGAACCACTGCTCTAGTGTGACCACCAACTCCCATCACTAAACTGCTCAGGGAGCTTTAGGCCCCTCCCTCTGTCTCCCTACTTTAACAGTAGCTTCCTGTAGTTTGAAATACGTTCATATGAGCTTTAACTTGCTCTGAAATTGCTATTGGAAAGTAGATGGAGAGGCTGGCAAGAAGGACACCAAGCCTGAGTTTTGATCCCCAAAATCCGCAATGGTAGAGAGAGCCAATTCCTACAAGCTGTCTTCTGACCACCACATGCACAGGGGCATGAATGTGCCCAAATATACAGTGATGAACAAGACACATACAAGAACATAAAATAAATACGCTACAAAGTGGCTGGACAGACTCCATGAGATTCAGACGCCAGGCTTATGAGATTTAAGCTGCCACCCAGGAGGTGTAGTCTTCCTTCAAAAGCCACCTGTGGGTGCAAATCAGAAGTAGATGCCTGCTTCACCAGCCTTCTATCCCCAGCACCATAAAGAAAAAAAGGCCTATGTCTATGATCCTGTCAGGAAGCAGAGGCAGGGCCTGCAAGCGAGGCCAGCCTGGACTACAGAGTGAGACTTTGCCTTAAAAAAAAAAATAATGTAGAAATAAAAGTTGGTGCCAAGGCTTGGTGTCCCTTCTGTGAGATGAGTGACAACTGCTGCTCAGTGCTAGGTCTGCTAATTCCTTAGAGGTAAGTCTCACTGAATCAGCCTTCCAAATTTATTAGACTGCCTGCAAAACCCTCATCTGTTCTTTAGTTTCTCGATGGTATGAAAGGTAGGAAAAAAAAGGATAAATGCTCAGATCATCCTTTCTACTTATATTTCAAATGATGAGATCTGATTCTCCTTCAAAGACCAAGTAACTACCTTGAAAATAAGACTGTCTATAGTAGTCCAATATGCGCTGCCTCCACCAGGCTGCCACCCCAGCTGGCACACTGTTGGCCCATGGACTCATCACGAAGGCCTCATACTGAAGTGAGGGGCTGACAACAGTCTTGGTTCCAGATGCCAAGAAGGTCTGGGCTCACTTTGCACATTTCTGACATAGGTATGAGAAACAGCCATTTCTCCATGACCCTGGCTTGCACTGGGGGAAGTAGAGCTGAGATGGCAGTCTGCAAGCTGGGACAGCCATTTCTACTTGGCTGGTCATAAGTTCACACTGATACTTCCAATTCAAATTCAAACGTATGCAGCTCTGACCACCTTCTGTGTGTATTCTTATTCCCGAAAAATTCTGCCCCTCCACAATATCAGAGATGACATGACAGTTATTCACTGGCTTTATTGCATATCTCCATCCTACACATAAGCCTGGCCCCAGTGTAACGACTAATTCACCTGTCATTTCCCTGAGGATGAAAGCAGCTAAGTAGTCTACCCATGGTCTTTCCATAGTCACTGCCCAATTTCCTTTTTTACTTAAAAAAGAAGTTTAGGTTTGTTATTGTTCGGGCAAGTGTGTATGTGTGTGTCCATCTATATGCATGTGCACGCACACCATGGAGCTTACGTGGAAGTCTGGGAACAGCTTGCAGGATGTACTATGTGGATCGCAGAGATGGAACTCAGGCTATCAAGCTTGACATCAAGCAACTGTATTTACCCATCTTGTCAGACCACTGCTTAATGTTCCTCCAGCTACACTGAATCTCGTCTGGGCCTCTGCTCTGACCACACACAGCACTTTTCCTGGACAGCTTTCTTTTGGAGCTGGGGATCAAGTTAATATACATCCAGTGCTCACCAGTAGCCTTGAGGCAGACTACCTCTGTGGTTTTGGGTTTCAAACTCCACTTCTAGCAGATGTTGTCAGAAAGAGCCCAAAGTCTGATTTCTTCCAATTTGACAAGTTTGTCTTTAGCCTTTACACTTGGAAGTCAGTTCAGCTGGATATAAAAATCTTTGGCTGGCATTTCCTTTACATCTTGGAATACCTTTCCCTCTGGCAATAAAGTGCTGCTGTTGAAGTCTGAGGAGACAGTCTTTCTTTTGCATAGAAGTGACTTCATCTCTTCTGTATGGATATCCAAAGGCCCTTTCTGATTCTAAAATCCAGTAACTTTATTACAAGTGTCTTGCTGGACAATAAAGACATTGAGTGGCCACCTGCTGGCCACTCAGGCCACTTTCTCAGGCATAGTACAAGCTTTTTAATGTATTGTGGTAAACTGTTCCTGCAGGCCCTGCTTTTTGCAGACTACAAAGAATAGTACAGGTGTGGTCACCATGAACTCAGGGAAGGGCATTTGAGTATTCAGAGAAACTGCGCGCTCCTTGCCCTGCTCTCCACAACAGGAATGGATGCAAGCAGGGACACCATGTTCACTGGCATCTGCAAACATTCTAAGAGGCACACCATTTCCTGTTGTTACACTTGTGTCCCACCAAGGGCAATGTTGTTTCAACACTCGTTTCCAAAACAACTAATACATACTTTCCTGGACTATATAATTTCAGTTTTTCTGATGACCTGATAAGTTGGTAAAAGCAGCCCTTCCCAGAGATTTTTAACATTCCTGTGAATAGTGAATTCCTAGGTGTTTCCCATGATGGTCAGTCAGCTGGGCAGAGTCACTCTCCTTAAAAGCGCCACCCGCCCCTTTCCCTGGTATGGCAGTCTCTGCAGGACACCGACAAGTGTTACAGCGTCAGCTACTCACTCTTCAGGAGTGAGTTTTAAGGAGAAGGCTGATTTACTGGTTTCCAGCTGGGTACCCATTCCACGCAGTACTCCCCACTCAACAACCTTCCTCCCCCTCTCTTACTGGGGACCTCTCCTGCATCCTTCTGTCCAGGTCTGTTTCTACAGAGCTCTGTTCAAATCACAAGTTCCCTCACACTCTGTCCCAGTAGCTCACAGTGCACGCTTCCCATGACAGTAATTTTAACACTTTTTTTTCTTGGCTCTTTTTGTAGATTTACTTTTCTGTACTTATTTTATGACAACATTATCCAGTTGGAAAAACAACCAAACAAAATAAAGACCTTCCCATCCTCGAGCCTTAGCTGCTTCTTTGTGTCTACCTGGAGCAGCGCTGGATTGTGTTTTGGGGAGAACATCTTTGTGATGTCTTTGTATATTTTTTTTTAACACACTGCAACATTCTGACCTAGGAAACCTATTCCCAAGAACCCACATGGCTAAGAACTGAACCCATTGTAGTACAGCAAGTGGCCATCCACCAGCCAGGGAGACCCGCGAGACAGAGGGCAGCTAAGGGATCTCCTCCTCTAACAGTCGACTGGGACAGACTAGGATAATTCGGAGAGAAAAGCAGAGACGGGTCTGTCTTCCACACAGCCCTAATTCTGTAAAAAATGCTCCCTTTTTCCCTTTTCTCATGTAGTTACGGGAAGACAAGACAAAGTAGGTCATTATTAAAAACTACACAGGGGGGCTGGAAAGATGGCTCAGTGAGTAAGAGCACTGGCTACTCTTCCAGAGGACCTGGGTTCAATTCCCAGTATCCACACATGGTAGCTCACAATTGTAACTCCAGTTCCAGGGACTCTAGCACTCTCATACATGCGGACAAACACCAACATACATTGAAATAAATATAAATCAACAAACAAACAAAAACCACGTAAGTAGGGCTAAGAGCTCAGAGTCAGACCACTCACTTGGCCTTGGATTTGACATTCAACACTGAAGGAGTGAAGTCAGGAAAGACCACCATAAAAGTAGGGATTGGGAAGGACGGAAAGAGCATAAGAAAAAAAGTTCACCCCCAGCAAACTAAAGCCAATAAAGTGTTCTACACACATGCTGTGCCTAAATATTGCGAGGCCACACAATACTGTCAGTGCACACTTCAGTGCACACACAAACCTGCACACACAGGGGTTGGGGTTGGGGGAAGCACCCAGGCCCTGAATAGAGGCACCCCACCTCTTCCTACAACCCCCAGAGAACAATCTCAGACATTTACCTTTAATCTTTATCTCTGACCTTTAACACAGAGGGTCTCACCCACAGGAACTTAGGCTGCAAGGCAAATCACTGTGAACTGGAAATTAAGCTTTCCAGCAGAAAGTATAAAATATACCATCCCAAACAACAGTAAGAGGTAAGGGTTTACTTGTATTTTAAGTGATGTGTCTGCATGGCTATGTGCATGTGAATTTAGTTGTTCAAGTAGATCAAAAGAGGGATCAGATCCTGTGGCACTGGGGTTATAGGTGGCTGGGAGCCACCCAATGTGGGGGCTGGGAACTGAAGCCAGGTCCTCTGTACGAGTAGTTCATACTGAGCTGTCTGTCTAAGAGGCTCTTCTTAACAGAAGTGTGTTTGTGGAGGACCCAGGCTCACCCCCACTTGCATCTTAAAATCAACTCTATATCACTAAGTGCAACAACGTAGGTTGTTACTGTTTAAGACAGTGACAACAAGAAACAAAGGTCGGCACACACTCGTGTGCGTGTGTGCAGGTGTGCGCATGGTGCGTGGATGTGAGCATACGCGGGGGCCAGAGGTCAGTCTCGGGTGTCATCCCTCAGGAGTCGCACCCCCTGGTTTTGAGACAGTCCCTCACTGGAGCCTGGTCTCCATGTGGCTAAGCGGGTGGCCCTCAAGGACAGCCCTAGGAAAGCAAGTGCATGACTCTGGGGACGAAACCTGGGTCCTCATGCTGCAGCGCAAGCTGTACGGACCGACCTTCTCCCCTGCCCTCCTGACACTTTTTGAAGTGTCACTTTTCCTTATTTTGAGATAGGGTCTTATTCTGCATCCCGGGTGTTCTGAAATCCACCATGCAGCTTTCAAACCTGCTGCTTCCGCTGCCCCAACTTCCTGAGCACTGGGATTAAAGGCATGAGCTCCCATGCAGAGCTTTCTGGATATTTTTGGCCCAAGGTTGGCTGAACCCATAGACGAGGAACCCATGGCTACAGGCACTGACCGTGTGTCAACTGTCCCGGTGTGCTGATCTCACATACACAGAGACTTTCAAAATGGTAACGATGGCAAAATGTGAAGTGTCTAGAAGCACCATGGTTCTCCCACACATACCACAGCAATTCCCCCTGCAGTCATTATGGTGATAGCCCCGGGAAAGCCATGGCTTACCTTCCTTCCATGTTTAGGATGCATACCAGCTCATCCTCAAAAAATATCTCTGGACCCTCAAGGTTTTCAATGTCACTAAAGCCGTTACAAGGAACCTATGGAGAAGACACACACACAGGAGGCCTCAATCATGACAGTTAGCATGGCTGACCTGGCAGAAACACAGCTGAGCCACAAGTGAGGTGGCCACACACACAGACAGAAACAGTAGCTCCTGCACGGTCCCCTAGGTCCTCAGGGCAGAAAGCAACCCAGAAACCATAGCACATTCAGACCCTGGTACTTAGAATTACACCCTCATACTCTCACAGTCCGAGTTTCTAAGCATGGTGGCGTTGAATCCTCATGTGCGGACAAAGAACTCACACAGTTCGATGGCTGCAAGACTCCACTCTCCCGTGGTACATGTATGCAGAGGCCGTGGCACATGTGTGTTGGGATGGAAGTACACATATGTTGAGGTAATGAAGCAATTGCTGTTGAGGTGGAGACACATGTATGTTGAGAATCTTGGGTTAAAGTCCTGGGATTTTCCCCAGTTTTCATCTTGAAAGCAGCCACAGTGTTTCGGGGTAACTTGTGTGCACGTGGGGAAAACAAGAACACCAGAGTGCTAAGGCAAATCAATCACCCACCTATGGATCCACTCCAAGGGTGCCCCTACTGTGTTCAAGCCCTCCACACATTCTAATTAAGTAGTGGCACAGGGAAAGAGGAGGGGGAAAAGTTCAACAATCCATCATTGTTAGATAAAGGCATAGGCTGTTAAAAGCACACGCAAACCCAGCTACCTCACAGGGAGAGCCTGTGAACCAGTAGCCTGTGCCCAGCAGTGTCCTACATGTTCTGCACCAGAACGCCTGTGTGTGCACATGTTGAGGCCAGTCCTGAACACCTGTGATTAGAATGGCCAGGGGCACTGTTCCAGACCAAACAAAACCTTGGTTCATTCTGCTGTTCATGAGCATTTCAATCAACAAATTGGGAATGTCTCTTTGTAATTCCCATAGGAGACTGAGGTAAAACGTGTTCAAAGTTTAAATCTGTCCTTTTGAAACTTGAAACACCTTAAAAATGCCATTCATAAATTCTGTTAACAGCAGAGTGGAAAATCAGAAGCAATCTTCAGAAAATGACCTTCATCAAACTAGAAGGGCCAAACAAACAATATCAGCTACAATGATAGATGCCCAATCTATGGAGGAACTGAAAATATAAGAGGGGACAATTTCCTAGTCCTATAAAAGTAGCATCAGGAACAGACACCAATTTCCATGTGACACTGTGGCCATGGGAAAAACAACTACGTTCAAACCAGAAAAGAACCGCACATTTCAGCCATTAAAGAAAAGCAACAAATTGAGCCAGGCCTGCAGGTGCCTACTTGTAACCCCAGCCCTCAGGAGGTCAAGGGAAGCCTGGGAACTCCTCTTACAGACCAAAGAGCTTCAGTGATTAACAAAAACTCTCAAGTGCCAGGAATAATGGATGCCGGGCAGTTTTCTTCGGGGGAGCACCAACAGGCAGCTTAAACCTCCACTCCCTAACAGATAACACAGCAGCTCACTACCGAGTAGGTCGGCATTTACTGCAGTAGCCTTCCTGGGAAAACAAATGCAAGAGCTTTAGAGTGTTCAATCATTGATGACTCTCAAATCACAGTGCTTACACAAAGCGTGTGTAACGATCTTGAAAAGAGACGAGGCTTATCTGCACCCAGTGGACACCGCCCTGTGTGTCTCTCCCGGTTCCTTAACACCCCACTCTCTCTGGCTTTGGAAAAGTAGGGCTGGCAGGGACAAGTGGCTCCGTGTTGTTGGGGGGGGAGAGGGCATAATAATAGCATGTTATTATGACTCTTATAGCATGTAAGTAAGGAACTGTGTGCTCTTTGAAAAGGAAAACAGAAAGAGCCAAGTAGCTAAGGCAGGCAGGCACGTATGTGTACGTACACACACACACACACACACACACACACACCGAGCATGACCAAGCCTGAGCCACAGAACAAATGCTTACGTGCTCTGAAAAGAACCGTTTGGAGAAGGAGGCTACAATCTTCCGGGCTTCTAAGCCAGCTTTCTGCCGAACTTTATATTCCTCTAACCAATTGACGTAGTCAGTGGGACTGTAGTGCTTCATCAGGGAGGGCCACCTAAAAGGGGAGAGAACACTCTTCTCAGCCCCACCGAGATGGCAAGATCACTGACAGCTGAGGAGTCTGCGGGAAGGGGGGGGGGGACCCTGGCAGCTTCTCTAGTAGCAATCTCCATCGGGTATTGCATGCACTCCTTTACTACTCGGATGCAGTGACCTTGGCGTGGCGACGCGAAAGCAGTGTTTCCACCGCCAGCACCCCCCACCCCCAATCTCTGTGGTGGCCACCATCACAGCGATGATGCCTAACGGTTTGCACTGATGGCGCACCTCCTCAGCACCAGGCCCTGCAACCCGGGCCACATCTCATTTGATCCCCACTCTGCAAAAAAAAAAAAAAAAAAAAAAGGGGGGGGGGGAAGGTCTTATCGCAGATTGGAAGACCCGGGCTGTCCAGAGGGGAGGTGGACATCAGCCCCTCCATCCCCAAGGTCACGAGCTGGAACAGCAGGTCCGATCCCGGCATCCTAGCGAGCCGGGACTGCGCGCAAGGCTGCACGTAAACATTTTGCACTGAGCGGGCCACAAAAGACGCGCGTCCCGCAGCCGGGAGGCGCGTGAAGCCGCCGCCGCGAGGTTGCGGGGAGGCCGGGCCGCAGGACAGCTGACGCGACCCCATCGGGGCTCCGGGAGGCCCCGGCTCAGGCCTTTGTCTACGGCCGCGGGAAGCGGGCCCGGAGGAGGCGGCGCGCAGGCGGGAGGGTGGCCGGGTGGGGCTCACGCCAGGCCCGGGCCGAGGCGCTGCGGGACCGGAGCGGACGGCTCACCTCACCCGGAACTGCTCCTTCCACACCTGGCCGCTGCTCTGGCACACCTCGCGCAGGCGACGGCAGGTGCTGGACACGCGGCCGATGTCCAGCGCGGTGAGGGAGCCGCTGCAAAGGATGTACTCCAGCACCTCGCCGGGCAGCTGCACCAGGCAGCTGGGGCCCGTCGCTTCGGTCGCGGCCTCTTCGGCCAGCGCCGGCACCACCTCCATAGCGCTGTCCCCCGCTACCGCCGCCATTTTGTCCGCGTACCTGAGGGGCCACTGCGCGGGCGCGCGCACACAGGATAGGGAGCCTCGGAGGCCAGCCACGCCCGCCCAGGGGCGCGGCCAAGGAGCGGCCCGCCCAGACCAGGTCCCGCCCACTCGGCCGGGAGTACCGGGAATTGCTTCTCTGATCCCGACCATTCCAGCGGCGTTTTAAAAATTAAAGCTGGGTGCTCGCTTCGGCAGCACGTACGCTAAAATCGGAACGATGCAGAGAAGATTAGAATGGCCGCTGCCCAAGGATGACACGCAAATTCGCGAAGCGTTTGCTGGGAGGTGGTGGCAGGTGCCTTTAATCCCAGAAGAGGCAGAGGGATCTCGGAGTTCGAGCTCACCGCTGGTGTACAGAGTTCCAGGACACCCAGGGCTACACAGAGAAACCCTGTCTCCAATTAACAAAATTAAAGCTAGGAGTGGGGAGCTGGTGAGATGGCTTAGCAGGGAAGCTTGGTACCCAGAGTTCCAATCAAGCAAGTTGTGCTCAGGCCTCCACCTTCCTGTGTCACCCGAATACACAAAACACATACACATATACAATAACTGAATCAAAATTAAAGCCGGCCATGAGGCTTACTTTGTAATCCCAGCTCTCAGGAGGCAGAGGCAAGATCCTAGCTCAAAAACAATTTGAGACAGAGTACGATTTAGTCCTGGCTGGTTTTGAACTCTGTATTGGGGCATGACCTTGAATTTCTGCTCCTCCTGCCTCTACCTCCCAAGGGCTTGTATTTCCAGACATGCGTCACCAAGATATAGTTCCCAAGGTGGAACTCAAAGCTTTGTGCATTCTACCAAACTAGCTCCCTAGTCCTAAAATGAAGATGTCAAACATGGCTATTTATTCTCTTATGCCAAACACTCCCTGCAAGTGATTTGGCCTTCCCCAAGACTAACCCCTTCTCCAGTGGGTTCTGGGACAAGCATACTATTTGCTTTTCAGGGACTCCTATTTCTAGCCCTATGATGGTGTGGGGAATATAGTAACCCCTGGATCTATGACCTGCTTTTAGACATATCAAAGGGTGGTAGGGAGCTCTCCTGTATGTGACTGGGACCTTTCTTCTCTGCCTCCCAACTGTGGAGTAAGACATTAGAGGTGTTTATAATGTCCATTTTCAATTGTCTTCTGCTCAGCAATCCTTCGTATTTGGGGACATATATGCTCTCATTGGCAATATAATAATTACTGTATGCATTCCCACTTTGCAGGTAAGAAAACCAAGGCTAATAAACATGAGTCACAGGGAACAAAAACCTGGATTTGAACTTCTAAAGCAAGTGTTGTCACCAGGTGTGAGAGGGTATTTTCAGTGCTTGCCTCTGCTTTATTTGTTTTTCTTTTTTTTCTTGTTTGTTTTTTTGAGACAAGGTTTCTCTGTATAGCCTTGGACTTGCTTTGTATTCATTTTCTTAATGCATGCATGTATGTGTCTGCATGCCTGTGAGGGCCAAAGGAGAACCTTGGGTTGCATCTTATGTAATGCCTTTATTTACATTTTAATTTATTTTGTGTGCTCAGGTGTAGGTGGTGCGTAAATATGGAGATCAGAGGCCAACTTACAGGAGTCTTTTTTCTCCTTCCATCCCATGGGTCCCAGGGAAAGAACTCAAGTCATCAGGCTTGACTTCATGAACCCTTATCTGCTGGGCGATCTCCATCCTCCAAGAAAAACAAGCAGACAAAACCAAGTTCAGTTTACTGTCAGATCCTGTGCTGTGGGAATATAGATATCATAGTCAGAATCCTTGAATCTCAGGAACGTGAATTCTGAATAGGGTTAGAAGGACCAGCTGGTACAGGTACATGTCTTTAATCCCAATACTCACGAGGCAGAGACAGGCCGATCTCTGTGATTCCAAGGTCAGCTTGGTCTACTGAGTGAGTTCCAGGACATCAAGGGATACTCGGAGAAACCCTGTCTTGAAAAACCAAAACCAAACCAAACCACCAGCTGGTATACAAAAGTCACAATAAAGAATTCCCCTCAACCCAGATATTTTTGGTCAGAACCTGCTGAAATGTCTTAGCGGATCCTGCTAAGCCATCGATGGCTTTCTATTGGCCTTAGGAATAAATCTGAAAACCCCAACATTGTTACAAAGGGACAATGTCACCTGTCTGTGGCTGACACCATTCTCTCCTCCTCCAGCCCAAGCAGATCCCCGATAGCTGTTGCCTCCCAACTGGTTGGCATCTTCCTAGGTGCATCCCACGCAACCCTCCCCTTCTCTGCTCGCAGACCCTCTTCCTCCAGGGCTCTGCCTGGCTTCTGATTGCTGCCTTCCTCTCTTTCCAGTCCCATGATCTCTTGCTTTATTTATAACCGTTTGCTCGGCATGTGTCTTTCCTTTCTGGTCTGAAATCCCCTCAGGGCCAGAAGAGTCTCTTCCGGGTTCCTTCTTCCTTGGCAAAGACCTTGAATGTGGCAGATTCTTCATAATTACTATCTGTGGACTGTGTGAGAGTTAGCTTTTGCTGCCAAACTAATGACAACCTAGAATTACCTGTGAGGAGAGTCTCTGTAAAGGATTGTCTATATTAGGTTGGCCTGTGGCACTTCTTGGAGGGAGGAGGGTTTGAGTTAAGTTAACTGGTGTGAGATGACCCAGTCCACTATGGGCGGCACCATCTGTAGGCAAGGGAGGCCTGAATATGCAAGAGCGGAAACATCTACCTGAGTACAAGCATGTACGCATTCATTGCTCTCTGCTCTTGACAGCGGGTGTGATGTAAACAACTGTCTCAGATTCTTACTTCTGTGTGGTAGACTGTAACCTGGAACTGTGAGCTAAGTAAACCCGTTCTCCCCTACGTATTTCTCCCCTACAGTTATTTTACCAAAGCTACAGAAATGGAACTAGTATACAGGTCTAACCAGTTGTTAGGCTAGAAAAACTAACCTAGCCTTTGTGAGGCTCAGTTTTTTCCAAATTGGGAGAATACCTACCTTCCTCCTGGGGCAGCTAAGGGTGTTAAGTGAGTAGTTTCACATGGGTGCAGTACTGTTCAGCCTAGAATAGTTGTGGCTGAAGGTGCCTGCATCTGAGGTAGAACTGAGAACCTCACTGCAGGGGCCACACTGGTGGAAGGGAAGCCAGCTGCATAATCACAGCGTGCTTAGAGCTGGGAGTACTCGTCCTCAATCTGGCCTCTCAAAGCCCCATCTCCAGTGACCACATCTCTTGTCCTCGGGTGCTGCCCGGTCACCCCTGAACCGCTCCCCCAGCTTCGGCTCTGATCCCAAGCTATAGTTCATGTTCTTCATCACCATCATCACCATCGTCATCAGCGTCATTGTCATTTTTGGTACCCAGACCCAGAGAAACTGTTTCCAGCCATCCTTCCTGCAGCTGGGGAGTTGATCAGTGATCTTGTCAGGAGTGAAGGTTCCCTCCTGTGCAGCCTGTCACCTGATCATAGATGACCAAAGATAACCAAAGACGATCCTTGCGGCAACAGGGGGAAATGTATCTGACAGCCAAGATGCTCTTTATAAACGAAGAAATTGAGCAAACATCAGACAGAGTAAGCCACCCAGCACAGAGAACATGATGAGGAGATGACAAAGAGAGGCAAACGTATAGACAGCCAGCTCATTCATCCCCTCCACAGAGCCCGGGTTCCCCTGCCCAGTCCCCAAGGCCCACCGTAACACGTCCTTGGGTGAGACACAGTCTTTCCTCCTCCATCCTAAATTGGCCCAGCCATCTGGGAACCCACCAAGCTGGCCAATTGCCCTGCACCTCAATGAAAAATGAAACTTTACAAATCTTTATCGCACAGGTGGTTACAGTTAGGAACAAAGAGCCCAGCTCAACTCCCCCTGGTGATGGGGAGGCAGGGACACGGGTCTTCCTTGATATTTACATTTTCAGAGAGATGTTTCCCAGGCCTTAAAAAAAGAACAAAACATTCCTGGTTAATGATGCTGGCCAGAAACTCGTTCAGGCCTTGAAGAAAAAGCTGACAGAGTGCTTCAAAACCACAAGTAAAACATGAATTCTTCTGCTGCTACTAGTGCCAGGGTGAACCCTGAGGGTGGCATGGTCCATGAAAATCAGACACAAGAAAGCAAATTCCACATGAACCCCTTACAGGAAATTTTAGCAAAGACAATGTAGGTTCAAGGTTATTAAGGTCAAGAGAAAGGAGGAAAATGGGGGTTACTTTTTTTTGGAAAAATTAAAATTACGTGTGTGTGTGTGTGTGTGTGTGTGTGTGTGTTGCCTGTCTGCATGTATGACTGTGTACCACATGTGTGCCTGGTACTCCTGGAACTGGCATTACAGTAGTTGTGAGCCTCATGGTGGGTGAGGGAAATTGAACCTAGGAGCTCTGGAAGAGCAGCCAGTGCTTTTAACTGCTGAGCCACCTCTCCTGACCTTTCTCTTTGGGTTACTTCTTAATGAATGCTGACTTTCTGACTGGGGCAACGAAAAATCTGGGCCATGGATGGATGTTTTTAATGCTACTGGACTGTAGTGACAGTGCTTAAGAGGCACACTGTCTAATTTGCTTACTTTCCCAATGTTAAAATAAAAACAAAGCCCACCTATAGACTTTACCTACCAAAGGAGCAGAGAATATATGTACAGACACATTTCTCAAGGAAATGATTTAAGAAGTGAAGCTATAATAGGGCACTAGTTCAGTGTATAAGAGGGTCTGGGTTTCATCCCAACACTGGAAAAAAATGAGAAATGATGTATCTGTCTATGTCTGTCTGTCTATCTCTCTCTCTCTCTCTCTCTCTCTCTCTCACACACACACACACACACACACACACACACACACACACACACTTGTATGTGCCAGGTGTGGTGGCACACACCTTTAATCCCAGCACTAGGGAGGCAGAGACAGGAAGATCTATGTGAGTTTGAGGCCAGCTTGGTGTACGTATAGCAGAGTCAGGACTACATAGAAAGACCCTGCCTCAATCAACCAATCAATCAACCAATCAACCAACCAATCAATCAATCAGCATCAGTCAATCAACCAACCAATCACTAAATGCCACATACTTGTGCTCTAGCTAAACTGCCCAGATCCATGACTGTTTCTTGAGCTTCAACCACCCCGGTGGGAGAGGGATGTTCTAAATAAGGACATTTGTGGTCTTCCACCCACTATTAGACCTTTAAAACAAGGGGCCACAATTGAGTGACCCCCCTCTTCCAGGAAAAGGCAAAAACTGAAGTCCTGAATCCAGCCGTAGAAGGAACCGAACCCCTTCCAGAAAGGGCTTGCACATGGTTCTGACAGTTTAGTAGAGCCTTGTGGGGACCGGCTGGATCTCATATTAACCCCGACTGCTCAGATGTAAGTACCTCTTGCCTATACGTGGACAGTTCCGTGGACAGGAGCCCATGGTTCCAGCTGCAGGGGAGATCCGTCACCCTCTGCACTCATGCACACATACCCCAACACGGACAGGCACTTAGAGACTAAATTTTAAAAGAAGGTAATCAATCATGTCAGTTTGCCAACATTGCCTTGGGGGTCATTGGCCTATTTCCTTCCCTCTTCCCAATGCGGCCACACCGAATAAGCCTCTTCTCTTATGCTTTCTGAGAGCCTCTCTTTTCAACTAGTGTGTTATGTGCATGAACCTAGCTTGCTGGGATTGCTGAGACCCCAGCCACGCTTTGACCTGAAAAGCTGTGATAAAGATCCCATCTCCCACTTCTTGGTTAAAGGTACCTGTACAAGCCACAAATCTCAGGCCCCATCCTTCCTGCCCCATCCCACTGGCTCCTCAGAGGCCCCTTGTTGCTAATAAAGGGAGCACATGTCACTAGACTGCCTGTGGGAGTGTTTCTGGTCATCTTCAGCTGTGGGTGTGTACATGGGAGTGTTTCCGGTTATCTTCTTCTGTGGGCGTCAGGCCCATCTCACACATAGACTCCACAGTTCAGGTGGAGGGAGACTTAGGACTCACCCCAATGCCACCTCAACACCTTCAACAGTGCCACCTGTTCTCAGGATAAGCGCAGTCAGCCCTTGGTGGGCTCTGCGCTGTGGATTCACCCAACCAGCAAAAGGACCGGGGCTCAAAAACATTCTAACAAGCCAGATGCAGTGGCTCATCCCTGTAATCCCCAAAACTCATGCGGGCTGAGGCAGCAGGGCTGAGAGTTTGAGGTCAGCCTTGCTACATAGCTAGAACTTGTTTAAAAACTATCAACAGATGGGCTTGGGTGGAGTGGTTGCTAGCGTGTATGACCAGCGGTTCTCAGCCCGTGGGTGGCGACCATATTTCCAATGGTTTTAGGGACCCCAACCATGAGTTTATTTTCGTTGCTACTTCATAGTTGTAATGTTGCTATGAAGCGAGGGGTGGGTGCCTCAATTTCTACAACCACTGAAAATAGGTGTTTCCCGATATTGCGCCCTAACAGGTTGTGAGTCACTGCCTTAGGTTGTAACCCCAACATTAAATAAACTGCTGTAAGGATGCCTGCCTGTAATCTTAGCACTTGGGAGGTGGAGGCAGGAGAATCAGGAGTTCAAGTTCACCTTGACTACACAGTGAGTTTGAGGCTAGACTAAGCTACTCGAGACCCTGTCTGAAAAACAAAACAGGGCTGGTTTTGTTTCTTTGTTTTTTCAAGACAGGGTTTCTCTGTGTAGATCTGGCTGTCCTGGAACAAATTGTGTAGGGTAAGCTGTCCTCGAACTCAGAAATCTGCCTGTCTCTGCCTCCCCAGCGCTGGGATTTTAAAACTGCATCTGTATTGCATATGTGTAGACAGACTTGTTGTCCCCTGAGCATACAGAAAAACAACTGCTTATCCAGCGTTTGGTCTGTCCTGTGTATTACAGATCACCTACAGGTCACTTAGATACAAGGAGGCTGCATGTAGGTTATAGACAAATGCAATGCCACTTGATAGAAGGGGTCTGAGCCTGACCAGACCAGGCCTGTTTGGCCACCAGCATCAGACAGCCACTGAAGTAAAGCGTTTTGCAAGGAACAGTGTATTTGTAAAGTGGAGGAGCATCCAGATGTGGGCCCCACGCCTTCCAAGAACCAGATGTTGCTTTTTTTTTTTTTTATGAGATAAAGAAGTAGGGAGGAGATGGCCCCGTGGTTAAAAGAGCCTACAGCTCTGTCAGAGGATCTGAGTTCAATTCCCAGCACTCATGTTAGACTGCTCTCAGCTGCCCATCACCCCAGCTCCAGGGGATCCAATGCCCACCCTCTCCTGGTCTTCAGGGCACCAGTACACATGTGGTATACCCACACAGACACAGATACACAGAAGTTAATTTTTTTTTAAGGAAAAGAAGTTGAAGTGACTGGGCACAGGCTCTTATGGGTCTGGTCAGTGGTAATTATTGCTCATGCTTCTCCATGTGTGTCATAGAAATGTCATAGGAATGTGTGATCCGAGGGTGGTTATTTTGGCCTCTTGATATCAGAAGGCCACTTTGTCACTGACTTGAATGGGTCCAGGTGAAGAATTGATGACTTATGTTAGGCAGTTTAAAATGTCTTCTATTTCTAGCTCTGGGGGATCTGGCGCCCTCCTCTGGCCTCCTCAATCACCTGCACTCACATGCTCATACTCACCCACCCCAACACTTCCACACCCTGCCGCACTTAAATCTTAAAAATTTTGGACAGTACTATACTTGTGTAGGAGGCACTGTGATCATATTCACCGCCAACTACGCTCTGTCATACCCTCTCACTTTTTCTGACCCCTTCTTACCAAGCAGTCCCTACCCTGCCCTACACCACCCTACTGCCATGCCCTCTTCTTCTTTCCTTTTCTCCTCTAGGTCCCATGCAGGCAGTCACAGCTGCTGTGTGTCCATGATTGCAATGGCCCTGTCACATCCTTAAGACAGTATCCCATGGTGCTCCTCCCCATGCTCAGTTCCCAGCTGGATCCGAGGCCTGTTCCGTGGGTGGGAATACATTTTTGACACCACAGAACTAGTCTAAAACTGCCTGTCTATATCTGGGGAGGCCCTAGGTGGGGGAAATCTACCAATGTTTTGTCAAAAGGACATGTGGTTAAACTGCCTTCTAAATATTTATGTTTATATCATAAACTAAGCCTTTTTTTTTTTTTTTTTTTGGCAGCGTGTGACAGTCAGTCAAAGCGGGGACTTGTAACATGGTCAAAATGCTGACCAAAATGCTGACAGTAATTTCTGAGTGCTTGGTCCCAAACAAGGGTTGGCGGTTTTGAAAGCAGTAGTCTTCCTTTCTCTGAAAATTCACCTAAACGACTATTATCTGAGGTGTTACTGTGAGAAGACCCAGTTGTGGAGACTAACGATACAGAGCTCAGCGGTGTGACCTCTAAACCCAGAGACTTTTAAAGCTAACTAAAAGCAAATGACTTCATAGCACACAGAGCTGGGGGGGGGTATCCGGTGTTTCCTGTCTCATGAGAAACTATAGATTTGGGGTATCTCAGGGAGCTCCCGGCCATGCCCTCCTCCATACTGAGAGACAACTACATTCCTCCCCCCC
>NW_026590062.1:6969110-7016944 GCF_907164565.1 Psammomys obesus | reverse complement strand
CCCCCCCAAGAGAACGCTGGTAGGTGCAGTGAGAATTTTGTAATTTTGGTTTCTTTGAAAACAAATATTATAAGACTATGTTTCCATTTTAATCCCAGGTGTGGGGATATGAAACTGCTTTGCAGTAGCTGACTATGATTTTCTTATTTTTTTTATTTTCCTTCTTCCTATATTCTGTTTCAAAAAAGGTTGGGAGAATGGCTGCATAGTTGGAAAAATTGCTGGTGGAAGTGGAAGCATGTGGGAATAGAGGAGTGCCAGAAAAGGGAGAACAAAAAGGCTCAGACTTAGTGGCTGAGCAAGAGAGTGGGAGGAAAGAGGGAAAGAAACTGTGCTGGAGGGTGGTCAGATCAGAGAAAGGTTTAAAAGGCGGGAGCACAGTCTGATGAAACAGCACATTTCTAGAGAAAAGGTTATCTTGAATAAGAGTGGGAAGAGGGGCGACTGGGGGCTACGAGTTTACCACCCCCACAGATCTTCCAGTAGTAGTACAGTATATGCCTGCTAATAGTGGGGAGCAAGGCTATATTGAGATGGGATGGTGTCATATAGAAATGATGGATCCAAGACATTTTTAAAGAGGCCATTATTTCATATGGGATGCACTTGCCTTATGTGAAACAAATTCTAAACAACTGGGCTACTCAAAATAGAATTATTCCCCCAAGATGGAAAGGAATGGGAACAGCTGTATTAGACACTGGTCTGCAATTACAGTGGTTAACCTGGTGGAGGGAAGAAACAGTGAATATTGAACAGCGAAATAGAGCAAGGGGAATGAATACAGTAAAAGACCAGTTGCTGGGTGAAGGACAGTACTCTGATATACAAGAACAGATTAAACTTGATGAAGTGACTATAGAGCAATGTCATTTAATGGCTTTAAGTGCTTGGGACAAAGTTGAGGAGCCTGGGGAAAGGTCCACTTCCTTTACAAAGATTATTCAAGGCTCTAGAAGCTGTGAACAAAGCAGCATCAGACCCTGACTCAAGACAGGTTTTGATAGAGACGTTGGTGTAAGAAAATGTGCATATCAAATGTAAAAATTAGACAGTTTAAATGATTAAAGGCTTGGGAAGTGCCTGTGGACAAATGGATAAGGGATATGATCGATACTGTTTTTAACATGTACCATGCTAATAGGTGTCTGATATCAAATTGTCCAGTGCTTCAATTGCAGGAAATGCAGCCATTTGCAAAGAGATGGTGACCAAGCCACTAAAGGTCTCAGATCTCAAAATGCTTTGTGCTTTAATTGTTGGAAGTTTGGTCATTTGGAACAAAATCGTGAACAAGGCATCTCTAAGGGAAATGTGTTTTCTAAATATAAACCAGAAAGAAGACCTAGGCTTCCAGAGTTATGCAGGTGATGTGGCAAGGGTTGCCAATGGACCAATGAGCGTAGGACAAAGAGATATCCAAGGTAATTTCTTGCTGTTGGGAAATGAAATGGGGGCCTAGCTTGAGCCCTGCAGCAAAAAGTATAAACTGTTTCAGACAAGAGCATGTGAGAGTCATTAGGTTATAGAAAAAGCTGTGGAATTAAATCAGTCTATATATTATAAAGATGTGTTAACATCAAAATGGAATCCCATAAAAGTTTGGTGTTGGAGTTGCAGATTTGTTTATATTTCCACAGGAACCGAAAAGCTGTGGATACCATCAAAACTGATAAAGATTAGAACTGAACAGGAGAGGTCTCCCGAAAACCTGGGCCACTGACCCCAAAAGTGCTTAGTTCGTTGTTGAAAATGTCTCTGTTTATAATTTCCTGCTATACCCAGAACAATCAATGGCTTAAAACAGAAAGGGGAAAATGTAGTGAGAGTTTTGGAATTTCAGTTTCTTTAAAAACTCAGAAATACCTTAATAATATGATTTTGTTTTAATCTCCCATGTGGGGACATGGGGCTGCTTTGCAGCAGCTGGCTGTGATTGTCTCACACTGTAACCGAAGAGTGGTTTTGCCAGTTGCAGACAGTGTCTGTGACTGTGTGACATTTGGACTTTGGGGGACTTTTTAGAATAATATGAATCCTAGGGTCCTGAGAGTTGTGGTGGGTTGCTGTTGGTTGTTGGTTGCAGTTTGTTAAATAGTCATGCACACAGAAGAAAAAAGGAGAGAGCAGGTATGGTGGCACATACCTGTAATCCCAGCACTCAGAGAGGCAGAGGCAGGAGGATCTCTGTGAGTTGAAGGCCAGCCTGGTCTACAAAGCTAGTCCAGGACAGTCAAGGCTACTCAGAGAAATGAAAAAAAAACAGGAAGGAGGAGGAGGACAAAGAAAAGAAGAGGAGGAGGAGGAGGAGGAGGAGGAGGAGGAGGAGGAGGAGGAGGAGATATCCTGATGGCAAAGTTCAAACTTGCCCGAAGCAGCTTGACACCCCTAATCAACAGAAAGTAACATAACAATGATGTCACCCCCTTTCTTCTTTATCCTTCCCTCCTATCTAGTGTCATCAGGTTGAAAAGTTGAAAGAAGAATAAAGGGTGGAGAAAGGATGGAAGAAATAAGAACCTACAAAGTAGTTAATACCATCTACAAGTAAGGGTCAAGGTAATATGAGTTGTGTTTTTCTTTTTTTTTTTTTTCCATGCTGAGGTGGGGACTGAAGTGTTGGCGGGGGGATAGACCATATTTTCAGGGTTTTGTTTGTTTGAGTCAGGGTTTCATGTTTCCCAGGCTGGCCTTGAACTCTGATTCTCCTGCTCACATCTCCCGAGAACTGGGATTTCAGGTGTATAGTACCACATCCATTTGGTTTACAGTTTTTTAGATATTATACAGCCCATTTCTGGAGAGTGATCCTGGCTGGAGTTCTGAGCCAACAGGACTATAGTGACAGATTCATAAATGGGACAAGAACCCCTCCTTGTGCCTTTAAGGAAGGTACTCTGCTAAAGACAGTCACTCCAGGTAAGCCAGGGAGTGGAGCCCTGTCATCCACTCTCCCTGAACAGCTTGGAGCTGAAGGTGATGAGAGGATGACAGACAGAGATGGAAAGGAGGAAGGACAGAAGGAGGAGGAAGCAGGGAGAAGGAAGAAGGAAGGAGAAAGGAAGAAGAGGAAGGAGGGATGTGTGTGTGGGGGAGTCTCTTCGTCATTACAACACAAACTAGGGGTCTCACTGGTGGAGCAAAAGTCATCACAGGTCACTATGTCCTCCTCAGACCCACACCAGGATGGAATGAAGGGGAGGGGGCTTCTGGGAGGTGATTAGGTCATCAGGGTGGGGCCCTTATGAAGGAAATTAATGCCCAGGTAAAGGGTTGAAAGAACCAGAGGAGGACAGGCCTACAAAGAGCTATGTATGGATTGGGAGTAAGCTTTCCTGGGACGCTGACCTTGGAGTCTCCAGTCCCCAGAACTGTGAGCAATAAACATCTGTCAGCCTTTTACAACAGCGTTGCCCACAGACTCAGGCATGTGACCCTCACACTCACCAGCTACGGATCAGGTGGCTGACTCACGGCAACACTTTTGGATGGACTGAGGGGCCCACACCACAGTCACTGGGAGACTCATGTTTCCATGACAATCGCTACTTTTGAGCCCCAAGTTCCTATTTTAAACCTTGAAGCCGGCAGTTGACTAAGTTCTCATCGGCAGGGCCAGATAGCAGAGATATTTAAGATTTCAGAGTTGAAGGTGCCCTCTGGTTCTTTACACACACACACACACACACACACACACACACACACACACAACCCAAATGGCTGCACATTTTTAATTGATAAAGTTAAATATCGCCATGATAATTAAGGACAATTATTTTTGGTGAGCGTACGGGTATGTGGGCACACGCATACGGAAGAGAGATGTTAACTTGAGGTGTTGTGTCTCAGGGGACAGGAGTGACATGAGGTTCCTCCTGTCTCTTCTCGGTGGCTGAGGGCACAGCTGTGCACATCAGTGGGTGCAACCATGCTGGGTTTTCTCACAGGCCTTAGGGACGGAAGTCAGGCTCTCATGCTTCTGTGGCAAGGACTGTACAGACTGAGCCCCTCTCCATGCTCTTGAGTACAATTCACAAGTCCACCAGTGGGAAGAAGGAGTTGTGGGGTTTTTTTTTTTGGGGGGGGTGAGGATAGAATTTTGCCTAACTGGGATCTGAAGGTAATGCTCACCGATGTTCCGATATCAAAGCCTAAGAGCTGTCCCACATTAGGAGTGAGACCTGAAGCAAACCACAGGCTTTGGCTGATACAGATGCGGCCATGTCCATTGGTGTGGGAAGCTGATGTTGGGGGAGGCTTTGCATAGGGGATGTGGGGAGGGATAGGGCATTTTCCTACTTTCTGTTCCATTCTGATGCCAGTCAACAGCCACTTTAAAGGTTCAGTGTTGGTTGGGTTGGAGAGGCAGCTCAGTCAGCGGGCAAAGTGTTTGTAAAGACTGGAGTTCTGATTCCTAGAAACCCCCTAAGTCTGGTAGCGTTTACCCATAATCCCAGTGTTCCTGTAGCCAGATGGGCAGCAGAGACAGGAAGATCCAGGGGCCAGGCAGCTTGGAGTATGCAGATGTGAGAAGAGACCCTGCTTCAAATGAGGTGGGAAGGGTGGTGGTCCAACACGTGGGGCTGCCTCTGACCTCTGTGTGTGCAGTGCCGTGTGTGCCTGCATACTATGCGCATGCGCGTGCTTACACATTACATACACATACACACACAATATAGAAGAGGGTAAGAACGTAGACACAGTTCTTCAGGCCCGGCTGAGGCACCACACCAGTAGATCACAAACATCTCCAGGTGATTTTTGTTGTGTTTGAGACTGAGTCTCTTAACATAGCCAAGGCTGGCCTTGAACTTGCCATCCTTCTGCCTCTCAGCTTCTCAAGCGCTGGCACTATATGTGTGTACAACCATGCATGGATCACCCTCAGGTGATTCCAACGTGGACTCAGGGTTGAGAAACACTGGGTCCTCATGGCAGGGTGTCTCCAGAGGCATTCACTCTGTGTAAAATGTGTCTGCTTGGAATAGCCGATGTCAGACATCCAGAGACACGGCACAGACAGTGGGTGTACCGTGGTGATGGGCTGTGGGAGGGAGTTAGAGGAAGAGACGACGGTGATTGTTAGGTACAAATGTGGGGAGACTAGGTGGTGTGTGTTAGAGAGAGAGGGGCCCCAGAGGAATGAAGGGACACTGTGTGTGTGTGTGGGGGGGAAGAATTCTCCTCTGGAACAAAGAGCCATCTTGCAGCTGGGCTCCTCTCTAAGAGCCTTCACCATCCTCAGCCCCCTGCACCCTTGCTCACCTCACATTGGCCAGGGGTCCAGTACTTTCAAAGTTGTCTCTGAGGTCGGGTCCGTCGCCTGATGACTTGCGGGAGTCAGAATAGGAGGAGACACTGTTGAATCGGACCTTGTAGCTCCTGCGACAAAGGAATAGATGGCTGTGAGTTCTGCCTTGATGCCCCCTCCCAAGGCCAGCCTCCGCTCTGGATCTTCAATTAAAAAAAAAAAAAAGATGTATGTATGCATGTATGTATGTAGTATTCTGCCTGCATGTATGCCTGTGCACCAGAAGAGGGCACCAGATTTCACTATAGATAGTTATGAGCCACCATGTGGTTGCTGGAAATTGAACTCAGGACCTCTGGAAGAACAGCTAGTGTTCTGAACCTCTGAGCTGTCTCTCCAGCCCCTGGATCTTCAAGTTATTGGTCCTGGTTCTAAAACCTTCTCTTCAGTATTGATTATTATATTTATTATGCCACAGCTTTGGACTCTGAGAATTTATCGCCCACAATTCACCACAATGATAGCCACCTGTGGTGGTTTGAATAGGGATGGCTCCCATAGCCCATGCCTTTTAATGGTCCCTAGGGAGTGGCACTATTAGGAGGCACGGCCTTGTTGGAGGAAGTGTGTCGATGTGGTGAGCAGTTTTTTGAGGTCTCATATGCTCAAGTTATACCCAGTATGGCACACAGTCTCCTTCTGTAGATGTAGAACTCTCAGCTCCTTGCCTAGCACCATGTCTGCCTGCAAGCCACCATGTCTCCTCCCATGATGACAATAGACTAAAGCTCTGAAACTGTAAGCCAGTCTCAGTGAAATGTTTTCTAAGAGTTTATAAGATGTTTATGAGAGTTATAAGTTGTAGAAGAGTTTATAAGATGTTTATAAGTCTTATAAAATGTTTACAAGAGTTGCCTTGGTCATGGTGCCTCTTCACAACAAGAAAGCTGTAACTAAGACACCACCCTTCCAAACTCAACTGTTTCCAGGCCTTGCTTGACTTGGGAAGACTGAGACACAGAGTGAGGAGAGAGAGAGGTGGAGGGATGCCATGACTGTGAGAGCAGGCCTCCTGGCCTCTCAAGTTTTGACATGCAGAATAAGGGGCGACTCTGTTAAAGTGAGGGTGTTGGTTCAGTAGGGATGCAGGGAGGACCAGCATTTCTGTCCCTAGACCTCACCAAGTATCTGGAAACTAGTGGTGCTCTCCAATATGGTAGCTATTTGCTCCCTGTGACCATATAAATCCAATGATAATTATGATGAACTAAAATTAACTTAAACATAAACTAATTTAATAATATAAACATATATAATAAACTAATATTAACTATAACAAACTAGGTCACTAAAAAGAGAGGACTCGGTAAAATGGGGAATGCACATAGTAGGAACTTAGAGGAGACTTTCGGCTGTAAAGAGGAATGAAGTCAGGTGCAGAAAGGTGGAGGAGGGGGGTGATGATATATAAGCCAGCCCTAGAAAGACAAATGTTCCCTAGTTCCTCTCATTTGTAGCTCCTAACTTCTGTAATGATACATAAAATCATAGATGTGTAAATGGTGTAAAAAGAGAATTGTGGCGGCCTGGAGGCCAGGAGGGGATGAGGAAGGGGCTGTGGGGGGAAACAGGTCTAACCTGTAATGCGTATTTATGTGAAAAGGTTTACAACACGGTTCCTTGCCTGCACTAGCCGTATTTCCTCACAGGTGCTCAGCGGCCATATGTCGCTGGCGGCTTCTTTACAGCCAGCACAGACAGATGGTAAAAAGTTCCACCTCGCTGGCCTGTCCCTGCCAACACTCTGCTGCCACAGAGTGACATTCTTAGGCATTTTATAGGGTCATGAGCCACATTTCCAGTAAAAGTGGAAACCGTTTTCGGCACTGATCTGAGGGTGGGGGAAAGTGCATGTGCGTGTGTGTCTCTGTATACGTGTGTATGTGGGTACGTGTGTGTGAATATAAGCATGTGGGTATTCGTGTGTGCACAGTCGTGTGGGTGTATGTGCACTTGTGTGTGGAGAACAGAGGTCCTTGGTAGTCCCCCTTGGGTGCTGTTTATCTTGTGCCTTGAGAAAGTCTCTCACTGGCCTAGAACTCACCAAATAGGCTAGGCTGCCTAGCCAGAGAGTCCCCAGAACCTGTCTGGCCCTGCCTCTCTGGTGTGGAGATTACTGGACCGGCTTTTCTGGCTGTCTTTTTCTCTTTTTTCATTTTCTTCTCCCCACCCCACCCCCTTTGTGTTTCTGGAGGCCAGGGTCTCAATCTGAAGCCATGACTGGCCTTGAACTCACAGATATCCCCTTCCTCTGTGGCCTCACCATGCTTGGCTGTGACTTTTTAAAACGTGGGTTCTGAGGATGGAGCTCAGGGTCCCACAATTGTAAGACAAGCACTTACAGGCTGAGTGTCTTCACATAGACTCCACAGCCTGGGAGGATGTCCAAGACCTAGGCCTCAGCAGAAGAGGCTCAGGGACCCAAGACTGAGAACAGACATCAGTTTCCATCAAGACTTCATTTTTACACAAAACACAAACAAGGACTGCCTGTTACTGTTCCGGCTGAGGCTCTGAGTTCTGTTCCCAGCACCCACATGGAGGCTTATTAACTACCTATGACTTCAGCTTCAAGGACCCAACGCCCCCTTGTGGCTTCTGTGGGCACTGCAACATGTATACACATACAATTTAAAATAAATCTTAAAAAAATACACAAATTAAAACAAAATTCCCAATATCCAATAAACAGAAACAGACAACCCTTCCATTTCCAAATCCCCCCAAACTAACACAGAATTCCAAGAAACACATTAGGATGCAAAATGAGAAAGAGAGAGAGAGAGAGAGAGAGAAAGAAGAAGCGAGAGAGAGAGAGAGAGAGAGAGAAAGAAGAAAACCAAAAAAGAACAGGCACATTCTGGCGGAGCGTCTCTGGGCTGGATGCTTTTCAAAGTTTTTGTTCTAACAAGGTTCTAAATACACGGATGTGTATTTTCTGCCCCCAGAATAGACTCACATTGAGTCACTTCTCCAAATCCGTCATGCAGCATACCAGGGGGGTGGCTGTGTCGTTAGCGGGGGAGGCACGATGGATGGTTGTGGGGTAAAAATATCAGCACGTGTACTGTATGAGGCTGGAGGTTTCTGCCATCGCTTTCCCTGTTGTTAATAGTTCCCTCCATCCTCAGCAACAGCCTCCAGAGACCCGCAGGGCAGAGAATCCTTCCCAGTCGCTCAGTGAGGAAGACCAAGTCCACAGAGGTCAAGACGTTTGCTTAAGGTCATTGTGTTAGTGGCGGGTTAGAAGTCAGGTCTCTCTGAGGCTCAAATGTGGCCAGGGATGTTCCAACACTGGCCATGCATCATTTAATGAACACCATGCATGCCATACACACACACACACACACACTAGTGCACACACATGCACACACACACACACACACGGATGCTCTCTACCTGTGCTGGCTGTCACGGGCAGCAACCAGACTGTGCGTTTTAGAGTCAGCATGGGGGAGGGTAGGCCCTTTACGGGGAAAGAAACGCAAGGGTTCCGGGTACCTAGAGGGGAGAATGGATGGTGCCCTATCTCTCCCTGAAGGAGGCGGGAGTGGGGGATGTGCTGTGAAAGGAGAGGAGAGGGATGGAGAGGATGCAAGCTGAGATGCTGGAGCTGGTGAGGAGCTAGGCTGCCTAGAAGGTGCTGGTCTGATCCCTGGATACCCAGAACCTGGGTTTGGTCCTGTGTTCTCAGGAGGAAACCCAGAGAGATTGTTCTCCATAAATCCCGAAACCCCAGCCAGCTATGGGTCTTAAGTCACAGGATCTGCTCTTTGGAGGCAACCCTGTGTTGGCTTCCTCAAGGGTTGGCTCAGCGTGTGTGTGCCCTGTGCCCAGAATCTCACAGAAGGTTCTGGAGGTTTCCAAAGATGGTTTGGACCACAGATGTTTCCGCCTTGTAAAATGCTTTGAGGGGAGTCAGTTTTATCCTTCCACCATGTGGATCCTGTCAAACTCAGTTATCAAGATTGGTTGGCAGGCAACCCCTACTCTACTAAGCCCTCTTGCCAGCCCCTTAAAATGCCTCCATAACTGAGCACCGTGTGAGAGATGACTCTTTGAAGAATGTGTGTGAAACACAGGTGTCGGCCTTACGAAGGATCTTGCTTACCCTGTGAACTTGATCTTGACATTGGCTACATAACCACTGTGAGCATCACACGGAGAGAGTGGCTCCTGCTGACTTCCGATGTGGGTTTCAAAGGCAGAGGGATGATGATAAGAACCAAGATTTGCATGGTGGGCCTCATCTCTCCTAAGACTCTCCCACCTTTTTTTCCGATTTGGTTCTAACCAGTCAAAAGGTTAAAGTAGACATTATAATTTCTGCTTGATAAGGACTCAGAGGCACAGAGCAGAGGTGTCATTGAGTCAGACACCAGAACACCAGAATATCAACCATGGTGAAGTCCAGACCAGCAGCTAAAATCCATCTCCAAAGGCTGACAACCACGCCCCGCCCTCACATGAACTCTGCGTGGGAAGACATACTGTTCAGTGGTTCCCAAGGTCATCAAGTGACACCAGAGGGGCATTCACTTACTTCCTCTCCTCCTGCATAGAGTTGGGGTGCCTCATCTCCATCAAAGCACAGCCGAATTTCTAGAAGTCAAAACAAATGAGCAGAATGAAGAATGTATTAGTGGGTAGGTATAGGGTCTGGGGCCTCATCTGGTAAAAGAAGAGCCTAAAGCCTGATGGAGAGATGCCAGGGGTTGGGGTGACAGCAACACTCCAGTGACAGGTTCAGCGCAAGTGTGGGGGTGGCGTGGCTGTTTAAAGCACAGGTGTGAACCCTCCATCCCAGTGCATAACATGGAAGTCCTACCCTGAGATCAGAATTGGAGTTCCTTAAACACACGGCTCACAGTGGGGACTGTTTATCCTAGGAAACAAATATCTAAGGGTATTGTCCCATTTGCTCAGGTTGGGTCAAATCAGAGTCCTGGCTTTGGGGCTCAGGGAGGGCTCACTTCTCAGTGGCAGGTATGGGGAAGGGTTCCAGCTGTGGCTATCTCCTCTGAGGGACGGAAACCCATGCCAGGACAGGGGCACCCCCTCTCACCTCCCCATTCTCAGGGGGGTCTCCGTTGCCAAAGGTGCTGGTGACCACCAAGACCAGGGCTTCATGCTCCAGGTGGACAATGTCGTACTCCTCCATGGACATGGCCTAGGCGGGCGGGGACACGAGAGAGGGGAGAGGAGATGAGTGGTGGCAGAGAGAAGAGGTGAGTGATGACAAGATAAAAAGTGACAGGGGAAAGAGGATGTGAGGAGGAAGGAGGTGAGGAATTCTGAGTTGCCTCCTTGCTCGGAGACCAAAGTCCTGGATGCTGGCTATTCAGTGGGCTCATGTGGATAATGCCTTTTGCTGACATGACATCTTGCTGTGGCCACTATGTCCTGGAGGACTATGGGCATCCTGGGTCTTGGTCCAATGGAGTGGTTGCTATGGAGACCCCCTGAACTTTGTTTTCTTTACTTGCACATGTGTATATGCACATGTGTATGTATGTGCGCATGTGAAGGTCAGAGGCTGACACTGGTTGTCAATCCTCCATTGCCCCTGACTTCTGTTTTCTGAGATAGCGTTTCTCAGTTGAGCCGAGAGATCACTGCTTTGTCTAGTCTAGCCAGCTTGTTCTGGGGAAGCCTCCTCCTTGCCTCCCCGATGCGAGGCCACCACACACCTGGCTTTTACATCTGGAAGCTGGGCCATCCAAACGCTACTCCTCATGCTAGGGTGACAGATGCTTGAGTGGCTGAGCCATGTGCCCAACCCATGTCCCTGGAATTTTCATGATCTTGGAGTCCTGGCTAGAGTTAGCTGTACGTGACCTGGCAACACCTGACCAGGTTTTGTCAACCTTTGCTCTAATCCTGCCTTCAGTGCCCCAAAGGGCCTGAGCCCCTTGAGGCTGAAGTACCTACCATAGGGAGAGACTGTCACCTACATCTTAGCATTACTTGCGTATTTCTCCAAGTACGTTCTAAGGAACCCCAGTCTTCCCAGGTGCTCCCTAAGAACAAGGAATCCATAGTCAGATGTGCTTAGGAAGTATGTGTAGCTCATCATTTCCCAAATTATAATGGGCGTTCGTAGAGCAAAGGCTCTGAGAAGCCCAGCACTGATGTAGTCCACAGAGCTGTAGCTGCTGAGGGGGTTTATGTGGATCTCCAGCAAGATGGATTCTCATCAATCTGCTAACATTTTGCTCTAGAGATAGGGATTTCATGTGGACTGGACTCGTATGCAAAAAAAAAAAAAAAAAAAAAAAAAGTGCATTATTTACCACGAGGGTCCAGGGAGCTCACCTTGGCATCAAAGGCATGCTTAAAGATCTCGCACAGGGTCTTGGCATAGGCTTGTGATTTGCCTGTCTCCGTGGCATAGAGGATGGTCGCTTTGACCCTCTTGGCCATGGCCTGCCCCATCAGCTTGGCTGAGAACTTGACGGCTCTGTGAGGAAGCAGGCAGAGAGAAAAATGGGGATCAGAGAAGGTACGACAAGGTGCTGGGATGAGAGCTGAGGACCCTTAGAGACACAGGGCACCCCATTGTTCGGAGACCATGGTGACTTCATCATTTCCCCAGTGCAATAGTTCTGAGGTCCAAGGTTGGCAACTTGGCTGTTTTTGGTTGATTCTTTCTAGTCCTGAGAAGCTTGTCACCAATAATCCCCAGGCCCTGAACTAGAGGGTTTTTAGAGATTTTTGGAAAAAGAATGTATTTCACTTATTTATTTAGTATCTGTACATGAGTAGTCATGTGCTTCTGCCTCAGCCTGGGCATGGAGGTCAGGGGTCAGCCTGCCCAAATTGGTCTTCTCCTTCCACCATATGGATACTGGAGTTCAGGCTCAGGTCCTCAGGCTTGGCAACAAGTGCCTTTGCCCCCTGAGCCATTCCACCAGACCAGCTTAGTGGCTTTTAACATCCATAAAGGCAGAACCAGAATCCTTTATTTGCAAACACACTAGCGCCTGGTAGGTGCCATCCAGATAGATATCAAACACCTATCAAAAGAATCTGAATTTTTAGATTCTGTGCCCAACCTGGGAGGAGTTTGACATCAAGTTGGAGAACTTTAAGCGAAGGGTGTACTGAAGGGGGGGAGGGGGCGGGGAGGGGCAGAAGGAGAGGGAGGGCCAGGAGTGACTGCCCAATGCAGACTTGGCTGTGCCTGAGCTTTCCTCCCATTCTCACTAGAAATTGCCTTGAAAACAAATTACTGTGTATCTCCCACCTGGAGTTTATTGGTGGTTAAGTTCATCATTTTACCGAATTAGGGAAACCACTCACGCTGCAGGAAGGCTTTGAGCTCAAGGGGAGGGAGGAAGAGGGATAAAGGGCACCTGGAGGGCTCCCCTGGAAGGCCAGGAGCACAGAGAGCATGTATAATTAACCTACAGGGTCTCCACCTTGAGCTTAACAACACAGTCGGTGTTTCTTCCAACTGCCTTTCTCCCCTGGCGCCTGCAGAATGGAGCTGTAGTCAAAGGTTCTCCTGAGACTGGGGTGCTTTAGTAAGGAAAGAGGCTGCTTGTGAGATTACTGGCCGGAGGTTGGGGAGATGGAGAGAAGAGAGAAGGAGGGTGGGAAGTAGGAATGGAAGGAGAGAGAATAAGAAGATCTACTAGGACCAAGTTCATGGGGTCGGGTACTGCAAGTTGGCCTGCAGTCCTGCCTCTCGGGTCCCTAGAATAAATGGTACCTTCTGTACTCCTGGATGCCACATAGGAGAGTTCTAGTGTCTGGGAGCTGAGTATAAGCTGGCTTAGTTTGAGTCAACGTCTTCTACCAAACAGAGGTTCCCACTGAGTGGATCAGTGGGGTTTCCTTTCTTGGCACTTGAAGTTGGTGACCTCATTAAATCATCTTGATGGCACACACGGTATATGCCAGCTGGACGCTAGGTCAAAAGTGATCTGAGTGGCCTTGGTGCATAGCATCCTGATCTTCTATTTGGCTCAGTTAAACATCATCAATTTTTTGTAAAAGATAGGGTCTTGCTGTATAGCTCAACCCAGCCTTCCCTAACCCTACACCGTGTGTGTGTGTGTACATATGTTTGTGTATATGTATATATGTCTGTGTGTGCTGTACGTGTATATGTGTATGTGTATATGTGTCTGTGCATGTATGTATATATGTGTGTGTACGGGTGCATGTGTATATGTGTGTGATTGTGTGTATGTGTGCATGTGTGTGTGTGTGTGTGTGTGTGTGTGTATGTATGCATATGATTGTGTGTGTAACATGGTGGGGGTGGGATGGAAGTACCCATCACCGAGTTGGCACACTGTACAGCACCTGCCTAGTGCCAAGCACTCTCAGCTTGTGGACAGGTCCCTTCATCCCCCAGCTCAGGGCACTCACTCTGCCAGTTTCTTGAAGCCAATGGCTCGCCGCTTTGTGGGGGTCCCATTGGTGCCCTTCCACACATGGGTGTTCCATGGATCAGGCTGGGAAGAGAAGCGATGATACCAGTCACAGCCCTGAGGAGATTCAATCCCACCTGGAGATGCCTGGGGTTCCCTGGGGCTGCAGCTGCTCAGACCTCAGTCCCACAAGGTGGGGATTGAGCCGGAGATAGGCATAGATGTCCCTGTGCAAGGTGGTGTGAGCAGCCTCCCTGCTTTGTCCCCCCAGCTCTTCCCACTCAGCCCCGCTTCCTTTAGACTCTGTTAGAGACAGGATCTGGATACATAGCCAGGGCTGGCTGTAAACTTGTCATCCTTCTGTTTCAACCCTCCCAAGAGCTGGGATTCTAGGTGTGTGCCACCATTCCCAGCTATGCACTGCCGTTTCCTAAATGCCCATGTCTTGTTTCTGTAGGTCTCTCAGGCTACTGGGCACACGCATGTCCACACCCCCGTAGGCTGGGAAAACTTAGCCCATGCATTGTGGGTTTCGGGGCAGAAGGGAGCCCGGGGCAGGGTGGGGCAGGACCTGGTATTCAAAGGATGGGGTGAGTCGATAGTTGAGCATCTCCTGGTGGAAGACAGGGGTGATGCTTCCTGACATGGGGGGCACAATCCACACCCAGTCTGCGGGGCAGCCCCCTCTGCAGCGGTACTCATTTTCCATGTGCTTGATGAAGGACTCAGTGGCAGAGTGGTGGTCAACGATGGTCACCTTGTCACTCTGCAGGAGGAGAGGTGACAAGGCGTCAGGAAGGAAGAGGAGCTGGGATGTTTGGGTACCTTCCCTATAGTCTGCCGGAGGGCGGCAGTGGGATGCGTCTAAGTTCTTCAAGCCTAAAGGGCACAGGGGAAAGGCTCCACTTGGGGCTAGTGTATCTTGAAGACCTTCCTTATCCATCTCATCTGTCTGTCTTCTTGCTCTGCCACCTTTCTTTAACCAGGGGAATAGAGACTCAGGTGGGAGCTAGATTCTCGGATCTTTGTTTTGTTTTTTATTTCTGTTTACTTATCTCATGCAATGCTTACCTTCTGTAACCTTTTATAGTGGTGAAATAAAACCCTGTCAACATAGCTTTAAGGAGTAAGGCTGAGCCTATTAGAGCTCAAAGGAGAAAGGCAATGTTGGGGTGGACGGACTGGCGTCTGGCACAGGCTGGGCTAGTGGGCATGGGCTCACAAGCTGTCTAAGAGACACTGCCGACTCCTTCCTTTCCTTCCCACACCTCTCCTATGTCTTGAGTGCCTCACTCAGGGCCTGAGCTCTTATCATTTCCATAGCTCTCCCTGGGAGGTGGCCTCTTGCCCCGCTGCCCACACAGACCTCTGCACTGTGATGTTCGTCAAGATGCCTGCTCTACTCACGACCACCCTAGGTCTGGATGAACATTCTCATCTTCCGTTTACCAGGACAGGGCTAGTGCCAAGTCCCAAAAGTGGCCGCTCAGATCCCAGTTAGCGTCTGTCCACTTGGCGTAATAACACTGCCCACCTGTGCTCTAAAGCAGCGTGGTCTAAGCAGCATATTTTCCACCCATCCTACTATAACTCCTTATGGGGCTGGGGCCGGGAGCTATGTGGCTGAGAGTGAAGATGGGTGTCATCCCTGTGATGGAAAAGTGAATCTCTGAGGGACGACAAAGCATGGAGACACCATCACCAGACTGCAGAATCTCAAGCATCAAGTCCAGGCCTTCCTCCCACCTCTCTGTATCAAATGTCTACACTGCCAAGGCCCACATGGCAGGAAAGCACATGGACAGCAGGTAGGTCACATTGACATCTGTAGGGCCTCTGAAGGTGATTTTTTTTTTATTCAAGTGTGAATTAAGGTGCATGTATATTTATGTGCAGGTGAAGGTGAAGGTCAGAGGGGAGCTTTGAGTGTCATTTCCTCAGAAGCCTGGCTGAGATGGAAATTCCAGGTTGGCCTGGAACTTCACCAGGGCTGGCTAGGCTGGATGGTCAGTGAGAACCCAGGGATCTCTGTTTCCTGCCTCACCATCGCTGGGACTACAAACATTTTCCCCCTCCATCTGGCTCTCAGTGGCTCTCTGAGGACTGAATGTAGGATGCCATGCTTGTGAAGTCTTACTGACTGAGCCATCTTTCCAGCCCCCAAAGGTGGATCTTGCTAGGCAGAACTCTTGACCCTCTGTTCAGAGTGTCTCTAGAGCAGCGGTTCTCCCCCTTCCCAATGCTATGCGACCCTTTCCTGCAGTTCCTCACATTGTGGTGACCCCCCGCCCCAACCATAATATTATTTTCATTGCTACTTCATAACTGTAATTTTGCTACTGTTATGAGTCATAACGTAAATGTCTTTGTTTTCTGATGGTCGAAGGTGAGCCTGTGAAAGGGTCATTCAAGCAATGGCTTGAGGACCGCACTGATCTAGAAGGTTCTTTTCCCTCTCTTCTTTGAGGCCTGAGCATGGTGCTGAGACCTAGGGTACCTGGAAGCTGTAGAGAACAGCAATGTTGATCTCCACCAGTGCCTGGTCCTTCCACAGTGAGGATGTCTTCCTCATGTCCAGATCCATCTTCTTGGCTACTTCCTGGAAAACATCGACCCACAGGCTGCCTGACTCTGGATTTCAGACCAAAGACAGCGGTGTTGTGAGGGGAGTTCTTAATTGTCAGTTAACCCATTCATGGGCTGACTCACAGGCTGAGGGTTTACTGTTGACAGCCCAGTTGTTGACTAAAGAGACATGGCTGGCCCTTAAGCCACTAAACTCATGTGCCAATCAATAGAAGGGAAGGTGTTAATGCCTAATACTTGAGACCCGGAGACCTAGGAACTACCTGCTTTCTAAGCCAACAGCATTCCAGTAAAATAACTCAAAAGAAATACATCCTGGCGTTAGTATTTGACATAACAGAAACGAGCAGCCAGGTCACAGTGTCAGAGGCCTGGAGGCAAATTCCTTAATTAAAGTTATGCCTTTCCCTCCCTTTGTCCAGGCTAGCTGCTGGTGGAATTCAGGTCTCAGAGGCTACCATCACTCAATTTGGGTAAATTGCTCCTCAGCCCCAGTGGACACTGTGTCCATCAGCTGGAATTGAAGGGCTGGGGGGGGGGGCGGGCAGACTCTCCCATGTAAGTCATGAGGTGACTCAGAGAGCAGAGGGCAGATGTGTCATCACTGTCCGAGGTGACGGCTTAACGTGTAGCTTGGGTCGGAATCAGGGACGCCTCTTCAGAAAGTGAATGGCTCCTGTTTATGTAAATCTGTTTAACGCCTTTGGTGAATTTCTGAAATGGGGAAGGGCACACGCAGCCAGGCACAGTGCAGCGTTGCTTTGACTAAAAGAATAAAAACTTGTTGGGAAAAAAAATGCCATTTTTGATTTGAAGAAAACAAACAAACAAACAACCCCAAAAACCAAATCAACCCCCAAACCAAACTTCTAGATGCTTGAATCAGGATGCTGTTTGAACTAGAAAATAGCCTAATGTGTTTCTTGCCAGAGGTTTGTGTATACTGGTGTCTATCTAGTGGAGACTGCTAGGGAGCTTGAAAATTCTGGTACCCAGGCCACACCCTTGACTGATAGTTTAAGAGTCCTATGGACTGGCGCCTGCCACCACTCTTCAGCAAGACTGATGACCCATGACACTGGGGACCCTGCTATTAAGGAAGGTCAAAGTCTGGCATTTCCGGATCACCTCTGGGCTCGGTATAAGACGACTGCCTGATCTGGAGTGGGAAGGGAACCCAGCCGAGAAAGGGAGTCTGCTGTCTTATACCAAGCTTAGAGGCCATCCGGAAATGCCGGACTTAAACCTTGATGGCAGGGTCCCGCAGATACCAGTGAATATTGCTTTACTTTTTATGTTTTTGAAACAGGGTCTCATGTAGCCCAGGCTGCCCTGGAACTTGCCAGGTAGCAGAAGACTGCCACAAGCTCCTGAGTTTCCTAATTCTACCTCCCAAGCACAGGATTACAGGCATGGGCTACCACGCCTGGTGTCACACATGGTCTTAACAGCATAAATGCGGTGCTTGGCTCTGAGTTCTAACCTCGATTCTCCACTGATAGACTGTGCGATCCAAGCCTACCCTTGACTTCTCAGGTTCTCTGTAACCTCTTTGGAAACAAGGCCGAATGTTGCAAATTGTTGGTGGGACATTTGCTGACAAATAAAATACAACAACAAAAAACTTTCCCAAAGCAAGTAGGGCTGGGGATAGCTCAGTGGCACAGAGCTTGCCTAGTGTGCTCTGGGACCTCTGTTCAACCCCTGCATTGTAGAAACAATCGGAAACAAACAAACAAACTCAACACACAAAGAACCCCAATTCTCCCCTCTACACACACACACACACACACACACACACACACACACACACACACCCTGCACAGCTTCTGAAGGCCAGCCCTCCACACCCAGCATTCCTCAGCTGCATGATCAGACCACCCTGGACCAAAATATTCAAAAGAATTGCATCTGTACACAGCAGGTGAAGACATTTCAACTGTCACTGTTCCTTAAACTATAGCGTGACAGCCATTTGTACAGCACTGTGTCTAGAGTCATATGTCAGCTGCAGAGAGTCCAAAGATACAGGAGGCTCAGTGCAAATACAGTATCATTTTGTGTATGGGACTTGGCACCTGAGGTATGTGTGTATGTGTGTGCATGTCTGCATATGTCTGCATGGGTGTGCCCATGTGTGCACGTGCATGTATGTTCATGTATGCTCACTGGCCAGAGAGCAGCCTCAGGTGCTATTGTTGTTCGTCAGGGGTCATCCAACTTGTCTCCTGAGGCAGGCTCTCACACTGGCCTGGCATTTCCAAAGGAGGCTAGGCTACCCAGCCAGCGAGCCCCAGAGCTCCATCTGTTTCCACTCCCCTGGTCCTGGATTGTAAGCACCTACTACCCATGCCCGGCTTAGAAAATGTGAGCTCTGACAATTAAACTCAGGTTCTCATGGTGGGAAGCACTTGATCATCTCAGTCATCTCTCGGCCCATCTGCAGATTTTCATATCTGAAGGGGTCCAGGAGATCCTCTGTGGATGTCAAGGGAAGACTCCTGTGTAAGGTGCTTGCTTACACAGTGTCCTCTGTGGTGGTTGCGCTATTTGACACTTCAAGCATTGCTAGGAAACCCACAGGCATTTCTAGGAGATTCACCAGGACTGCAGTTCTGTCCAACCTCTGTCCAACCTTCCACGCCCAAAGCCGTATTTGGGGACCATGGAGGGAGCTCACCTCCAGGATGTTATACCGAGAGTTGTCGCAGTAGTCACGAACGCCAATCTCTGTGCCCATGTACCAGCCGCTGAAGGGACAAGCGCTGAATTCCAGGCCCCCAATCTCCAGCAGCATGTTGGACACGGCGGGGAGGCCATACCATTTGAGTCCCAGATCCTTGAACCAGTCAAACCTGCAGAAGGCGACGTGGCTCCGCTCAGCACGCAGCAGGTGTCCCCCGACCAGACGTGTAGGTGAAGCATCCTCAGATTGGGGATGCTCCAGGCCCAGCACCCCCCCTGGAACTGTGCACAACACCTGATGATTGAGAGGTCCTTCTCCCCAATCTCTCTTCTCTCCTGCGGCTTTATTTTTAAATCTGTGCTTCGTTCCAGCTAAATGTTACTCTCTCTGGGAAACCTTCCCGATGCTCAGCTGGGCCCAGGGAACCTCATATTTCTCCACTGCTGTACTTTCTTGGAACTGAGAATTTTAGGAATTGTTGGCCTGTGGCCTCCCCTCTTTGACACAAACCACAGGGGAAGGGACATAGTGGGCCCTGAAGCTGGTGCTAGGGCTTGATGGAGTGAGGACTCTCAAGTGGGTTGGACAGGTCTAGAAATGAATGTAAGGAAGCCAAGGGCACCCGTCTGGTTGTGTTCCAATATATCAGGAGCCTCGGACGGGTGTTCTCTGTCCAGGGAAGACTCAGGTAGGGCAGGTGGGGTACCACCAGTGCTAGGTGCAACATTTCAGGCCCCCCCCAGAGACTTAGCCAACACATCAGCACTGTTATTTATGTATGAGGTATTTTAAATGAATCCACACTTGGAAAAATAAACATTAAAAAGAAATCCTTTTAAATAGACGCTCTCGCTCTTGTGTGACTCACCTATCTCATCACACCCTTGGGTAAGGTTGGATCCTGTTTTTATTTAAAAAGTTGAGATACAGTTCATCATAGATTAAAAATAATTAACTTGATTTCTAAGATCTGTTTTGCATATGACTTAAGTTTCTTAGCAACCTGCCTTGGTTTTGGCCCCAGTCTAGCACCTCATGGTGGTTTTCCTTCGTTCATTTTATAATTTTATTTATTTATTTATTTGTGTGTTTGTGTATGAATTCACATGTGACAGGGGACAGTTTATAGGAGTCATTTCTATTCTTCCACTGTATAGGCCCTGGGATCAAACTCAAGAAGTCAGGCTTGGCTGCAAGCGCCTTTATTAGCTGAGCCATCTCACCAGCCTTGCTTGTCACTCACTCTTTAAGTACACATGCCACCTGCTTCCCTGACTTTGGTCTCCTAGCTGCTTCTGGGTTCAGATTCTGTCTGAACTTGGTTTATGCAGGGTCAGTCATTGCATGTAGTTCCTCCGTTGGATGTCTGTAGCAAGATAGTACGTATACTCTTGTGAGCCCAAGGGCTGGGCAAAGAGCAGGTCATGGAGTTGCTTAGAAAGAAATGTATCTGATGTGGTCCAGGCTGGTTCACAAGGACCCCAGGTATCCCAGACTGACAGCCAGGATGGGCCAAGAATCCACTTGCTGTCTGTTGGGGCCGCAGAGAACCTGGGGTGGGGCATGAGGTGGGCAGAGGAGGTCATCAGGAACCCCCCCCCCAAGAGCAGTCCCTCTTACTTGGGGTGCCTGATGGGTACTTCCAGCACCAGCTCTGGGGGGATCTGGAAGAGCTCGGGGTCGTTGCCGTTGGCCTGGAGCAGGAGCGGCAGGACGTCGAAGCGGCCTCTAGGGGCTTTCCAGCCCTGCTGTATACAGATCTATAAGCAGAGTCCTCTTGTCACATTTCTGCCCTGCCCCTCCAAACACAGTGGGCACAGGGACAGGGGAAAGTGGAGGTCTTTGTGCAAGCCCTCAGGGGTCTCTTGATCATGAGAGACACAGAAAAACAAAAGCCTCCTTTACAAGCACTCTCTGACTTCACCATAGAACCAGAGCATCTTCTCTAGGGGACACAGGTCAGCCCTCTCCAGAAAGGGTCTCCTGTGTCGGCTGGGCACACTGAGAGGATGAAGGCTGAGTCTGACTATCTGTGGCATCCCCCACGGGCTAGTTTTTATGCATGCTGTTAAGTGGCGCAAGATGCAAAGAAAGTCTCCAGTGCTGTGGCTCACTGTAGAGAAGACAGGCGCAGCTGTCCACAGGCACAGCGAGACACGGGAGCTAAGGCATTCTGGAACCCTCATGAAGAAGGGAGGCCCAGGAAGTGCAGCCCCCTTCTTTAACACACTCATTTTAAACTGTGAGATTTACACCCAACAATATACCTCACATGACCAATAATTCATCAAGAATGGATTAAGATTTTAATCAGATATCTGACACTAAAACTAAGTAAGATGAGAGTTCATCAACTAAGTATATTAAATCTGCGGTTATAGAGCATATAAAGTGCACTAAATATCGATATTAACTTACTGATTATATACATTTTATTATTTGGTTCTTATTTTGAATTCTCTCCCTCTGCGGTATGTCTGTGTTGTGTGTGTGTTTGTATGTGTAGGCTCTGCATCTCCGCCTTATTTTATTTGAGACAGGGTACTTTTTTTTTTTTTTTTTTAAAACCAAACTTTATTATGATGATTTTAGTTTGTGTGTGGGTGTTTTTGTTGGGTGCATGTCTATGTACCAGGTGTGCCCCTGGTGCCCGCAGAGGCTGGAAGAGGGCATTGGATTTCCTTGAACCCCAGAGGTCCAGGTCTGCCTCTGCCTCCTGAGTGCGGGGATTGAAGGTGTGTGCCCCCACACCAGGTTCTGACAACACCTGGAGCTCACTGATTTGGTTAGATTAGCAGCCAAAAAGCACGACGTTGCGGCCTCTAGCTCCTCTGTGCTAGGATTACAGGTGTGTGTTGCCACATCCAGCCTTTTCCAAGGGTGCTGGATTCCGAATTCAGGCTCTCATGCTTTGGCAGCCAGCCTTTGACCTACCGAGCCACCTCCACAGCCCCACTCTGGTTATTGAGATGGATTCTCACTATGTAGCTCAGGCTGGCCTCAAACTCACAACCCTTGCACCTTGGTCCCCTGAGTGCCACAAGTGCGGGGCCTGCACCACCATGATATGCAGAGAATGACAAAATATTGAAGTGAATCTGTTCAGGTGTAATATTTAGTAGTAAAAATGAATATATTTAATGTATTTAGTTTTTAACTTGTTACTATGCTAATCTGCTCTAGCCTACTATTATAATTTCAAAATATACTCAATGTAAGACTGTCAGTGAGGGGGGGGGGGAGCTGGAGAGATGCCTCAGGTTAGTACCACCAGTTGCTCTTCCAGAGGACCTGGGTTCATTCTCAGCACCCATGTGGCAGCTCACAACTGTTTGTAACTCCCATTTCAGGGGACCTGACATCCTTATGCCAATGCTCAGACAATTAAATAAACTATTAAGAAAGATCATTAATGAGCCGTTTCTATGCCTTTTTAGAATGTGGTTATCTTGGAGATCTGTTGGTTGGCACCAGCTGTGTGGCAGGCTTGCTCACAGCCCTATGCATGCATGGCCATCAGGGACGTGAACGGCTCCTTATGGGGACGTGGCTGGGTTGGGAGATGTTTCTTTGTACTATGTGAGTGGAAACCAGGAGGACGCATTCTGGTCAGGGAAGGTTCTGGACACAGATAAGGAAGAAGAGGTTTGAGCACACGGTTAGTGTTCGGCTAAGCAGGAGGCAAGGTCAGCCAACTACATGCTTAGCAGTTAGCACTCAGCCAAGCGGAACGGAGTCTGGGGAGCCTGGCCCAGGTTCTGAGTGCACAGGTGCGGCTCCTGGTTGCCCTGGTTACAGTGGGTTCTCAGGATTATCACACAGCAATGAGAAAAGCCTTATGCATAGGAAGTCAGCATACAGGGGAGGGGAGGGAAAGCAGAGTGTGCGTGGGTTGAGTGAGGGGGGACCTGGGCATTGGCGTATGTCTGCTGTTATGTCCCACTGGGCACGGCCCATTTGATAGTGTCTCTTCCCTGAACTAAGGGTCAGCATACCCACATGGGAGAGATCCTGGGAGGGGAGATGGGCAGTCCTGGTTCTCTTGGCAGCTTTTGTCAACTTTGGTCCTCACCATTGTGGCATGCCGATGCCTGGGGAGAACCAAGCATGCTCTAGGAAGGAAGGAAGGACAGCTCAAACTAACCCCACCCCTAAGACAAGGCTTCTCTGTGTAACCCTGGCTGTCCTGGAACTCACTCTGTAGACCAGGTTGACCTTGAAGTCACAGGGATCCCCCTGCATCTGCTTCCCAAGTACCCAAAGTCATGCGCCACCACACTTGGCTAGAGCTCAAACTACTGGTCAACACATGAAGGAGGCTATCATGTTATCTCAGGAAAGGTGGTTTCTCCAGACAACATTTCTACTGATGGGAGGCTGAGGGACCTTCTCTAGGGTCCTAAACATCTCTTCATTCATTTAATACTTTGGGATAAGTTCCTTGGTGCTGGCAAGACTCAGCCTATTCCACTCGGAAAGGGGACAGGAGCTTCTATAGGGAGGGTTGGGATAGGTTATGCCATGAAAAATGGCCAGATGTCTTCAATGGAACCAGAAGGACGGAGTGGAGGATGGTACATGTTGAGCAGGGCTGAGGAGTGGGGTCCTGTCCCTTGCTGGCTGGCCCCTCCAGGACAAAAATGTTAAACTGGAAAAGCATGGGCGGGGGGCAGAAACTGAGAGTCCAGCCAGGAATAGGCTTGGGACACCCATGCTCACCTCTGTAAACTGCACGTTGGCTGGGTCCCCCAAGGTGGAGCCGTCGGGCTGCTTGTAGCCAGCATAGCGGATGAGCTGTGAGTTCCACACTCGAAAGTCATGCTTGCCGTCAGTCCTCTGAGGGAATATGGTGATGGCCGACCTTGGGAGAGGGGAGAAGACATGAGTCACCAAAGTGGGACTTGCTCTTTGGAGGACCCAGGGGCAGAGCTGGAGATCTGCTGTCCAGGTGCCCGTCTGTGGGCAGGTGGTGAGTTACCAGCTCCGACAAAATCTTCAGTCTATGCAAGGTGGAAGGCAGGGAACACACATCCTGGTTTTGAAGTCGTGATCCTCCTGCCTCAGCCTCCTGAGGGCTGGCATGAGAGGTATGTGCCACCACACACTGCAGGGCATATGGGCTCCTGTGAGAAAGTCGTGTTCCACCCCTTGCTTGGAATCCCTCTCTGCTGTCACAGGCCCACATCCAAGGCTGGACTAGATTCCATTTCCAAAAATGGCATCCCAGATGGAGTTTGCTGGACCCTGTTTCTGAGCACGTTCTGTAGGTCCTACTCTCCAGAGAAGGGGATGCAGCATTTGCTATCGCAGGGCATGATGTCATTGACACCAGAGGATGAGGTTAGAGCCTGGGCTGAAGGCAGCTCAGGGAGACAAAGCCGCTCTTAGTGAAATTCTCCGCAGCACATGGGAGACCACCAAGAATGGAGCAAGCCACCTTCCCTCTGGCGTGAAGACACACGGCCACCAGCCAGAACCTGTTTCTGTGCACATACATTCAGGAAGCCTGTTTACAAACACCAGAGCCACACGTTGGGCTGAAAATGGGGTCTGAGACTCACTTTCTGTGTGGGAACTGAGATGGAGGGAGCTGGGAAGCCTGGCCACGCCCCCTCACCTGCTTCCCGGGGGGTGGGGGGGTGGTGGGGGGGTGGGGGGGACTCAGTTACCTTTGGGCAGTTTCAGGGCCTGCACTGTGAGTCACTCCCTCATAAAGCATGTACTCTTTATGCTCATAGCGAACATTCTCCTATGTCTGCCATCTGGTTTTCAGACTGGAGGTTTAAAACTTGAGAAAAAATCCTAAGTGATTATTTATTTTTTTTTTTTCATTTAGCTCTCACGAAGATACCCGCTCTCCACAGACTAGATCACTGAGCACAGCTGCAGTGTGGGGTGACCCCTCCTCTTGGCAGCTCATAATGTCCTTTGAAAAACCATCAGAACAGCTCCTAAGCAACTTGAGGGCTTAGCCATTCATGGTTTAGAATATGCTAGAAGGCATATTCTTCTCTCTCTCTCTCTCTCTCTCTCTCTCTCTCTCTCTGTGTGTGTGTGTGTGTGCATGCATGTACACACTGCACATGCATGGAAGCCAGAGGCTTACCCTGCTTTTTGAGACAAGGTTTCTCACTCACCCTGAAGCTCACCTCCTGTGCTAGGCTGGCTAGACAGCAAGCTCCAGGAATGCCCCTGCCTCCACTTCCCCAGCACTGGGATGGCAAGCGTGTGCCACTACCCTTGGCTTTTTAAACACGGGTTCTGGATTTGAACTCAGACCCCCATGCTTGCACAGTGAACACCCATTCAACCGCCCTTCCTCTCCACTTGCTGGACACTTCTCTGATGTATCAGGATGAAGTTACGTAGGAAAGACTCCCACTACCAGTTCCTCACGTATACAGGATTTCTCTTCTTACTGGTAGCTTAGGCAGCAAGGAAAGCCATGCCTGAGGCGGACAAACCTCCCTCTGCGTAAGCTCAGGGCAGCCCGGGGGGTGCGGGGGAACAGATGTCACCGGCAGGATTGACAAGGGCAGCCAGCTGTGGACGGAGCCTCAGCTGTGAGGCAGCTGCTGAGGCCAGCCCAGAAGTCACGATCAACGAGCCTCCCTGCCTTAACTGGCTCCCTGCAGGCGGTGTTCCTTGTAATGGTACAAGAGTCCAACGTGGGGCTAGGTGGGACAGAACTGGAGGTCACAGTGGCCCGTGGAACAGGAGGTAGCAGTGTGGGATGCCGTGAGAGCTGGCTCTACTTGGAAATGGGAGCTTCTTCTTTCCAGGAATCCTAGCTAGTTTCCCATTCTCTCTGTGGGTAACAGGGAACTAGAGTCCAGAGATACTCTCCATTTCTGTTGTTGTTCTTTTTGGCAGAGGAGGGGCAGGGGATAAGAACGCCAGGGGTATTTCTGCCAGTTGGGCTGCTTCCCCGAAAGGGGACAATCTCCCCCTCCCCCGGTAGCTGAGCCACATCCAGAACCAGTACTCCATGCTGCGGCGACCCCACCCCACCCCGCCCTATCCGGCAGGGCAACTCACCTGAGGTTCCCTTTGTTGGTGGCGTACTTGACGTGGTTACAGATGTAGTTGAACATGCCATGGGCTGTGGTGCAGTCTCGGGCATCAAACACCTGCAAAAAGTGCATGACGGGATTGCTGGCTGCCTCCTCTCTTCCCTGGCACTTCCAAGGCAGATCTCCTTTCCAGAGGACTCTGAGGCCACAGCAGCTGCACCTCTCCTGGATAGCAAGCCCCCCCCCCCCCATTCTTGAGGTCCAGGCCGCCTTTTTTTTTTTCCTTTGCTAATAACTGAGGAAATATCCCCCAAAGGCTATGTATAGAGGGCAAATGATTAGGAGAGCAGGAAGGTGACGAAAGGGCCAAGCCGTAGTGGGCTGGTTCTGTTTTCTGGGGGGGGGGGGTGTCACTGGGCATTTAAAAACAAGCACGAATCAAATAGCCTAGAAAGGAGGGTGGAGGCGGAGGCTCACAGAACCCTGCTCTGCCCTGAGGAGCCAGTGAGTGGCCTCTCGCTTCGTTTGGTGGCCTACCACTGGACGGTTGATCACGCTTCCGTCAGTACCCCCACACCCCTGCTCATGCCAGCAGCCCCCATCAAAGTCAGTGGCTCACAGGATTCGGAGGTAGAAGAGGGTCATCTGAGAATGGGTCTGCAGCCAAGGGGACAGTGAAAGGGAGCAGTGGAGTCTTTGCCAACAGGACGCTCTGAGTTCTACCAAAAGGCATGGCAATTTCATTCACCTAGAGCAGCATTCTGGTAAATCACTACCAGACCGGATCTCTTTCAAAGCTTCGTCTGCCTCCTTGGCTTCGTCCCTCCCAGAGGGTCTTTCAGATGTCTGAGTGTCGCCACCTACCTGCAGCTTGGACCACTGGATCCTGCCCACACACCGAGAGGCATTCCGCCAGGCATGCTTGGCGCCATAGATGAGCTCGGTGTCCTTGAGCTGGTAGGTGCTGGTGCTTTCGATCTCCTTGTTCACCTCCTCCAGCCTGTCCATGTGGGCCTTGGAGCCAAACCTAAGGGTGGAGGAATGCAGGGGAGGATGGCAGGGGGAGCCGCAGTGGGATGGCTTGGAAGTGTTCCGTGTGTGTGTGTGTGTGTGCGCGTGTGTATGCATGTTTGAGTGTGCATGCATATACCTATATGAGCATGTGTGTATCTATGTGTGCACACGTGTGTATATATGCATGTATGTTTTTTGGATGGGTGTATGTGTGTGTATGTGTATCTGTGAGTGCGTGTGTGTGTGAAGGTGTGTGGGTGTATGTGTGCATGTGTGTGTCTTTTAGCATGCGTTAAAGGTTCGAAACTGTGCTACTGCCAGGTGATGGAGCCTTTAAGAGGTGGGGAACAGTGAGTGCCTTCCTTCCTCAATCTCTCTCTCTGCATCTTTCTTGTTGAGGCGGGGTCTCCCGATGAACCTGGAGTTCACCGATTTCCCAAGACTGGCTGTTCACTGAGCTCCAGGGACCCCCCTGTCTTTACTCCCCCACCACTGAAGTTTGCAGACATCTGCCAACAAGCTGTGCTGTCACAAGGGTGCTGGGGCTCTAAATGCGGGTCCTCGCACTTGCATGGGGAGCACTTTCCCTACTGGTCCAGCCGCCCGGCCTCTTGTACTCGCCTCTTAATGGATGAGTAGTATTGGTCGAGAAATTCTTTGGCTAGTGGGAAGAGCTGGTCCTTTGTGCGGACATCTTCCGGCTTTCGCGTGTGCTGGGATGGCAGCATGATAGAGCCCATGCAGATGTGCTCCGTGCACCCCGTTTCCTAGGGGCCAAGAGGGGGGTGGGTGAGAGTCTGACTTCTTCCCACCAGGGTTGGCAGGTGTCATGACTGAGAACCATGGTGCCCAAGGTATTTGTGCTAGTCAGCTAGGGAAGGGGCTTTTTCACTGGGTCACATAGCCACCGGGCAACAACCTAGTGTCTTTCTGTCTCTGTCATCTCTAGCTATATCCTCTGTCAGTCAGCTATCATCTATCTATCTATCTATCTATCTATCTATCTATCTATCTATCTATCTATCTATCTACTTATCATTTATCTGTCTACCCAATTGCCTATCATCTAGTTATCCTATGTTAATGATCTACCTATCACCTATCTATAATCTATTATCAATCTATTAATAATCTATCAATCATATAGCTATATATCTATCTATCTTCTATCCATCATCTATTAAGTCTATTATGTAGCTACTATCTATCTACTCATCTATCTTATTTCCCTGTCTATTTATCATTGATCATCTCTCTCACTACTATCTATCTATCTATCTATCTATCTATCTATCTATCTATCTATCAATTTTTTGATAGCGTTTCTTTTTAGACATCGTCTCATACAGTCCAGGTTGGCCTTGAACTCACTATGTGCCTGATGTTGGCCTTGAGTTCTTGACTTTCTGCCAAACTGCAGATATGTACCATCACACCCAGCTCCAGAAAAAAAAAAATCCATTCTGTGTTGATCAAAAAGAATAATGGCATCATTGCCATCACCATCACCACCACCACCACCACCACCACCACCACCACCACCACCACCACCACCATCACCATCACCATCACCATCACCATCATCATATCTTCATTGTCATCATCATTATAACTGAGAGAGGGTCTCATGTAGCCCAGGCTGGCCTCAGCTCCCTATATGGCCAATTGAATTTGTGACCTTGAATTTGTGACCTTGTTGCCTCTACCTCCTTCGTATAGAGATTACAGCCATGAACTATGACACCACTTATGTACTGGGTATGTGTGGCTTAAACATAGCAAAGGCTTTGCATATGTTAGGTGAGTACTTTAGTTGAGCTTCACTCTCCTCTCTAATGACATGTCTGAACACACCCTATGGTAGATTGATGTTCAAGGTGGCCATAGCTCCTCTCCTCTGTCCACATTCATTCTTTGTGATGTGATTTCACTTCTCCTGAGATGCAGCCTGATCCCCAGCTCTTGGCTCCAGGTTGGTTTGGACCCCTAGAGTGTCCTAGGAGTGACCCTGGGCCATGTGCAAGGCTAGGTCTCAAGAAGTTTTGTATGCTAATAGAAAATAAAGAGATCATGCACTTTTGCATTCCCAGGGACAAACCCAAGCTTGCTTGCTAGAAGAGGAGAGACCACACAGAGCAGTCTTCTCTGCCAGGGCCATTCTAGAGCAGCCTGGCCTGAGCTGTCACCTTGAGTGACTGCACGTGTATGAGCTAGGCCGTATCAAAATCAGCCACATTTTTGGCTGGGTCTGCACAGCCACCTGGCTAGTCTGTGGACTTTTTAAAAAAGCAATATGTAATAGTTGTTTTCCACCACTGAGTTTGGGGCCTCCTTGTTACCTTGCACTAGCTGACAGATACATCACCCCTTGAAGAAGTTCATATTTTACTCCCCCCCCAAGGAAGGCAATAGGTTGGAATATCCAATATTAAGAATCCAGTATAGAACAGAGGCCAAGGGGCACAACGAAAAAAGGGTTGGTTTGATGCCCCGCCCGTGATCATACTGTAAGAGGCAAAGGATATGCGAGGGTCCTTAAAATCTGCTGGGAGCAAGATGCTCACACTGAGAGCCTTCGTATGACCACATGACCTGTCTGTGGAGCATCCAGGGAGGTGTGAGGCAGCGCCAGCTGTGACCCTGCGGCTGTCACAGTGTGGGAGAGGGCTCTGCTCCCTCGTGGGGGTGGGCTGCAGGTAATGTTCATCACAATCAAATTGTCCTTGCATAGATTTCCCCTCCCCCAACACAGATGCCCTTGTACCCTCCTCTTGTGAGGTAAGCCAGTCCTGACACTCACCAACGTGCTCTTAAGGTGAAGGGTGTCGGTAAGGACCACGTCTGTCTCCCAGTTCTTGACCTTGAGGAAGCGGGGGCACCTGGAAGGACTGCCATTCTTGGTAGGAGACTGTTTCCCCGAGGCAGGGGGCTGTAAGAGAGAGTGAAGGTGACATGTGAGCTAGGGCATGGAGGGGCCATGACATCTTATCTGAGACTTGAAGGCTTTGCTTTTTCTAGAGTTTTCTCTGGGTCACCCACTGCCTTCACAGAGAGAAGGACCCAAACTTCCCTTGGGTGCCAGGTACAAAGTTCCCAGAGACCAACAGTGCTGCCTATACAAAAGACCATGGCGTGCAAAAAATGTAGATTCAATCCTGGGGCAAGGAGGCAGGAGATCAAAGGTGATCTCTTCAATGTCTGTCAGAGAGTCAAGAGTATCTGGAATAAACCATTAATTCTACTATCTAGAATACCACGTAGAGACCCTGTGGATGTTTGAATGAATAAATGACCGAGAGGAAACTGACGGCCTTTGAACAGTTATGGTCCTTACAGTTGTAGAAGCCTGGGCATTTGCTTGGCGGCCGCTGTCATGGAAACCAGGGAGGGAGACGAGACTGAGCTGTGCAATTCATGCACATGCAAGCTTTACCTCAGAGGCGCTCATGGTCATATTCCATCTTAACTCATAACTCATGGCCAAACACACTCAGTGAATAGACACTGGTGACATCACAGTGTCCTCAGCCATCTAATCAGGAGAGAAAGAATAAACGGATACACTGGACGTGGGGTGAGAATACAAAAGAGGGGAAGGCATGGCAGGGCAGAGGTGAGTCTGTGATGGTCAAAAGTCCAGGGGGCCTGGGGCACTGGCTCAGTTGGTAAAGTGTTTGCTGATTCTGGGATCCACGTGAAAAAAACAAAAACAAAAACAAAAACAAAACAAAACAGGCATAGTGATGTAGGTTTGTAATTCCAGTGCTGGGGATGTAGAGACAGGCAGATCCCTGGGACTGGATGGCCAACCAGTCTAGCCTAATTGGTGAGTTCAGGGCCAATGAGAGGCATTGTCTCAGAAGAACAAGGTGGAAGCACCTAAGGAATGATGCCCAAGGTGACCTGTGACCTCTGACCTCCATACACATACATTCACGAAACAAAACCAAAAACCCCTGGCCTGTGAGGTAGAAGCACACAATCGAGGAGGAGGATAAGGATGGGAAGATTAAAGGTCAAGCCAATGGCTCTCAAGCTTGGAGGAACTGAGGCAGGAGGACAGCTATGAATTACATGATGACACTGATGGCCTTGATCTCCAAAGGGGAAGTGCCATCTAGTCCTGCTTTCTTCCCCCAGTACAAGTGTTGCTCAAACAAACAAGTGTCTCTCTGGGAGGCTTCCATTGGTGTCCTGGAGGCTGTGACAGCAGGCATCCCAGAGGGGGCACTGGACATGGTGTTCCCATGGGGATGGGAGGGCAGAAGTTCAGAGGGTGGTGAGGAGTGGGTGAGCTATAGGGTGCGGCTGGCCGATGGGCACCTCTAGCCCTCACCGCCAGGCAGTAGAGAAACAAGGAACTGGCCAATAAGAGAGCCTGGGCAGCACACTGGGTGCCTTGTGGGCTGTTGTACTTTGGTTCCAACATTTTAATTAGTCATCAAGGATATTAGATAGTCTGGGAGGAGATGAATGAGGAGCCGAGTGTATCACAGGAATGGGGAACCAAGGTCACTGTGCACTCAGGACCATGAGGCTGGAGACGGCACATGTGGTCTGAGGTGGGGACCACACTGGTCTTTTCCTGGCTTTGTGTCCTGCTGTAGGATGATGAAAGCTTCTGAGTTGGGGGACACCTGCTCTAGCTGGAGGCTCCCTAAAGAATGAGAGGAGCCAGGGCACTCACAGACACTGCAAAGACTTCCTGAATTCATTCTGCTAAGGGAGTTGTAGAAGTCCGAGAGAAAGGCCTGAGCACTCAGGCTCCAGAGGAGGCTGAGGGCCCCCACATAGGTGACAATGCCCACCCCATAACTGGGGAGTGGGTATGGCTCATCGACTGTTCTGAAGCAGGGATCCCAGCTCTGTAGCCTGTGGTCCCAGCCAAAGTGTTTCTGTAGAGCCCATGAACTAGGCATGTTTTCTCACTTTTACACTGGTCAATGTAAAACCCCAAACAGCAACAGTATTTTGTGATTCATGAATGTGATGTGAAGCTCAGGTTTCAGTGGCGAGAGTTTTTCACTGTTCACCCTGTGGCCTGTCTCTTCTGTGAGAAGCCAAGACTGAACCCAGGCCTAGGCTAAGCAGCATTCCACACTGAGCTACAACCCCAGCCCCTCCTGAAATTTTGGTTTTGAGGGAATTTTGCTAAGCTTTCCAGACTAGCTCTACACTCACTGTGTAGCCCAGGCTGACCCTGAACTTGTTATCCTCCTGCCTCAGCCTCCTGAGTCGTTAGGAGTCGTGGGCCTCCACCATCAGGCCTGGCCTGGTCATGGTTTCTTGTATACTGTAGTGGTAACGCGATGTAACTGTGACAGAAACTGTGACTCAAGAGTCCCCAAAGCCAAGGATGTCTCCAATTTTGCCACTGCCCTATTTTGCTCAGATGCCATTGGGTTGGAAGTCTTCCCAGGAGTTTCTAGGAAATGGCGCTGTGTGCCCTGCTCTCCAGCCACCCTCACCACATTTTAAACACCCTCACAGCACTTAGCACAGCCTGCAGGAGGGACTTCATGACCCCCTCCCCCGTGTGTTAGATGTCAGAGGACATCCGTGTCTGACTTTCTTGTTTGTTCCTGGCACGGGTCGTCTATTGTTTCCCAAGATGCTGCAGACGGCTCATGAGACACAGCCTGGAGCCTAGGTGGGTCTGAACTTGTCACCCTCCTGCCTCTGTCTCCCAAGCACTGGGGTGACAGGCATGAGTCACCTGGACTAGTCCTTCCTGTAATGGTTCCACGAGCATGGGTGTAAAAACACCTGCAGACCCTGTACACGCCTGCACCCCTATATACTCCTGCATGCCCCGTATACACACCTATACACTCTCATAACCTTTATTTTTGAGGTAGGGTCTAATTTAGCTCTGGACTTGAACTTACTATGAAGCCAAGGATGACCTTGAACTTCTGATCTTCCGGTCTCCACCTCCAGAGAGCAGGGATCATGGGTGTGCACCACACTCACATCTTATAAATTCACACGTATTACATAGGTTCAGATTGTGCCGTTGTCTCTCTGTCTGTAGGAATGGATGCTAGGACCCTATGGACATCAGAATTACAGCCCCCCAGTCCCTCATAGAAAAATATGCCCAAATATTGGGCCATAACCCATGCTGGGTAAGTAGTTTTGTTTTATTTTGTTTTTCCCAAGACAGGGTTTCTCTGTGTAACAGCCCTGGCTGTCCTGGACTCACTTTGCAGACCAGGCTGGCCTCAAACTCACAGAGATCTGCCTGCCTCTGCCTCCCTGAGTGTTGGGATCACAGGTGTGGGATTGCCACCGTGACTGGCAGGTCAATAGTTTTTATGCTGTGTAGTTTAGGGGAATATGACAAGAGAAAAGAATGTCTGTACACATTTAGCGTGCGCGCGCGCACACACACAGACACACACAGCAGTTTTGAGGAAACGGACAAGGACCCCATGCACGCTTGGCTAAGACTTTACCACTGAGCCTCCAGGCACACTTTTGTATTGTTTTGTTTTTTCCTTGACCATTTCAACCCATAGGTGGGTGAATCAGTGGATATGGCTTCATAGACACAGGAAGTTGACTTTCTCATCTGCCTTTTCCCTGTTTAACTGGCTCTTCCCGAGCAATAAGCCTTTACCATATTGGAGACACAGTAAGAAAGACCCTTTTATAAGCCAGACCAAGACCCTTTACCACAGTGGTTCTCAACTTCACTAACACCGTGAGGCAACAATACGTTTCCTCATGTTGTCCTGACCCCCAACCATAAAATCATTTCATTACTACTTCATAACTGTAATTTTGCTACTTTTATGAATCACAATGTAAGTATTTGATATGAAGATGGTCTTAGGCAGCCCTGTGAAAGGGTTGTTTGACCCCTAAAGGGATTGTAATCCGCAGGCTGGGAACCACTCCCTATCCAGTACCAGGCCACACTGGCAGCCTGATAGACTTCAGCCTTCAGAATCCTGGCAATGAATTTGTAATATTTAAGCTGTTATGTCTGTGGAACTGTGTGCTCTCAGCTTGAGCAGACTGACACAAAGTCTACACATCCTTGAAAGCATGGAGTAGCTTAGAAGTACAGCCAAGGACTCTAGTCAGCTCTTGATTTAGGGGAATAGAGAACCAGGAAGCTGCTTGGCTGAAGCGAGTGGACTTTCTGTGTGGTCACAACCCATCAGACCTATTGCAGAGTGAAAATATCATAAGAGGAAAATCCATCATGGCAGCAAACCCATGGGGCATTCCAGCTCAGCAGCGATGCTCACTGTAGAGTGCTGTGTGTTTCCCCTTGTGATTTCTCACTGATAGGAAGCTACAGCAACCGGGCTGCATATCTTAGTGAAACTTGAAGTACAATTTCTACAGAATAAACATTGCTTTCACACCCCTGTGCAATTGGAATGCTAAGTAAAGCCATCATGGGTCAGGACCGGCTATATAGGATTGCAAAGATCGCGGGAGGGAAGGGGTGAGGGCTGAGAGCCTTGAAGATGCTTTCTCAAGAATGTGGGGGTGGTAGGGTGGGGACAACACAGCAGGAAGACAGACCTGGGAGAGGGGAGCTGGGCTAAGCCTGGTTTATAGGAGCAACTGAGAGTCTGGGGTTTGAGAAAGACCAAGTCGGCCTGCTGACTTCCTGTCTGGGTCATAGAAGTTCTGAAAACTTGATGAGACACTAGCAGACTCTAGGAAGTAGGGAGGAGAATGTAGGAGCTGGAGGAAGGAAGCCAGGACCTCAATGTGACAGTCAGGAAGATGTCAGCTCAGGGGCCAAGGACACGAGCTTCCTGGTAGTTGTGTCCCCTCAACTCCTTACATTCATGTCCCAAAGCCCAGTGCCTCTGACTGTGACCATGGTGGTTAACCGTCACTTGAGAGGATCTAGAATCCCCAGTGAGACACACGTCAGTAAGAGAGTTTCCAGACTGTTAGTTGAGGTAAGAAGGCAGACTCTAACTGTGAGTGCCAGTGTTGCATGGGCTGGAGTCTTGGAACTGAATGTGAAGGAGAGAGCTCGCTGAGCACCAGCATTTATCTCTCTCTGCTTCCTGACTGGAAACAATGCAATCGGCTGCCTCATGCTCCCGCCACCATGCCTTCTCCTCCACCAGGAACTGTGCCCCTCAAACTGTGAGCCAGAATTAACCCTTTCTTCTTTCCACATGTTGCATTTGTTGGCTATTTTGTCATAACAACAGGAAAGGAATTGATACAGTATCTCTAACTGATGACAGGATCACTCTGAAAGTACCAAGTTAGAATGTAGTTACTATGCAGTCCTTGCTTGACTCAATATGGCTGACATCATAGGAACTTGGGGCTGATCAGACACTCCCCAATCCAGAGAGAAGGCCCTGTGATCATGAAACTGGCTATTAACAGGGACACAGAGAGTAGTCACTCTTCCCAAACCTTAACTTTGGGCTCCCCCCATCATAAATGTGACACAAAGCACACGGTTGTCAGGACTGGGTGGTACGAGTGAGCCCTGGAGCTGAGCCTGAGCTTGTTCAGAATCAGCCAGCATCTCCCCTCTTCCCTGATGGCACCAGCCACAGCCTCTTTGTGACAACCTGGCTGCTCTGGACTTGTCCTGAAATGAGGACAGCAGGCCTGGGCCAAGCTGGGCAGCAGACCATCACACTGCAGGGGCTAGACGCCACCTCCTGTGATCTTCCTGAAGCCCTGGGCAATGCCGCTCCAACCTGTGGGGGCCACGTCTTCAGGATAGCCAGCCTAATCCACTTATGGACCCCGGTAGCTCAGCATCCATGCCACAAGCATATTGCTGCTTGGAGGAGGGAACCAACTGTGCTTAGGACTTGGAGAAATGGTTTCTGCGGGGTGTGTCCAAAGTGATCTGGTCCCTGCAGTGACCCCACTGACACCTGCAACCACTCACTCTGTCCCCTCTCCCTGTTCTACTGGGTTCCAGTCTGTCAGGGTTGGGAGGAGTACCCAGGAAGTGAGCTAGGTAGGAGGCATCTCAGACCCCTGAGATAGACAGGCCTTTAAACTAGAATGTGATCCAGGGAGGGATGGCTCAGTTTCTGAAGAGTTAGCCGTGCAAGCCTGAGGACCTGAGTCCATGGAAAAAGCCAGGTATCACAATGTATGCTTAGAACCCCATCACTAGGGCAGAGGACAGGTCGATCCCTGGGGTGCTCTGACTATTGGTCCAGTCAAAATGGGTTCAGTGAGAGACCCTGGCTCAGAAAATCAAGGGATCATCCACTGGGGCATGAACAGTCTACAACAGTGTATTAGTGGGTCATTAAACACACACACACACACACACACACACACACACACACACACACACACGGACAGAAAGCAGAAAGTTGGGAGGAGGATGGAGGTAGGGACAGTGAGGAGTGCTAGAAGGAGGGAAGGAGGGAAGGAGGGAAGGAGGGAAGGGGATGGTATGACCAAGATACATTGTATTCGCACATGGATCTTTCAAGAAGACAACACGGAGTGAAGAATGACTGAGGATGACACCTGGCATTGACCTCTGGCCTCTGCACCCGCACACATCCACGCGTACATGCATCCGCACACGTGTACCTCCGCACACATGGTCTCCCCAAAGCTGGAAGACTTACGTTGACCCAATCCTGGAGAGACTGCTGGATAGCTGCACGTTCCTAGATAACCCTGAACTTGGCCCTGAGACCACAGCAGAATGACCATGTGCCCTACAAAATTCACTTGAATAACGAATCCTGCAAGTACCTGCAGCTCATTCCCACCATCTTTTCCTGAGCGTGAACTTGCTAAATATGAACGTTAGACACACACACAGTTTTAGCCTTTCAAATATCTTGGGAGCGTGGAGAAGAAGTGAAGGGAGGTCTCTCTAGAGCTGTAGGACCCCCTGTTGGGAAGCGAATGGGCCACAGTTACCAGTTGGAAAAGCGGTGGGCAGCTCGGCCTGAGCCACGCGGTGACTCAGCATTCAGGGAGTCGCCCTGGTTCCCCATCAAATGCCATGGCCTCAATAGGTGGGACAGCCCGCACCGGGCACACTCACTATGGAAACAAACCATCAGCAGAATATGTGGAAGTTCCCACAGGGCTGAACCCAAACACTGGCATAGGGCATTCAAACCCCATTTCCTGGCTCCACCCTGGCTCTGACCTCCCAGACAGCAGGACCTGGTACCTTGGTGTGCGTGTGGGGTGTGTATATGTGTGTACATGTATGTGACCATGTAAGGTGTTTCCCTGATGGATTATACACATGGATGTGGCTGTGGAGGCAGAGGCTACTATTGGGTGTCTTCACTGAACACAGAGCTAGCCAGCCAGTTAGGCTGGCCGGCCAGTGAGCTCTAGAAATTCTCTCTTCCCCACCAGTACCGCACGACAGCTGAATACTATGGTACCTGGCTTTTTACATGGGGGCTGGGGATTTGAACCTGGGGTGTGTGCAGGAGGCACTTTATCGATGGAGCCATCTCCCCAGAGCTGACGACTGTCTTTTGATTCAGGGATCTATAAAGACCAGGGATCCCCAAACAGACTGCTCAAGTAGAGAGGAGGAAGGCAGCGGAGACTAGATTCTGCCACTGCTGTGTCCAGAAGGCCCTGCTCAGGGGAAGTTTCTGGAAAGCACGGTTTTGAAGGGGCTGCTTCTTAAGAGCAGCAGGACTCAGCGTGGACGAGCTGACCTAGGCAAGGTGGGGCAAGTCAAGCACTGGCATTGTGTGAGAGGGGGGTTATCTCAGACTTAGCTCTCAGGGAGGGAGGGGCCCGCTGGCACCCTGAGAGGTCAGCCAGAAGAGAGCCAATGACGTCTCCCAGGGTCAGTGGGTGGACCATGTGGGTCACGAGTGGGTGCTGAGTATCGGAGACCCCCAGTGTTACAGAGAGATGGCTGCTGTATGTGTTCATGTTCAGCTTCTTCGGGAGTGATGCTTCGAGAAGTCAAGGGAAGTATCTGATGAGGAAATGATGGCACCTAAACTCTTTCAGAGATGTGGCCATACTCTGTTCTGTCTGTTTTTGAGCCATCTCTTGCAAATGCTTATTTGGTGCCCAGCAGGGCCCAACCCAATGTCTACCTGTCAATTCTCCAGTCCTTAATGACAGGTGAAGAGACAGAGGGTCTGAGAGCCAAGCATCTGTTTAACAAGGCACAGGTGACAGGGCTGGGTGTGTGTTTTAGAGACCGGTCCCCAGGAGACAGAGGTTATGGATGTGGGTGACAGACAGGATGCTGACAGAAGAGAGACTCATGGTTTCTTACTCCTCCTGCCTCATGTCAGTGATACAGTCATTAGCCAAGCTCAGGTCATCAGGCTTGGTGGCAGGCACCGTCTCCCACTGAGCCATCTCTGTGCCTGGCTTTAGTGGAAGGTTTTCACTTTTCCTGCTTGCAATGACGTTAGCTGCAGGTCTGGCGATCACAGCCTTTGTTATGCTGGGGTGTGCTGTGTCCACCCCTCGCTTCTCTGGGGGCATTTACCATAAGGGGCAATGACCTTGTTTTCTAGTGAGGTCCCAGTGACCGTGGGCTCTGAGATGGTGGGACTTTGGCTCAGATGCCATCTCCAGCACTTACTGATCCTCACGGATACACTAAATCTCCATGCCTCAGTTTCCCCAACCATAATATAGGGACAATAGAGGTGTATGTGTGAGTGTGTATACTTGAGTGTGCAGGTCCATGTTTGTGCCTGCAGATGCCAGAGTAGGAACAGGATGTCCAGTGTCTTCCTCCGTCACTATATCTTATACACTTGAGGCAGGATCTCTCACTGAGAGACCCTAAGGCTCACAACACTTTGTAAGCTGACCAGCCAGCAAGCTCTTAAGTTCCTCTTGTCTTCAGTTCTGAATGCTAGTATTATAAGGCATGTACAGCTGTGCCTCGCTTTTTATGGGTGCCTGGGATTTGAACTCAGTTCCTCCTGCTTGCTCAGCAAGTGCTCCCATCCACTGAACCATCTTGTCAGCCCAGGCTCCTCTGAATGTTAAGCCTTCTCTAGAAACGTTACCCAAGTATCTGCATTGTTGCATTATATAGGGGGTAATAAAAACAAGTCTATGCTATTCAGCATAGACACAATTTTGTGAGTATTTTTGGTCTGTGCTCCAGTGAATCTGTGGGTGCAGAGCTGAGGCATACAGGGTTCAGACAGTCCTATTCTGGGTGGGGCCGAGGACGAATAGAGCGATGGCAGTCCTGACGTACTCAGTACAGCACTGACATTGCTCAGTCAGTACCAGGCATGGTTGCTGTGGTTACTACCATTATTTCATAGTCTAATCCATTTCGTCCCCTCAGGAGACAATGAGCCATTGTGATGAGGGGAAGCCTTAGCTCCAAGCTAACTAGTCCTCTGCTGGAGGTCACCAGTGAGGACTGAGCCATCCTGGCCCCACTCACAGCACTGTTGGCTGCCATGCTGTGGCCAGGGAACCTTTGGCTCTCATGGCTGTACCCACACATGGTGGTGTTAACTGCCATGGTTGATATTTTTATTCTGACATCATTAACGAGTTTGGGTCAGGGCCAGCTGAGGTTCCCTGCTTTCAGGGGTAGCTGCAAACTGCAAGGCGGTGTCTGCTCTGCCCCTCTGCCATTCAACGGAGTAGGTTAATTCTTGGGTCCCCTGCAGACTGGGGAGTAGGGTCTCAGGAGCCTGACTCTTCCTGCCTGGTAATTTGGAGCTCCCCAGGTGCTAGTAGTCCCTTGGAAATACAGAGAAACTCCACCAGTGATTATGACATTTTGAAAGCAGCCAGGAAACCCTGGGTCCCCGGGGAGAGGAAATGCCAGCTCTAGGTGAGGTGAGGGGTGGGAGGAAGTTATAAGAAAGGAGTGACTGTCTAATTGTTTCAACCAGCAGGAGGCTGGAGACAGGATGGGGTGCTGGGAGAGAGGGGTGCACCTCAGGGAAGAGGCTACTTTGGCCTAGAGCCTTCCCTACCTGTGCACTGTGGGTCAGAGGAGAGCAACTGGGGCACATAAGGGACTCAGATGATGAGTAAAAGGGGGTGTGTCCCAATCCCAAGGTCCTGTAGACCATTTAGGTTTAACAAGACATGGCTCCCACAAGCTCATGTTTTCGAACAGTTGGAGCCCTGTGGGTGGTGATGTTTGAGAGGCCAGGAGCCCGGCTAGAGGAAGTGAGCCACTGGACAATTGGCACTGAGGTTATAGCTCTGCTCCATTTCCTGTTCTGCCTCCTGATCTGTCAGCCTATGAGCAAGCAGCTTCCCCTTCAGGTAGCCGCTGCAGCCAAGATGGTTCCCACCTCTATGTCTTTCCTGCTATAATGGATGGTCGTCTACTCCTTACCCTTGAACTGTGAAACCAAAATAACTACTCCTTCCTAAAGCTGCTTGGGTCTGCCATTTAGTTGTATTAGAGAGAGAAGAAATGAACAAATGGAGAAGGGACAAGCAGCAGGTCTTATGTTATTTATCCATTGTAACATTTTACATATGATGATGATCACAGAAGGGCCTTAGCATGGTGCCTCCTCAGTTGCCATAAACAAGAAAGATAATAGCAGAGATACAGTAAATAGCCAAAAAAAAAAAAAAAAAAAAAAAAAAAAAAAAAAGTAAAACCACAGCTTGTCAGCCACAATAACTTGTTTTCACCAGAACACTTTTATCTACTTATGCTAGGCATAAGTAGATCTTTGATCTTCAAAGCCCTCTTGGGGTTAACCTCCCATGCTGTCTCCCTGTTTAACACTAATCATGCAGTGGACCTTGCACTTGGCCGTGAGGCTTTTGAAGGCAGGGAAGGTGCTGTTTGCTTTTCATTGCTTCCACTGAAGGGTTATGCACACAGGTTTGGGGAGAGCATTTGGAAACACGGGAAGTAGCTCGTTCCACATTCTGCCTTGGGACAGACACGATTTTCACTGGGGATGCGCAAGACAAGGTCCATTGAGGTATAACCAAAGACTGGAAACTACAGGCTCTCAGGCCTTCCTCATAGCTAGCCAAGATGGCCACCCAGAGAAATTACCACTATATAGAAATGAACATGTTCAGCTTACCCAGACTGGTTTGAGGGGTGGCACCTGGGTGGCCGGCTCTCTAAATTTAGATAGACACAAACCTCCAGGATGGTGACACTCCTTTGCAGGTCAAAGAGCATAGCCTCATTATTTGTTTAGCAAATAAATAGTGCTCTGAGTTAAAAAAGTGTTTTCTCCCATCTAGCCAGCCTCTTTCTTGCCTCTTTTATACTCTGGGCCCTTTTACCCAGTCCTGGGTAAAAGCAGATGCTCTTCCTCCATCATCACTAATTTCTTCCTGACTTGTGAAGCAGACACAAGTCTGCTTTGTGCAAGGAACAATGCTGTCTGTATGAGGTTGCTCAGAAGAGTAGGAGAGGGAGACCATTACACAGTGGAGAAGTCCACTGTGGCCGAAACACAGGAAACAGCTGACTGCAGGATGCTCAATTCCAACAGAGCATCAATAACACAACCTAAGACCAGGGAAGCATCACAGAAGAAGGATGGAAAGATAGTAAGAGCGGGAGGACCCGGATGTCTGCTGCCAGACTGTCTGCTAGACACGACCCGGAGCCAACACTGTAAAACCTCAACTGTGTGGCTGTCTAAACAAGACCTGCTGATGTGGATGGAGGAAATCTCACAAGGCCACATCCCTACACGGGGAGCTATAGAAAATTAATACCTGCCAAGAGAGTCTTCTTCAGGGGCAATCCTGTGACAGCTGATCTAGTCAGCCCTAAACTTGTGTACATATGAGCAACACTGAATAGAGCTAGAGGCAACACTGAATGACCCAGCAGCTTGTATTCTTTCTCTCTCACACACACACATACACACATGCAGAGAGAGAGAGAGAGAGAGAGGATAATAGTGGCTTAAAAAGAGGTTACAAATTTGAGTGAGAGTTGGGGGAGATGGGAGAAGTTTGAGGGTTCCGAGGGAGGGCAGGAAATTATATAAGTAGAGTACTCCTGTGTAAAATTCTTCAAAATATCAAAATAAAGAAACGGTTAAAGCATGAAAAAGGAAAGCAAGTTGCGACAGGGAATGAGGCCAACTGTAGCAGTGTTGGGTGAGATGGTTCTGAGCAGCCTTGGGAAGGTGGAGGTAGGAGACAGCCTCCATTAGACAAGAGACAGTTCACTGTTGAGTTGTTCCACGTGAAGCTCTTGGAGGCAGGGATGAGATGTTGATGGGTTATGGGGCTACCCACTTCTCCCTAAAGCTGGCAAATGTATCCTAAACTTGAGTCTCAAGGAATGCACTTGCTCACTCTCTGTCTTGGGGATTGAACATAGAACCAAGTGAATGCCGGGAAGACACCCCATTACTTCAGTTATATCCACTGTGCCTGTTTTTCTTTTCTTTGGAGAACAGGTTTCACTATGTGGTCAAGGCTAGCTTTGAACTCACAACCTCTCCCCGCACCTCTGTCTCTTGAATGCTGGCATGACAGGCTGCCATCAGCATTCCCAGGTGTAGAGTGGACCCCTCACTGCTGGTGTCTGGGTCTTTCAGGCAAAGCTACTTGGTCATCTTACTGGGTCTTTGGTCCTCTTCTCTAGGATAATAGATATTCTGTGTATAGGACAGTGCTCAGTACCCCTCAAACCCCTCTATTGCCACGCTGGCTGAGAAGTCCATCCTCAAATCTCTGATGCCATGTTCTCTAGCCTGAGCTGCACCCCTCTAACACCCCTCTAACTAGGAGTTCAAGGTGAATTTTTACAAATTGCCACATTAAACAAGGTGGACGGCATGAGAAGTGGTCACAGCCCTGCCCTTGCTCAGACTTTGGCGGGGACTTCCAGTTATTTCCAGAAGAGTCAGGAACGCTTCTGCTCCTTCCCCAAACTTCCCCTCCAGCCGAACTCAAAGACTACCACCAACAGGGAATTACAAACTTCAGTGGCAAATTAGCAAAGCAGGCTGGCAGTTTCAAAATACTGCATTTTGAGTGTACATTAAGCACATAAGAACATTCCTCTTATCTTTCCTGACACACAGGAACATCTTAGTTAATTTCTACCTGCTGTTTATAATAAGGACTCAGATGGCCGAGGCAGGAGGATGGCAAGGTATAGAACTGGGCAGTCTATCAAGTGAGTTAAAGCTTAGAGAGGGCAACTTAGTGAGACCTCATCTAAAATTTTTTTAAAGAATAGGGGAGGGTCTGGGTGGCTCAGAGGTCAAGAGTAGGTAATGCTTTTGCAAGAGGACCCAGGTTCAATTTCCAAGACCCATGTTGGGAAACCCGCAACTGCCTGTAATTCCAGTTTCAGGGGGTCTGACACTTTCTTCTGAACTCTGTAGGTACCTGCCCTCATGTGCACATACCCACACACATATACACATAATTAAGATAATAAAAACAAATCCTAGAAAAACTTGAGAGAATGCAGCTCAGGGATGTAGCTCAATGGCCAAGCACCTGGGTAGTGCATATAAGGCCATGGGTCATCAGAGCTCCACAAAAACAAAACTAAACAACATTTGCTGTTACAACAGTAACAACAAATGGATCCAGTAACAACAAATGGATACAAAATGGATATAAATGCATATAAATGGATAAAAAAACCCTAATGGATACAAAAAGATTTATCTTCTGTCCTAACTGTAAAACTAAAACCGACAGCATTGGTGGGCTAACAAACGGCAAAGGACACTCTGTCTTCCTGAGATGGTGACACTAGCCGGTGATAGAGACTGTTGCAAAGTGGACAGTCTATGTGAGGAGAGTGGCTTACACAGACTGCTGTGCCCCTGTGTTGCTTTGAATAAGAGCGGCGCCCCACAGGCTCATATATTTGAACGCTTAGTCACCAGGGAGTGGAACTTTTAAAAGATTAGAAGGATCAGGAGGTGTGGCCTTGTTGGAGGAATTATGTCACTGAGGTTGGGCTTTGAGGTTTCAAAAGCCTATGCCAGGCCCAGAGTCTAGCACTCTCTGTCTATGGCTCAGGATGAAGCTCTTCAGTGCCTGCCTGCATGCTGCATGCTCCCCACCATGATGATAAAGGACTAAACCAGTGAAACCATAAGCAAGCCCTGCCCCAGTTAAATGCTTTTGTTCATAAAAGTTGACTTAGTAATGATGTCTCTTCAAGCAACAGACACTGACTAAGACACCCCCTAATAAGATAGGCTCACATATGGTTAGATGTTGTATACATTTCCAAGAAGAAATGTCAGTATTTCTGTGTAAAACTTTGCAGCAATCACAAAAAATCAAAAATCAGACTCATCTCTTAGGAAAACAGATTGTACACCCAACAAACTGGGCCTGAGCCTGGATCTGGCTGGAGGTACCACTTCCTGCCTGTCTTTGTCTTGAGAGGGTTATCAGTGCACAGGACTTCATTCTTTTTTTTTTTTTTAAGAAACGAACTATAAACCAGTGTAGTGGTACACATTTTGCAAACCAAGCAATTGGGAGGCAGAGGCCAGAGGCTTACAAGTTCAAAACCAGCCTGGGCTATACAAGGCCCTTTCTCAAAAAAAAAGCCAAGGGCTGGTGATACACATCAGTGTACAGAACTTTGTGCTTGTGTGCCAAGGCCCTCGTTCCATTCTCAGGACCTTCCTCCCCTACAACAAAAAGAAATTATGAAGGAATTTTTAAAGACCACAGTTGTTTGTTTTATTTTTCAGTGACCAAGAGTTTCTGGTGTTCCAGTACGGCCTTGGTTTGTTTGTTCTTTAATTCTTAATTTTTTTTTTTTTTTTACAATTTATTCATTGTAAAAAAAAAGCCCCCTCCCTCAACTTCTCAGCTCCTCCCAGTCCTCTCTCCCTCCCTCTTCCCCCTATCTGCTTCCCCTAGTCCACTGAAAGGGTGAGTTTTGCTTGCAGGCATGGATCCCAGCCTCCTTCTTGCTAAGCACATGCTCAACTACTGAGCCCATGCCAGCTCCAATGTGGCCTTGATTTCTGAGGACAGTTTAGTGATGTTCATCTACAAACATTTCTGGGTGTAGAAGAGTCAGCCAGTGGGATTGTGGAATCCCCCCCCCCGCCTCCTGATAGCCATCAGTAGCCAAGGGAAGCCATTTCCACCATGGCTCAGGCTTGATTCACCCTCCTCTGAAGCCTTGGAGAAAGGCTTGGAGTCCTGGCTAAGATGGACTGAAAGGCTCCATTTGTGTGCAGGTGCCAAGGCAAGGGGGTACGGGTCCCCCTTTTCCGGACCCCCCGTGAGCCACCCTCCCTCCTGCTGCCGTGGGGTGAGGGCATTTGGTAGGAAACATGGGTTCTTTCCAAGGGTCACTCTAGTCTGGCCCATCAGCTGTTCGGGCAAAAGAGAAGTGGCTGCTGATCTCCAGCCAAACCAAGGCCGTCTTCGAAAGGGCTGGTGACTCAGCTGTCAGCACACGTCTCAGCTGATTGGCAAGGACTGAAGCACTTGGTAACAGATGGAGCTGGCGAGGCTGTGGGCAAACAGCCCCACCCGCTCCCCCCCCACCACTTAGCTGGTAAGATGGCTACAGCCGCTGGGTTGTAAATGTAAATGGCTTTTTGAGTCAACTTTAACACTTCTAGGAATGTTTTGTACTGATAAAGTCTGCTGCTCATGTGCCAAAAGAGGTATTTATACAATGCTACATGGGCCAGCACTGTCACATCCAGAGTGGCAAAAACCCATGTCCATCATGAGGGACTTATTCAATAGAGGATGGCCTAGCCTTACACTGGAATATTACACAGTTTTGAAAAAGAACCAGGCCCTCTGGATCTGCTAATTTTATGTCAACTTGACACAAGCTAGAGTCACTTTGGAAGAAGAAACCTCAATTAAGAAAATATCCCCGAGTCTACCGTAGAAGGCATCTGAAAGACTCTACCTAGCAGTGTTTTAAAGCAGATACTAAGACTCATAACCAAACCTTCGGCAGAGTACAGGGAATCATATGAAAGAAGGGGAGTTAGTATGATGTGGAAAGGATAGGAGTTCTACAGGGACCAAATATATCTGGGCACAGGGGTCTTTTCTGAGACTGACACTCAACCAAGGACCATGTATGGATATAACTTAGAACCTCTGCTTGGATGTAGCCTGTGGTAGCTCAGTAACCAATTGGTTTCCCATAGTAAGGAGAACAAGGACTATTTCTAACAGGAACTCAATGGCAGGCTCTTTGACCTCCCTACCACCCAAGGGAGGAGCAGTCCTGTTAGGCCACAGTGGAGGACTTTGCAGCCAGTCCTGAAGATACCTGATAAAACAGGGTCAGATGAAAGGGGAGGAGGTCCTCCCCTATTAGTGGACTTGGAAAGGGGCAGGGAGGATATGAAGGAGGGAGGGTGTAATTGGGAGGGAATGAGGGAGCGGGATACAGCTGGGATACAGAGTTAACAAAATGTAACTAATAAGAAAAATAATAAAAAGGAAAAAACAAAAAAAGAAAACTATCAGGCTGCTCTCTCTTGCAATTCCCCATAAAATACCTTTTATGTACTTTTGCATGTTTCAAAAATATAAACTACATATAAAGAGAAAAAAAAAAAAAAGAAAATATCCCCACTGGATTGGCCGCAGGCAAGCCTGTGGTGAATTTTCTTGATAGATGATTAATGTGGGAGGGCTTAGCCATCCACATTAATTAATGTGGGCGATGCCATCCCTAGGCTGGTGGTCCTGGGTTCTATAAGAAAGCAGGCTGAGCAAACAATGGGGAGCAAGCTAGCAAGCAGCACCCTCCATGGCCTCTGCATCAGCTCCTGCCTCCAGGTTCCTGCCTTGTGTTCCCTCCCTGACTTCCTTCGGTGATGGACTGTTACCTGGAAGTGTAAAGTGAAACAAACCCTTTCCTGCCCAAGTAGCTTTTTGTTCTGGTGTTTTTCACTTCAGTAGAACAGCTGACTAAAATACCCCCTTTACCTTCTCGGTGGGACTTATCTTCTAGATATGCTAATACATGAAGAGGCAAATCCAGATGCAGACACACTTTCATTTGTACAAAGGCATGAAAATAACACGGGTGACATTTGTCTGTTCATACCTAAGAAGTTAGAACACATGTACACATGCCAACAACAACAACAAAAATTAGCCTGGATACTTGGTACCTTTAGACCATAGAACACGAGTGTCCTTCCTGGTAGGAACAAGAATCTAAAAATGTTTAAAAATGGCAAGTTTCCAAACACTTGCACGCATGACACATCTAGACTGAAGCATACTCTCGAACCCCAGACCCCAGACCTTTACCTTAGCATCCAGGTCATGGTTTTGGGATCTTATGCTTCCCCCTTCTCACTTACCCCTCCCCCCAAAAGTGTGGTAACTCGGTGCCCTGCTAGCATCTCACTTACCTGTTCCTTCTCTGAATACGGGTTGTTGAGGACCACAGGGACGTTGCCTTTCCCCCACAGGTCATTGAAGACGCGGTCATTCTCCCCGCCCAGGGGCAGAGCTTTGTGCGGTTTGCCATCGAGGTCTCTGGAAAGCAAGGTAGGTCGGATGAGGAAGGGTGACAGCAGGATTGTGGCCTTGATCTGGCCGTCCCCAATCTGTACAGAACCCCAAGCCTCTTTGTGTAGCCTGTGGGCCCACAAATCTTCATCAGGAAGCTCTCCCACTCCACATAAAAGCACACCAGTGCCACAAGGAAAGCAGTTCTGGGATCATGTGCAAAGCTCAGTGTCTGTGGCTTTGGCATGGCTGCCACACAGACTTCATCACCCCTGCAAGCCGAGGTCTATCATCATCACCATCATCAGGTCTATACTGTACCCGCCCAGGACAGTTAGTGAGGAGAAAGGTAGGGCATGGGATGGGTTGGCAAGGCTTTGGGCTTCTTAAAACACACACACACACACACACACACACACACACACACACACACACACACACAC
>NW_026590062.1:6966405-6969100 GCF_907164565.1 Psammomys obesus | reverse complement strand
CACACACACACACACACACACACACACACACACACACACACACACACCACCTGCTCAGGGGATATAGCAATGAAAATAACACCACTCATAATGATGACTAGAGTTCATTAAGCATTCAGCACCAACCCCCTTGTCTCCGCCTCTCCAGTCCTGGGAGCCTTTCTTTATGTGGATTCTGGGAACCAAACCCAGGAACCCATACTTGTAAGGCAAACACTGTGCCAGCTGAATAGTCACCTGGCCCCTCTGTGCATGTCTGACTCATTTAACCCCTGAGACAGTCCACGGAGTGGGAGTGAGGATAGCCACTATCCCCATCAGCACATGTTCACAGATGGGACCGGTGGGAAAGAAGTGAGAGGCTATGAAGTAGCACTACCCTCAACTTCACAGAGTCCAGGACAAAGTGGGAGACAAGCCTCTGGCCATGCTTGCGGGGAAGTATCTTGGCTGGGTCAACTCATAAGGAAAGACCCATCTTGACTGAGGGTAGAACTGTCGCCAGGGATTATGGACTATAAAAAAACAAAGAAAGTGAGCTGAGCCCTGACATCCATCACTCGCTGTGTCCTGAAATGTGCACACACAATGTGACCAGCTCCCTCCAGCTCCTGCTGCCTCGACACTTTCCCCACGATGGACTGTACCCTAGCACTGTGAGCTACAGAGGCCCCTCTTGCCCCCGTCACATGATTTTATCACAGCTATGATAGAATAAGCCATCCAGGGCCAAGGTTGCAGGTGGTCAATGATAAAGTCAAAGCTTCCAGCCTGCTGCATATGTTCACTCGGAAGCAGGTGTCCTTAGCATTGTGTTTACTCACCACCACTGTCGCCACCATCAGAAGCAAACCTCTAGCTTTTTCTCCTTCTCAGCAGTAACACCACCAATACCAGTGACACCTCACTGTCACCATCATGATCTTTGTCACATCAGCACCATCGTCCTCACCATCACCATCATTACCACTTTCATCATCACCACCATTGTCATGCATCATCACCAACATCAACATCATTGTCATGATGAACATATCCATCCTCGATATAACCAGCATCATCACTATCACCACCACCATCGTCACCATCATCACCATTGCTACCCAAACTATCACCATTACTACCATCTTCACTATCACCATGATTGCCATCAGTAGCATGACCACCATCATCATGGCCATCATGACCATCATTGCTACCCAAACCATCACCATTCCTGTCATCTTCACCATCACCATGTTCACCATCCTTATCATGGTAATCACCATTGCCACCACCATTGCTACTCTAACTATCAACATCACCATGACCATCATCATTTTCCTTGCCCTCTTCACCATGACGACCACCAACATCCTCACTTTCATCACCACCAGCCTCATCACAGTAAGAATCACACATGAAAGCTGAGGTCCAGAGAGAAAGTCATTAGCTCAAGTCAGACTCCTCAATCACAGGTTTGTGCTTCATTCCAAAACATGATCTGCTGATGAAGCCCTAGTTGTTTTCCTGACCTTTTCTCTGACTGGCCCAGGTCGAAGCTCTGTCAGCAAGATCCTATAGGGTAGCCAGCCTCAGACTTGAAGAGCCACACCTGTGTCACCTCTTCCCTTCTTTTCTTCTATTGACCCTGCATCCAGTTGTAGTTGTACCTTATTTTCACACCTGGTCCCCAACTTCAGGCCACTCAGCTATTTTGTGTCCTTTCTGGGTATTGGTCCCAGATATGAGGGTGTCTCTTGTGTTGCTCCCTGTGTTGCCTTCCCAGCTATGGGGACTCCCTCGAGGTCTGTACGAATTGTCATTTGGTGTGGAGCAGGAGCTGGGGGGCTGGTTCTCAGTCCATCCCCTGTCTGCTGTTCTAATGGGGCCAGCCCACTCCACCTTGCTGGGTTTCTCCCCATCCCTCTGACCCATTGTCTCAGCCACTTAAGTTCTTCTGCTGGGTGAGGATTACATCATCAGAGGGAACATTCTGTCTTACCCTCTTTAAAATGTCACCAGAATGTCCCTGGAGTGGTTCTCGATGGCCAGCGTTTCCCAAGTCAACGGATTACCTGTGCAGCAATTAACTAGGGAACGAGCCATAGAGAGCCGCTTCAAATGTCACTCAGCTCCATTTCAGCTCTGTCGCTCCCGAGCTGACAGTGTCACGTGACCACAAATGGGGCCTCAGCAGACAAGGAAGGAGGTTAATGCATTTGGGAACATCGGTAATGTACCAGGTACTTGTGCAGCGTTATTTCATCTCATTTCAACAGCCGTTCACTGCTCTCGGTTTCAGATGAGACGGCAGAGCCCAGAGAGGCAATGCTAGTTCCCCAGAGGCCCACAGCTAGAAGCTAAGCACAATATGATTGATGGCCGCTAGCTCACATCCCTTCTGAGAGTAAAACAAAGCGGGAGTGGGGGGGCTTGCAGCAAAGACAAGTCAAGATACTTATATTCTAGCTACAGGTGACAGATTGAGAACCCTTGCATCTGGGAAGTCCATCACCTAGGCAACTCTGAGGTGGTTTATCTCATGACCCAGCAGGAAGGAGCTCACAGGGTAACATCTATCTTTTGTGTTTTTTTCTTTTCTTTTCTATTCACTTCTCTTCTCTTCTTCCTTCTTCCCTCCCTTTCTTCTTCTTCTTCTTCTTCTTCTTCTTCTTCTTCTTCTTCTTCTTCTTCTTCTTCTTCTTCTTCTTCT
>NW_026590062.1:6910326-6966305 GCF_907164565.1 Psammomys obesus | reverse complement strand
CCTCCTCCTCCTCCTCCTCCTCCTCTTCCTCCTCCTCCTCCTCCTTCTTTCTTTTTGTGAACGCCTTCGTTCAAAGAATGTGTTTGGATGGTTTGGCTAACACATGCTGATTTTAGAGTCATGTGTGATGAGCAGGGAATGAACAATTTTTAGTATGGAGCCCAGGGAGCATCAGGGCTGAGCTGTCTGATTTCCATGCACTCAGGACTAATTCAGGAGTAGACGCCCCTGACCCACAGCCTGTGAGAGGGGGCTGGGGAGGATCTGGTGCACCTTAGGGGTTCACCTGAATGATGTGAGCTCCTGGGGTCTCCCGCAATGTCTGCTAACAGTACCATGCATGTAGCATCCACAGTGGAGGTCTGACCCTTGGCTTTGCTCATTAGGCTGAGTGACTCTGGACATAGCGCCAGCCTCAATATTCCCTTTGTCACATGAGATCTAATGACAGCATGGGGAATGACTGAGTGTGAGGAATGCCCGGGCACTCCGCTGAGGGTACCTGCTAGTGACTCCCTTACCTTCTTGCCCCCTTCTTCACAGCCTCATTAGATAGGACAAAGGAGCTTCTAATCAATCCCTTCAGGGTCATTGTCACTGTTCAGGCAATGCCTGCACCATCTGGTATAGTGCAGTGAGCCACGCATAGCCACTAGACACTTCAGAAGTACAAGTCTCCAGTAAACGGAGATTCCTATGACTCCGAGCTCTGATCTCCACTCTCCCCTCTTCCCTACACCCCTTTGTCCGCCCTCAGCCTAGTGCTGCCTCTGCTCATCCTTCAGAGCATGTGGGACACCCACCCCTGCTGGCAACACCAGAGGTCACATGTGTACAACGTCTGGCCCACGGTCAGCACAAACAAGACACTCACTATAATGCTGTTCCTTAACAACGAAGGAAACTTCAGTTCAAAGTGGCAAGACCACTTGTCCAAGGTCACACAGCCAGAAAGGGAAGCTTGCCAAAGCTGTTTTTGGCTTTTGTCATAGCTGGGGCACATCCTGCCATCTTGCCTTGCCTAGAACATGAAATTTAGATGCAAGACATTCCCAGCCAATGAGGTAAGAGCGCTGACTCCATCTACTGGGTACATGCAGATGTGGTGGCTTTTTTTTCCCCCATAAAAGACAAGACACCGAAGCAGGGAGCAGGACATCTCTTGACTTCTGGGAAAGCTGGATGAATGACTTTGTTTTGCCACCACTTCTGAGTCCAGGGTCTGCATGGCTGTTCTGGGTCACCTTGATGTTGCTGACACTCTCTGGGCCTTGACTGTTGAGGATTTGAGCCAGGGACTTCCTCTCAGTGGGCTCTGTGCCAGGGCCTCAGGGCTGCTGAGCTTCATGTCTGTCTTCTAACCCACCCCGGGACAGTAACAGCGCCACACCTGATGATCACACTGAAAGATATCTGTGGACACTGTGCTGAGATGTGCCCAAGCCAAGCCTCATGTCAGTATCCTCAAACCTTCACACAGCCTTGGCCAGCTCGTCAGCAGAGGGTACTTGGGAATCAAGTCCATAGTATTTTATAAAACAGACAGGTAACCTGGTCTGGCTCCTCAGAAAGCTTGCATGCTGACAGCTTGCCAAAGCCAAGCCCGAGGAGCTGGCAAGGAGCAGGTGTGTCAGACCTGTGTGCCAGGCTCAGGGAAGGTCAAGGCAGTTGCCAGACGATGGGGATGCTATGGAGCAGCTGGCCTTGGCAGAAAGCCTGCCCCAGCTTTCCATGGACATGCTGGCTAACTCATTCCCATCCTCCTTGCCCTGCACCAGCCTTTCCTCGCTGCCTTCACCTGGTCTCAGATGCCAGGAGTCAATACAAAGACTCCACGTTTATAGAGGTGGGATTTGGGGGTCATGGCCAAGCTTTCCCCTTGATTTTTATCAGGGTGCTGTCACCCCAAATTGCTGAGGAAATGAGGAGGTATTTCTTTTTTGAGATAGGCCCAGATTGGCTTTGAACTTGCTGTGTAGTCAAGGATGGCCTCAAACTTCTAAGCCTCCAGATCCATCCCCTCCAGTGGTAGGATTACAGTTGTAGGTCATCTTGCCTGGTTTATGTGGTGCTGGGATTGAGGCAAGGGCTTTGCCCATGCTAGGCAAATACTCTACGACCCCCCCCAAGCCCTGCTTTTTATTCTTTGAGACAGTCTTACTGTACAGCCCAGGCTGGCTTCAACCTTGCAAACCTCCTGCCTCAGCTTTCTAGACATTAAGATTGAAGATATACACAGTCATGGTAGGCTGTAAAGTTTGCTTTTGAGAGCAGGAATCCTACCAGAAATCCTGAAGCTGGGAAGAGTGGCAGGGTGCTGGGGCTTAGTCATCACCATGAATCTAGCTACCAATATCCTCCAAGGTGGGCAGGACCCTTAAACCCATGCCTGCAAGAGGAGTTAAGTAAAGAAATTGGGGCTAGTGGGCTAGGTTTGAGTATTGGAGGAAAGGAGAGTCCTTATTGCCCCACCCAGCATGTCCCACTTGGACACGGAATGTGTTAGCAGCTAGCTGTATTTGCTATATAGCACAGGCGCCCTCGGTATACTTGGGTTCTACATTGCTGAAGAAACAGTGGGCTTTGGGGAGATGGCTCAATGAGTGAGGTGCCTGTGTGCAAGCATGAGGACCTGAGTTTGATACTCAGTCCCTTAGTTCTCACACAGAAACCTTGTTTACCCTTCGTCTCTGGGAGTCTTCCTTCACCGCTTTGAACCCCCTCGTCCAGGTTGCTGGCTCAGGATCTCTGTTCCCGCTCTACCCTCCTGTCAGGACTCTCACCCTTCCCGGCTTTCACATGATTGGCACCTCTGTCTCCCTACACTTGATGCTCTCCTCATCCTGAGCTACTCCCCCTCCCCCCCCCATCTCTGGCCTAGTTCCTCCCTGGCATGAGTCATCGTGAGAGACGACGACAAATGTCTATTTGTCTCTTCTTCACGTCTCTGATGTGATGTGGGAAGGGAGGAGCTTCCCCACGTGTCCCCAGTGCTGAGAGCAGTATCAGTGGCAAGACTGTGCTCGCTCACAACTTCACTGGCTGGAAGGCAGCGAGAAGCCCGCTGGGGACAGGTCAGTTCTGGGAATGCAGACACATGAGTTCTCCCACGGCTCATTCAGGGTGAAGGGCTCAGTGTCCAAGTGACAAGACAGAAAGGGGCCAAGGCAGGAGCTGTGCCTGGGGAAGGACAGATAGGGGAAGACACGCATGTCTGATGAGGGGGGAATTGGAAGAGGCTCTGGGTTGTGGCATGGAAGTTGGTGGAAGAGCCTTTTTAGGCCCAAATCAGAGCTCTGTGTGCAGTGTGTGCACAGCCTGTAGCCAGCCCAGCTGAGGGTCACTCTGAGGTCACTGAGTGTGTGTGTGTGTGTGTGTGTGTGTGTACACATGTATGCATACACACACACACACACACACACACACACACACACACACACACACGAGTGTGGATGTGGACGTGAAGGTCAAAGGCTAATTTGTTGAGACAGGGTCTCTCCCTATTGTAGAATTCTTTAGTTAAGCAGGACTGGTTGACTAACAAACTGTACAGAGATCTGGCTATCCCCATCTCTCCAGCACTTTTTTATGTGGGCGCCTGAGACCTGGAACTCAGGCCCTCATGTTTGTGTGGCAAGCGCTTTACCCACAGAGCCGTCGCCCCACCTCCCTCTTGGGAACTTTCATGATGAGCAAATGCTAATTAGCTATGCAGAAATAGCCCAGCCACCTTGCCCTGCTCCAGGAAGAATGGACCTGGGATCCTGGATCAACCATGATGATGGCTGGAGGGTTGGGAAGCCCACAGACCCCATCCAAGAGACTCTTCCATAACTTGGGGAGGCCCTCCTTCTCATTTTGAAGGATGGCAGGGTTTATCCATCTTGAACTACATTAATTACTCCAAGCCAGAGGAACTGCACCAGATCATTTTCCATTTCAGACTCAGATGAAATATTCTGGTAGCTTCAGACAACCAGAGGGGAGTAGCCAAGTACATTATGGGCCACAGAACCATCTATGAGGCGGCAGAGGTCAAGAGCACACCCTTCCTGAATCTTGTTTGTCTGCTTGTTGGCTGCGCTGAGAATAAGTGACAGGATCCTGTCAATGCTTCTTTCTCCATCATGGAAATGGGGCACTTTAAGAAGCGAAAAAGACTGATGTGCAGATGTTAGCATGGGGCCAGCCTCCCTGGGAATGGTCAGCAGAGATGGGCACACAACACAATCCTCCAACTCAGGCTTGTCACAGAGCTGGGGGGTGGAGGAGTGGGGCTGCATGCTGCCCCTGCAAGCTGCTGCTTTTGTCCCTTTAACTCCTGATACCTACTGAGAGGCCTATAGGTGATAAGCAGGGCTGTGTGACCCTGGCTAAGTGGCCTTACCTCTCTGAGCCTCAGTCTTTAGAAAACTGGGCGGAAGCCATATGTCCTGCTTCTATGGCAATGTTTACATGACCTCTGAAGAGGTGCTGAGGGGTTGACCGAGCGCCTTGCAAAAGTGTATGGGGGGCAGGGTTGGTTATCTGATCATAGAGCCAGGATGACCGGCTGTTCCAGATGGATGCTGGACGAGGGACCTTGGCCTCCTTAGAACCCTGCCTCAGGGCGGCAAGCTGAGCAGCCTCGATATCCTCTGACACTTTTTAAAGTGACAGCTCTCAAATGCAGGAGGTACCAAATCTGGGTTTCTGGCTGCCTCCCTTTCTCACCACCTCCTGCGGCCACCTGTCTCCTGGGGTGACAGGGCGGGCTGTTTCTTAGAGTAACATACCACATATGTTCCCCATGGACCTCAGTGATAGAGCAAAAGGCCAAGTCCACTTGTAGGAGGAATGAAGGATGGCAGAGCTGAGACAGGCAGCGCCCTGAACTAGCAACTGGCTAGTTGGCCTTAGGGGTTACTGGTGAGTGTGCCTAGATGTGGGATCCAGGCATGGCACTCTACTGTCTCCCAGATGGCTCAGAGTGGTAACCATTCATCCAGCCTCCAAATTGCCAGTTTTAAAACCCTCACTCCCAAGCAACATCTGGTCAGAGAGGTCACTGGGAGTACAAGATAATCCCCGCCACTGTGTGCATGAGGGTCCCCAGTGGTCTCAGGGATTACAGTGTGAGACTACCCCAAGGACAATGAAATTCTTGGGTTTGATTTCAGCCCCCAAGAGGTGGCATGGGGGACCCTGTGGCTGTCACTCTCTGGGCTCACGGGGGTTCCTTGAAGAGATGGTACCACATGGGGACAGAAGGCCCTGCCATGCCAAGAACCAGCCCCACCTAAGGACAAAGGGTCTCAATAAGCATACAGCCTTCCATGTAGATGAAAAGCAGACAGAACTTTCTGGACCCCCACCTTATGCATACTGATGGCTTTGATCTTCCGTGTGTGAGACCACACAACTGGGCAGGTCAAGGGAAGCCAGGCTGACCTGTTGTCTCATTGAGAATTGCTCATTTCAGAAAATTGTGTCACAAATTGTGACACCGCTGTGGCGCTTGAGATGCCAAGCTGACACAACTATGTCCTTCTATATCTGATGTTCTTATGTGCGCAGTGGTTCAGGCTCCAGGCGCACACCTTTGACATGCTGGCTGAGGTCCCAAGTGTGCACTGATACCATCGATTGCTGGCTCTTTCCTTGTGAGACTAACACCACTCTTTATACTGTATTGCAATGTCCTCTGAAATGAAGGAAGTGTCTGAAAATGTCAAGCAGGGACAGGCTACACCAGCTGCATGCTAGCTTCCGGCTGGTAAGGTGGGCTTGGCTGCAGCATGAGTATGAGCCACCGAGCTCGGGGAACAGGCGTCATTAAGAAACGTCACCCATTCCTTAGAACATGTTCCTCTGGGCGGTTTCCCGGGGCTCGGAGCCTTCCTGGGTGGCTTTCTCTCAAACCCCAGCTTATCTCTGACTTTGACCAAGCCACTCAGCACATGCAAGGTGGGTCTGGGCAGCCAGAAGTGGGACTGTAATGGAAGGAAGATTGCACAGAGCCACCCTCAAGTCATAGGGCGTGGAGCAGTGCCCTATGTTACCCCGCCTGTGCTTCCTTGGAGAAATAAAGGCAGGTGGCAGTTTCTATAGAATAGAGTGTCTGCTTCTTTTACAGTCCCTCTTGCTCCATAACCACACCCACTCCCTGTGTTCTGGAAGGCAGCCACGCTCACCACTGTACCACTAACGCCACACTAAGAACCTTAAAATCTGTGCGGCACCTTTGTGCTCTTTTGTGTCACCAAATTAACTATGTGGTGGGGAGTACCCACACCTACTGTGGGTCTTCTGGGGGTAAGCCCACATCAACTGGGGTTCAGGAGTGCAAGCGAGCCTGAGACAGAACCCCAGGGGTTCTTAACGCTCACAGCCTCAGGCCCAGCTGCAAATCAAGGCCAGATGTATGAAACATTGATATGTGCGATGCTCAGCTGCCATCGGCTAGGGGACTCCACCACACCGGCTAGGACAGAGCCTCATTTAAAACTCTCCGAGCTTCCCTATTGAGGACTGGGTTAGCAGACTAGGACCAGCTTGTGCCATGGGCACAGCAGACATGACTCGGGGGTGCTGGCGCACAGCATAGCTGCAGCGAGCATCACAGATGCTTTCGGGGTTTGGACTTTGACCGGCCTCATCCCAGTCTCGGCAGCATGAGGTGGGCTATACGGTTTGCTGGTGGAAGAGGCAGAGGGGATTCACTAATTGCTGGGCACACAGCTCTCTGCCAGGGCCAGGGCCAGCTTCTCTTTCCTCCCTCGGAGGGAGCTGGCATCACCCAGAGTTCTGTCCAATCCCTTCCACCAGGGCACAACACTGGAAGACCATGGTTTAGGGCTGTTGCAACCAATTCTACGGTCCTTTCCCCCTCCTTGGAAGCCTCCCCTGTCTTCTACTGGACAGAGAGAACACGGAATAGGGTTCAGAGTTCAGTCTTTCCTTGCTCTCAGGACCTTGGCATGAGCCACATGCCCAGTGAGCCATGTGCACACAACTCTCAGTCCCTGGTCAGTATCAACCCGGCCATCTCCATCTCCCCGAACTCAGGCTTGACACATCTCTTCCAATCCCACCATATGCGACTCTGGGAGGACACATGGGAAAAACACATGGAGACACACACAATTCCCTGGACCACGGTTAATGACCCTGGATTTCATGGCAAGAGTCACATCTTCAAATGGAGGCCCACTCACCTCTCATGACTAGAATTTTCAGGGGTGGGATGGGGGGGGCAAGCCATATGGGGAGGCAGGCTAGCTCGCGGGCTGCGGAGTGGGGCTTCACATGCACGCTGACATACAAACACACACTTGCACATCTGAGTAGCTCACCTGTCCACCTGGACTCCTGTGTCTTTCATCTCTGCTTTGGCTGGTCCCCCTCTGTTGACTGTCTTACCCCCGCTGTTGAGGGCGCTCAGCACAGGTTCTATCTCTTTGAGCAGTTCGTCACACTCCCCCCTGTCCTGTTGGTTGGCCTTGGTACTTTTCATTGAAGGGTCAATGGTCAGACCATTGGCCTGGGAGACTGAGCCGGCTTCCTGTCCATTGCCTTGGGCATGCTGAGGCCCATTACCAGGACCTGGGGTCCTGTCTGCTGCTAACGGCTGCTCTTTGCTGGCTGACGGCTGGTGGGACAGATCAACAGCTTTGGTGGGGGGGCCCAGGGGCTGGGTCACCCGGATGGTCTTGGGGGTCCCGTCCCCTGTGAAGGTGGTCTCCAGGTGTGTAGTGAAGCCCTCGGGACCCCTCAGAATGAGGACCACGTGGGTCTCTGAGGCAATGCCCCTAAGTACCTCCAGGGCGCTGTCATAGCTGAGGTCCACCAGAGGCCGGCCATTGACGGCAAGAATAATGTCTCCGGCTTGGATAAGGCCACTCTGCTCCGCGGCACCTCCTCGAATCAGGTCTGAGATGATCACGGGTGGCTTGCTGACCCGTTCCTTCACCAGGAAGCCCAGACCCCCGACTTTGCGTTTGAAGAGACGGACAGAAATGACGTTCGGTTGGATCTGCTGAACCCCAAATGTCTGCTCTTCCATGGTGTCCGTCCGTGTCCTTCAGAAGACCTCCAAGCTGAGATGACTCGGGGACAAGAGCTGGCTGCAGAGTTCCTGTCGTCTCTGTCTTTGACGTCAACTTGGCGTCACCTGCTCATTGCCATTCGACCTTGGGTGGCATGATTTCATGTGTCCCCGCCCCTTCCTTGCTCTCTAAGGAAGCCAGAGTTGACCGGGCAGACGTCAGGAGCAGTGAAGGGAAGTGTCCCTAAGGTCAGGAAGATTGGAGGCTTGCTGCGTCTGCTGACTGTCTAAAGTGACGCACAAGCATGGGCACTAGTCTCTGGGCATCTTGGTCACCAGCTTGTCAGATGAAGATGTGACGGAGGGGCTCCTGGAGCTGAGGGGAAGGAAGAAGAGAGCAGATGAGAAGAGAACGGAAGCGAGTAGAATGGGGGAGCCAATACCTCAGAGCTAGGATGGAAAACACCGAGTCACAGACACCTGGGTTGAAGCCAAGCCTGAAGCATGGCTGGGCTTCCTCAAGAGGACACTCACCTTTTCAAGTTAGCAGCGTCTCCCTGCTTTTATCCCTGCAACCAAAGCCCTCAGGGACCAAAGGCCTCCCTGGGGACACCACAGCCAAGACATCCAGGCAACCCCAGAGACCCAAGGGTAAGAATCTTTCCCACCACCGGAACTGCTGCTCCAACTTGTTACATTGTCCTCTGTGGCCCAGATTTTGTAAACATTTCCCAGCCACATCTCAGAAGCTTCTCTGGCATCAACCTTTGGCCTCCCTACTCTGGAGCCTCACAACCAAGAAAAAAAAAGAAAAACTTACTGGATAGATATATAGATGCTGCCTTCCATCGTGGTACTATCGATGGAACCTTTACAGCCATTTTTCTCATCATTAGCTCATCTCAATTTCAAAAAAATAGGTACTTGGCTACGTTACAAACACTTTCAACACCAAAGAGATAGGTCCACACAAATCTCAAATACATCTGTCCCCCACATAACAACACATGAAAAGCTCCAGTGAGGGAACTTGAGAAAGATGGGTTGTGACCCTCTAGACTTAACAATGGCACAAAACACGCTCAATCGATATTTACCGGTAGAAGAGGAGAAGCCAAAGCGAGGACTAATATGGCAGTTCCTGGCTACTTCTGTTCTCAATAAGTTATTTTTCCTCCTTTGATGTTCACAGAAATGCAGCTCTAAGCCTGGAGCCCCTACTTGAAAGAGGGCTCAATGTCTTGTCCGAGGTCACACTGAGTGGATAGCGGAGAGGTAGGCCAGCTTCCCTTTCAAGTCTGAACTTGGAAAGTTACCTGCTAATTACTCTAGGTGGATGTTTTTGAAGCTCCGCGTTTACTTTTCTAAAAGGCTGTCAATTTTCAGACCATCAGTAGTCCTGGTGTTGGAATTTGGGGGCCAACAGGGCGAAGCTGTAGTGTGGCGGTACTTCAGATCCGACAGGTATAGAGAGTGGTGTCTGTGTGCGTGTGGTGGGGACGCGCCAATGTTTTCACCCATTTCTCTCCTCTCTTCCAAGCCGTGTTTCCACCTGTATCCCTAGACGCCTTACAGCATTCTCATCATGCCTCATACAAGGAGGGACACCTGTCTTCCCCCATGACTAACAAACTGAAGGGCCTTGGTTCGCTCTTAGGAACTTCCCAGGGCCCAGTCAGCTGACGAGAGTGCCGAGTGCCCGCTGCCCCTGAGAACAGGAGTTGACCGCAGAGACCCCACCTGTCTTTCGAGGGAGGTGCCCCTCCCCCAGAGGGCCCCTTGAAGGAGGCTGGTTAGCGTTTTTCGCAGCTTGAATTACATAACCCCACCAGCAGCTCTGTGTGGGCTGGGGAGTAACGAATCAAATCGCTGGCCCAGCCCAGGCTGCCTTCTCCATCTGGCGCTGCTCTGTGTGTGTGTTTCTCTCTGTGTACTCATGCATCGCCCTCACGCTGTGGCATTTCTCTGCTGTGTGTGGCCCGTGTGTCAGCAGACTGAGTATTTTTTAGCATCCTGCTGCCCAAGCTCTGGTTTGTAGGGAAAAGTACCCACGATCACCAATGCCCTTCCTTGTTGAGGAGGATGGCATTGCTCTCTTGCTTCCTTAGCTTTCCGTGAGCCCTCTGGGGACCAAACCACAGCCATAGGTGGAAAGAAAAAGCGTGTCACCACCCTCAACAATGCTCATCTTGGCCTCTGTCTCTCCTGTCTTATAGAAACAAGTGGGGATCTTGCCTGGTGCTAGGATCCATTCTTTCCTCTCTTTGTCCGTCCCTCCCTCCCTTTCTTCATGTGGTACTGGGAGTGGAACCCAGGGATTCCTGTATACTGGACTATATCCCCAACCTCCTTAATTTTTATTTTGAGAAAGGGTCTGATGAAGTTACCCAGGGCTAAATCTGAACTCACTCTGTAGTTCTGGCAGACCTTGAACTTGCAATCCTACTGCCTCAGCTGGGATTACAGGCCCACCTGCTCCTCCCAGCATCCATCACAGTCTTAACCCCACAGTGTTCTGGCTTTCCTTTTCTCTCTAAAGGAACCATTCTATCTCCCATCATGATTCATTTCTTTCCTGACCAGGGTCAGGTTCAACTCTCCTTTGCAGCAAGACATAGGGAGCTTCCTAGGGATACTTATTTGTCCTGCTTTGCAAACATCCAATTCCCCCGGGTTTCTGAGAAACTGGCTAAAGTGCTCCCTGGCTCTGTCTGTGTTTCTGAGTGGGCTCCTTATTTACCCCGAGCCTCATTTCCCTTATCTGTGAAACGGTTTCCCAATTAGCAATCACTCTACTGATTAACCTGGAGAATTCAACAGCACAGAAAACACAGGCCCAGCAATGCCAAGAAGAGGACCAACACTCAGGAAAACTGGCCTCTGGTTGTTATTATGTAACTTGATGATTTCAGCCCCCTAGGTTTAATCAGTGTGGTTCGGTGTGCATGTGTGTGCGCGCTCGTGCATGTGTTTGTGTGTGTTTTCCTCTATCAGTCTGTAAGAGGACTCTTTCCTGCAAATCACACTTGAAGATGCTCACCTGGTTGATGTGGGAGCCTCATCTACAGGGAGATAGAAACTAGGCTGAACGGCCAGCCACATTGCCTACACCTTCTGGAGCTGGGATTCTAAACAAATCTCTCTTTCTCTCTCTCACTCAACACAGTACATACCATGGAAACCACACTTGGAACTGAGCCTCCACTGAGTACTTCACGCATTCTGGGTGTATTTATTTTCTTTTACCTTGCTGTGAGGAAATAAGAGGCTGACTGTCGGAGATGACTGCCAGGGAGAAGGAAGCAGCCAAAACAGGGTGAGTCTGACGCCACCTCCTTGTTGTGTGACCTTGAGTGGGCAGCTTTCCTCCCTGAGCCTCATTTCTACAATGGAAGGAAAGGGGACAGTGGGAGTTCTTGGCTAGGAAGGGTGCCAAGCCCTCCGCATGGGAGTTTCTCTCATTTGATCCTTGCAGCCACAGTAGGAATAAAGAGTCACTCTCATGCTTGCATTGAGGACCAACAGAGTTGCAGATGTGAATGCTCCTTGTTAGTTTTCTGTTGTTTGTTTTAGAAGGTTAAACTTAGGAAGTACTTTTTGTTCGGCTAAGTTATCAACAGGCTCTTATGAGGAAGAGAGGAAAGGAGACTCCAGGGAAGTTTAATAGTCAGTGTTAGCCCCAGTTGGAATGACAATCTCAGACATGACACCCCATCTCTACCCAAAGCACTTCCTCCACTTCGGCTTCACATTTCAGCTCTATTCAGTCATGGTCCCACATGGGGGCTCTCCTCACACATGTATGATGACTGTAAACGGCTTTGGGGTATCATGTGTCTTGGTTTGTTATGATTTTCCAATTCTAGCACTTTCCATTTCTGGACTGGTATGAAGAAGAGCCATTGAGTATCCCTAGTATATAGCTTGTCCATTGAAAAACGGGGACCAGAGGTCTGAAGATTCGGGGGGGCAGGGGCACATTCAGTGTTGTGAACTCAGACTTAAAAACAGGTATCTGAAGTTCCCAGAAAGAAGGTGGGGAGATGAGAAGAGAGAGAGAGAGAGAGAGAGAGAGAGAGAGAATCTTCCTGTTACAAGTTTACAGGCTGAAGGACTCAACCTTGAGAACATGAAGAGTTAGAATGTTGCAGATCAGAGTCAAATCATCTCTTTGGTGCCTTTGAAAGTTGCCTATTGCCCACCCCTGTGTCAGGGGAAAAAATGTGCTTATGACTATCAAAACTTGTATTCTTATTTGGCCAATAGCGCCACCGATCCAAAAGCTAAAGACGTCACCTGACGTTACATAACCCTCCAGCAAAGTCTCCCCAGCTTTGCTGGGACTGCCCACCTGTGTCCCCACTAATGAGCCTGGTAAACACTCTCAGGCTCTTCTGCTGTGTGGTGAATAAAATCTCAGGTAGCTGCTTTCACAGAAGAACATGGGATTTGGGGGACATGAATCTCTGTCCCCAAGCTGTGGTCACTCATATTTGGCTCCAAAATAAACTCTCTCTTACTCCCTTTGGGCGAGGATTGTGTTTCTGAGCTGACCAGTCACGTGAGATGGTGGGGTGGCCAGGTGGCCCCGGAATGGCAGCTGCTCATGGTAGGTTTGGCTTTGGCTGCTCATGGTATATTTGGCTACGGGATTCTGAAAGAGTCCAGCTGCACCTTGGCCTTCAAAGACTTGTATGAGAAGATCTCAAAACATGTCAAAACTTTTTTTTTTTCTGGATTAGGTTTTTACCAGGCTGGTGTTGACCTCATGACCCCCTCAAATGACGGCTTTCCAAGGGCTAGGACTACCACGTTAATAAATTTAAACCCTCTCTCTCACCCTTTAATAAGTTTTTCCAGTGTGATTACCACAAAGCTGACCACTTTACCAGAGCTCTTACTGCACTGTTTCCAGACGATGTGGGTCTAACCTATGACTATTGGGCCAGTGAGATGGCTCAGTAGGTAAAAGCACTTGTCACCAAGCCTGATGACCGGAGTTCAGTCCCCACATCCCATAAAGTGGGAGGAGACAGACCCCTGTAAGTTGTCCTCTGACCCCCACATGTGGCTGTGGCAAGCATGCCCACCCAAAGAATAAATAAATGTCACTTAGGTCCCTGGAGTCTGTCCTCCCTCTTGTCCCTTAAGAGTCAACTGGAGACTTAGCTGGGAACAGGCATGGGAGAGAAAAACCCATCATTTCACAGGAGAGGTTAGAAGAGGATGTGTCCTAGATTAACAGTGTCTAGTGCCTGGAACCCTGCCCTCTAGGTGTCTGATGAAACCTCACATCTACCCTTAAGGAGTATGTTTCAGAGAACAAGATGGGTATCTACAGATCAGAAAGGAGCCACCGCACGTGCTGTCAGGTGAGAAACATGCATGCAGGGTAAATTTGTACATGTAAATAACTGTATTCTGGGAGGGGCGGATACCCACAGCTGGAGCTTCCCAGGCCCAGCAGGTCAGAGGCTGGTGCTCCCGCCCTGTCACTGTTCCGAATCCTGGAATGCTGTATTGCTTAGGTCCCAACCACGGCTGTATTATGTTTTCTGTGAACAGCATTAAGGAAAACAAAGCCCAGCCTGTGAACCTGCAGCTGCTCACACTCTGTGTAGCCACAAGGTCACCCTCAGGGTCACGGCCTTGCGGCTGTCTCCCTCCAACCTTTCTTAAAAAACAGATCTCAAGTTCCCAAGTCTTAAAAAAAGCACAAGACACAGCCACACACACACCCCCATACAAACAAAAGATGCAAAGCTGTGCCCCCTTTAAACAATACCCCAAGCAGCCAACCTCCGTGGTCTCTTGAGTCACTAATTTGCAGCCTTTTAGGATCCAAGTTGAAGCAATCTCTCCCACACCAGCAAGCCAGAGCCCCAAGCCTGCCACACCCCCGCAAGTCAGCGGGGTGTGCTGGCACCTTGTGCTTTGGGGATTCCAGGGATGAGTCTCTGGGTCCTATAGTGAATCCCCAGGCAATGGTGGAACCCCTACTTTGTGGCTGTAGCCTGCTGAGGATGACTTTGATTTCGCAGACTGAATCCACCTCTGGACAGGAAGAGTTTCAGCTTTGAGTCAGGTTGGAGGACGACTGTGGAAGCCTGAACCCTGTGGCCAGGGGATGTCTAGGGGATGGGTCCTCTCTACCACTGTTGCCAGGTACAGACTCCTTTAATATTTGACAACATTGGCCTTCGATTTAAAACGCACATGCCTTCTTTGGTGTGGCTACTGAGAATTTGGACTTCCTCCTTCAGATAAAGCATATAGGACACCAATGGACACACACAGGTAGACATGCACGCATGAATAGACACACGGGCATGAGTACGTGCGCACACATGCACATACATACATCTGTGCATACATTCATACACATGTTTGAGGACCCATTAATCAGTCAAGGAAAACACTAGATACGTTGCTCTGTCATTCTGGGCAGGTATGAAGCCAGGGTGGGGATAGTCTGTAAGGATCCTTCATGCTGCTAAACTGACCTAGTATCACATAGCTCTCTAAAGTTCTGCCTGTCTACTCACAGGTCAGCGCAGCTCTCTGACATCATGAGAGACTGTCCTTTGTGCAGTGAGTGGGCTTAACGCAGAGACTCAAAACTGGCCAAAGTGCTGGGAATAAGTGTCAGTGGAATGCTCGGCCACAAATGGGACATCTAGGCCACTCTCCACCCCCGCCAAAGCTCAGGGAACATCACAGGAGAGGGTGTGGAAGGATTGTAAGAGCTGGAGGCTGGGGAGGACTGGAATAAAACCTGTCTCCTGTGTATGACAGGCTGCTGCCCCCATGAACTCATAGTGGCTGCCTGTACAAGATCAAGCCCGCCAACGGTCCCGCATATACTGACAGTGAATGGCTTCTGGGTGAGGAAGAGTCAGTTTTCTTTAAGGGTGTGGTTCCTGGTAGGTTGATCCTGCTCCAGGGCATGGCCCAACATTCAGGAGTATGTGTGTAGCCCATGTTGGAGTCTATGGGTGAGAGAGGAAGAGGGAAAGGGAGAGGGAGAGAGAGAGGGACATGAAGTTGGGTGTGGGCAGGGAGATGGGGTGGATCTGGGAGGATTAGGACAAATCTGATCAAAACATGATGTATAAAGTTCTCAAAGAATAAAAATATTTTTAAAAAGTTACTGAGGAATGACATTCAAGATATAGTACTCTGCCAGGCAGTGGTTCGCACATCTTTAATCCCAGCACTCAGGAGGCAGAGGCAGGTGGATCTGTGAGTTTGCCAGCCTGGTCTGTAGAGTGAGTTCCAGAATAGCCAAGGCTACACAGAGAAACTACATCTACTCATATATCCAAATTGTCCATCTTTCCATGTGAGCTTTGACATACAGCAAATATTTCTGGAGAAGTACCCAGGCCCTTGACACCAGTGGTTACTTCTCAGAGAAGGGTGGGATTTGGGTGTAAATGGGAACCTTACTTTTTGGATATTCTTTTTATACTTGATTATTGATTAACTGCTTTGATTATTTTTAATTATTATTTTGATTATTATTTTTAAATATCACTTTTCTCAACAAGGACAAGGCTGTCTTTACTTGGCTTTGTGATGATGGGAAATTTACTTAGCACCCCTGAGTCTGTGTCCCATCTGTAAGGTAGAGGTGACAGCAGTGCTGGTATCTGTGTGGACAGATAACACAGAATGGGTTGAGAGTTGCTGGTATCTGTGTGAACAGATAGCACAGAATGGGTTGAGAGTTGTTAGAGTTTTTTCTAATATGCTACAGACTAGGGATGTATCCAAGAAAAGGACCTGTGCACTTAAGGTGTAGCTGACTCTGACTGTTGAGTGTTCATCTTTCTGCTGAGAGTCTTCGGTATGTTGTTCAGTTTGTACTGTGGATATATGGATTGACCCTGATTCCCAGAAGACTGAGTGCCTGTCCTCAGAACCACGGCATTCCTTGGAATGTATAAAGAGCAGAACTGACAATGCTCTGAGCCCGAGAGCCACAGGCAGAGACGCTCAAGCCCCAGGACTTGGTGGTGAGCCAGCAATGTGAGGAAGGGGTGAGTCTGTCACTGTCTGCCCCCATGCTGGAAGAGATGAGGGGAACCATGGATCCTTCATCTTGGCTTGGCCTCATAAAACTCAATTACTAGAGCTAGCTCAGACACCTGTGTGCTACCACATCCGTCACAATGACAGAAAGTTCCAGAGTTCAGAGCGGAGCCTTTTCTGCTTCCTTCTGCTCATCTCTCACCCTGGCTGGGCCTGCCCGGTCCCTGGGTAGAGGTCAAAGCCATGAATCTGGAGCCAGAAAGACAAGAACTTGGGACTGAGCTCCACTTTCTGCTAGCCTCAGATTCCTTACCTGTAAACTGGGAATGTTGAAGGGTGACAATTAAGTGGGTGTGTGCTCCTGAGGCTCACGTGTACCACTCCTGTCACCTGGAGAGCCACTTTAAGTTAGTTGCCAAGATACACAAAACTCAATGCCTCAGAACTATTTGCAACAGTCAGGGAATACAGGCAGTGAAGATGATCATTGGCAGATGAGCAGATTAAAGAAAAAGTAGAGCATGTATGTGTGTGTGATGGAGTTTGTTTATTCATAAGAATAAAAGTACACATTTTGTTTCAGTGATAAACTGGCAATCATTATGTTAAATGAAATAAGCCAGATTCAGAAAGGCAAATAAAGGCTAATGTGCACCATGAGTCCAGGCCATCCTGGGCGACCCAGTGAGGCTCTATCTCAAAACACCACCCTCCAAAATCAAAGGTGGGGAGTTTTTTCTCATGTGAAGTCTAGAATAGGAATTTTTAGGATATTAAAGTAGAAAAGGGATGATGCTGGGGAGGAAGAGGTTAGCAGGAGAGAGAGGGAAATTGTGGGGTGGCTGTAAGCAAAACACACTAAGTACACACAGGCAAGCGTCATGACAAAGCCTAAGGTAGAGGTGACAGCAGTGCTGGTATCTGTGTGGACAGATAGCACAGAATGGGTTGAGAATTGTTAGAGTCTGAGTTTTTTCTAATAAAAAACTCTGTACAATGACTAAAAACACCATCTGACAATGATGGTGAACCTCGGAGGCACCGTTATGTGAGCTGTGCTAAGATTCTGGGTTTGTAAGGACTGCTCTATCTGCTGCTGGCTGGAAGATGGGAGAAAATCCCAGGCTGGCCATAGGAGCCCAGGCCAGTGCAATCCCAGATACTGCATGCTCGGCACTGGATGGTGACAGTTGGGGAGCAAGAAAGAGGGCAGGATGCAGAGAGGAGGAGGAAGGTGTGTCCTGGAGATGTGACTGATTGGACAGAGGGCTGGGGGAGAGGGCAGTGTTCTCAGAGGTCTCTTGCCTTCAGTTTCCTGTAGGTGGGGTAGGGATTCATCTCCTAGAGGAACGTAGGCTTGTGCGATGGAAGAAAATCATAAGAATGAACAAAAGTCATTTTGTGGAATTGTGCTTCCCGAGTCCTGATGCATGATTTAACTGTGGCCTGCAGGATTGCAGGATTCAACATTTTGTGATCCTTGACTACCACCATTCTGAGAACCCGAGGGGATGACAGGAAATATATTTGATTTGGCTTCTTCTCTGGCATTGTCCCTGCTCAGCAGATTGATGCTATGTCAGTAATCTAACAATCTGACTCTCAATTTTCTTGTGAAATTGAAAAGGTAGTCAGAAATGGTTCCTGAGGATTCTGTAAAAACTGGAGCAGATGGATACTGTAGAGAACACTTTATAAACCATCAGGTCAACTGTAATGGCACTGTTGGGCCCTTCACTTTAAGGGGACATTGAGAACAGCATGCCCCAAATTACAGTTGAGTGTTAACTAGAGACTCAGACAACACCCCCATCTCCTGCCTACCACACTTGGATACAGCCTGGGAAAGAGAAGCTAGCCCAAAATGCGGGAAAATGCGTTTCCGGAAGGAAGCAGGGTAAAAACCTGTATTTTAAGGGACTGGTGGTAGAACTGAGCCTATTAACTTCAAAGATTCCTGTAAACATGTCACTATATCCAGAGGGTCCAGAATTAGTTTCAGAAGAATTTCAGCAAAGGGAGAATCTACTAAATAGAAAATACAACAACAGATGTGGCAATACCCCCTCATAAGATACCTATGTCCATAGTAACAATAAATGTAACTAGGTCAAATCTGAGTAAAAGTTTATGGCATTAGCAGTTGCCCTGTAACAAAATGGATGTGGAGACAAGTACTCAGGACAGGATAAACTAGTCCCAAGGGTAGGTATGGGCTCAATATACATCTGCAGCCCACATGGCTCTCAGACAGAACAAGTCTACTTTTAATTGAAGAATTTAATGATACAGTTCACTCTCTTCTTAGAAGGCATCAGCCTGGAAGCATACAATACTTACTGCTGAATACAATTTCCAGAAATACTTTCTACTAAATACAATTATGTTTAAAACACATAACATTAGTAGTATTATGGGTGAATTGTGCCGATTCTAAATGTTTGACCTTAATATTCTGAACATTTTTACATAGAGCCTCTTAATTTTAATTAATTAATTAAGATGGGGGCCTCATGTATCCCAAATTGGCCTTGAATTCACTGTATAGCTGAGGATGACCTTGAACTTCTGATCCTCTTGCCTCTGTCTTCCAAGTGGTAGGATTATAGATATAAGTCACCGGGCCTGGCTTATATCAAAGCTAAGACATCTTGCTAGGCAAAAACTCTGCCAACTGAGCTCTAGCTCTAGCTCTAGCTCTAGCTCTAGCTCTAGCTCTAGCTCTAGCAGGAACTTTATTGAGTAATCTAACTGAACTTTAAAAAAAAATCCTAAAAGATAAGATTATTTATCTCCTCTTTATAGACAGAAATAGGACTCAAAGACATTAACAGAGGCAGCTGAAGTAGCTGGGGTCAGCAGTCGGAACACAAACTGAGTTTGTCTAAACTTTCAGTCTTTGCCTTTTAATCACTTTCCAGTTAGCACTGCATGTTCATGTCTTAGCAGCCTGACTGCAGAGGTGACCTGCAGCTCCAGGAACTGGAAGTTGAGGGGACTCTCTGTGCCTTTCACTTCAGCTGCTCTGTGGAGTCTGGGATGACCTGAGGGCTCAGGGAACTCAGGACACTGGAGTCAGGTGCCTGTGAGTTCCTACAAGGAAAGAGTCTTCAGTGTTGTAGCTTCCCAAATGCCCCAGGAAGCAACCAAGGGGAGAAGTATGTGGCTGAAGCTGACAGCTGAGTTTGCACTCACAGCTGGGGACAGACTTCAGAGTGTCTCTCAGACTCTTGGAGCTGGGATCAAACTCAGGACCCTCAGACCCACCCGGACTCTCACTCATTTCTGCACCTCCCCAGGAATCTGAGAATGTGGGTTGCAGATTTCTGGGCTTTTCCTACCTGGTTGCTTCTAGACTATTCTGAATAGTTACAAATGGTTACAAACTGCTTCCCTTCCCTTCCTAGTGAATCAGCCTCAAGTACAACCTGCATCTTAGGATGAAGAACAGAAGAACTCATAGGTGCTGGCCAGGCAGGTGAGTCACTTCAGAAAGTAATTGTTTCAAAGATCAGTTTCATGAGCATGATAGAAGGTTATCATCTGTCAGTGTTGCAAGGGTAGTATTTTTAAACTATGACAATAAAATTAAAGTAAGGATCATAGTCTCAGAAAACCCTGCTACAATCTTCTCAGCAACTGTTTTTATTGAGTAACCACCTTGTTCCCAAAACAGAACCAAACAATCCAACCAATCAAATGAGCTGTGAGGTTGGATGCTCCTTGCAGACAGAGGTCATGTTTCTTGGGCTTATTGCATTCTAAGCAAATCACATGGGCTTGGCACATCTTCAGTACTCCAGTAACCCAGGAATGGAGCCATTAAGTATAAAGCTAAGGACAAACGAGCCCAGGCTGCCCAGTGCATGACAGTTCCAGTAGGAATTTGCCACAAAGGAGGGATGAGGCCAAAATCCCTTCACTTCCTTCCAGCAGCTGCAGGGAGGTGTTGAAGTCACCTGACAAAGGGGGAGGAGTCAATTCAACTTCACAGGCTTGGAAAACCAATCACGGATTTTTTTTTTTTTTTTAAAGAGAATGTTGAAAAGAGAGGGGTTTAGGTGAAGTCTGTGAAATCCCCAGGGATGGATATCATGTGGTGTCCTGCTCCCCAGAGCCCAGTCCACAGGCCCACATCACCAATACCACGTCAGACAGAGATACCAACCTACAAGCCCCACCAGACTCTTCCCTCAGGAGCCTCAGGTTCACATGCACAGGACCTACAGGGTCATTTGAGACACGTGAGTCCAGTTTACTCCATAAATGCCTGATTCACCTTCAGGCAGTCAATCCCTCAAAGCCTCCAATAGGAGACTTCTAGGTAGCAAGTGTGATAATATTAGGCCAAACCATGCAAAACGTCACTTTTCGACAATTCTGTGACCTACAAAGATGACAGTTTCAAATGAAACTCCAATTTCAGCTCAATCGACAACCCGCTCTGAACAAAAGCATTTCTGATCTAGGATATGATGGTTTTCAAAAAGGCTCTGGCCAGAGTCTATATATAACAGCCCACAGGTACACAGGTGAGTGGTGCATGCTTCACAATATTGAGTCCCCCTTCCGTTTGAAAAACAGAGGTTTTATGTAAGATAGAAACATGAGGCTTACCTCCATGGAGGATGTGCTCATATCAAGCCTAGATTTCTTCAGATGCCCCGTTCGTTCTTCATCTTAAGGGTGGTTTGCCAAGAGGGAAGGTGGAGTGATTTGTAACTCTCTGGGCTGATTGAGGATAGTCGAGAAGCACCTAGGTAGGAAGAGCCTGGAAATCTACAGCTCAGCTCAAGTCTGAGATGAACGCAGCTGTCAAACACAGCTGGGGTGGGTGGCGGTGTTGGCTTAGATGGCGCTTGAACTCCTGGCTACCCTTGGCCACCACCAGCCTCCTTCACACCTGTTTCCTGCCAGCGCTTTGGAGGGAAGGCCCCATTTAAGCCTCCTTATAAAGTGAGTCTTAGAAGGAAATAGTGAAGGCATCTTTTGGAGTTCGTTAATGAGGGACCAAAAAAAAAAACCAACCAACCAACCAACCAAACAAACAAACAAACAAAAAACAAAAAAAACAAAAAAAAACTGGGTCTTAGGGTCTCTTGGAAGATCGATGTGTCTCACAGGGTCTCCTGAATGTGAACAATCTCTGTTCAGCTCGTGCCTCTGGCTGAGGCTCCCTAACTTCCCAGACCCCGCCAGAAATCCACCGCTGTCTGCAGGAATCCCACACTAGAGTCTCACTAGGCCAGCTCCCTACCACCCAGACCCTTGCTAGGCACATGGCCTTTACCATCTGAACCATCTCCTCAGCCTCTATCCATCTCATGCCTCTGGCATGATACTGGCCAGACACTGTGCATTTGGCAGACTGTGTGCTCCTTTCTCAGGGGTCCCCAACCTACTCCAACCCCACCTTCCTGGACTCTCCTAAAACATTGTGCCTGCTCCTTCAGCTGGGTGGGTCCTGCTTCCTTCTCATAATTCCCATTTACATCACCCTCTTTGTCAGAGCCATTAACTGTCAGTCAAGAATGGGTTCATAGATAATCTTGGATCCCCTCCCCCAGCCACAGCTGTTTTCTGTGCCCTGCTCACATATTAGCAGCAAACCCTCCCCCGACCCTCCCCTGTGTCTTGGGATAAGAGCCTCAGAGGGAATTCTGATGGTATGGCCATACTCTGTGCTGAACCAAAGTGGTCCCATCTTTGTCTTTGCCTGTTGGCTTTGCTGGTGTGCCCCAAGTAGCTAATTGATGATCACAATAGCATGAGATGTGAGGTGAGGTGGTTTAACTTGGCCTCCACAAGAGAAAAAGGAGGCTTGGACGAGGCTTCTGAGCTACTTGCCCAAGGTTACAGGGTTGAACTTGAACCTGGCCTGAACTAGCTCCTGAGTCCTCATCTTCATTATTGCTCATTCGGAGGTGCCTAGTGGTTCATGGTTGAAATCACAGGGCTAGAGGTTCCAGAAGTGACATGCCTGAGCCTAGGTGAAGCTTATTGTCACCAGGGAGGTCATGGTTGTTGTACGAACAACCCCACAGAGCCAGAAGCACAAACAGAGCTTGTGAGCATGGCCAGGATGTCACACTGGTCCAGGAAAGAACTTAGAAACCAACACTAGAGTGAAGTGCAGGAGGCCCAGGACATGATCTGCTGCTGGTAGAGCTACATGCTAGTGGCTCAGTGTCCATTTGATGATGAACCTGGAGAAAAAGAGTGCTAGGTGGGGACTTACAGAGCCATGAATGACACTGTCACCAGTCTTCAGAAAGCAGAGACCCACAGCCTTAATTAAAATGCCCAGGGACAGATGCAAAGAGAGGCTGTCTGGAAAAAATGATAACTCTTTACTAAACCTAAGATAGGGAAGGGGGTGAGTCTCTCAGAAAAAGGAAGAGGAAGGGAAGGAAGAAAGAGTGGGTGTTCAGGGGTGTGTGTATGCCTGTATATGTGGGGTGATGTTGGAAAATAGGAAAACTAAATTTTTTATTATTTATTTACTTACTTTTAGGTAAGGTCTCATATAGCTCAGGCTATTAATAGTATTCTTCTAAAAGATCAGGAAATTGAATGAGAAAAAAAGTTTCACTGAAACTACACCTCTCAACTGTTTAGGAAATCATCCACACATAGACAGACATGCACACAAACAAACACACACACGTCCCTTTGCTCCAAAGTTGAGACAAGGTCTTGCTGTTGAAGGCTGACCTTGAACTCCTCCCACTTCAGCCTCCGAAGTGAGCACCAAATACATAAGCACAGAAACCCTGAATGACCAGCAACACCCTCAAAGTTTCCATTAGATTCCATAACTGTTTACATTTGTATTTTGGCTCATCTGTCCTCATCAAAGCATCTTTTAAGCTACCTCCAGGCTATTTATGGATCCAGTCATCTGTCATTTACCATCCTGTCCGTCTGTTCATCTACCTGTTTGTCTTTACTTATTTGTCTGAAATCCAGGGCTTGCATATGTGTTGGTATAATGTTTTATGCTTGTCAAATGCTCTACCATTGAGACAGACCCTGGTTCTTACAGTGAACCATCTTAAAATAAGTTGAAGATATCATGTTTCAGCCTGACTAGTAACAATGACAATGATATAATTATAATATTATATAAATAAGTGAATTTTAACAATTATTAATATAATGTATTATTTATTATTGTGTGGGTTTTTTTTTTTTTTTTTTTTTTGAGACAGGTTCTCATTCAGTAGTCTAAGCTGGCCTCAAACTTGGGACAATCCTTCTGCCTAAGTCTCCTGAATGCTAGATTTCAGGGATGAGCCATCACACCACATTTTCAGCCCTGAATTCTTAAATGCTACGTCTGTGTTCTTAAAAATGTCACTCAATATCCAGTGAGGTGTTTTCTGTGCATGTGTGTGTGTGTGTGAGTGCATGTGTGCGTGTGTTTAATTTTAATGCCAGTCTGCACAGGAAGCCAAAGTCTCATCACTTGAGAGAGAAGCTGACATCTTGCCTCCCAGCCACAGTGAGTCCTAAGTTCCAGCCTGAGTGCAGGACACATGCCTTTGACAGTAGCTTTGGTTTACACTAGAAACAGCCTGATTCACCCATGTCTTTCGCAAAACAGAGCTCGTGTATTGTTCTAACTGGTGTTATCATAACCCTTCTCTATCTTCCACTCCTGGAGAGGCCTCCTCTCTGGAATGCAGGGGTTAGCACTAGGGAGAGTTGGAATCAACATCATGCTTCGGGAGGCCAGCCTTTCGGGTTACGGGGATTGAACTCTGGCCATTACGTTAGACTTGGCGTCAAATCACTCTATCTGCTGAGGCATCTCGATGGCCCTGTCTGCTTTTTCTCTCAAGCCATAGGGATTGATTGATTTAGTACTCACGCTGCATTTATCCGCATATCAGAGTTCCGAATGTCTGGTAAAAAAGATAATAAAAGCACCCAGGTAATAAAAAATAAAAATAATAAAAGAAAAAAAAAAAAAACCACCCAGCCAGGAGACCTGTCTGGACTGGTGAACTTCTGTCGCGCTTTGTAAGAAAATAAAGGGGTCTCATCTCTGTGACTGCATCGTAGGAGGGGGAAGTGAGAGGCCAAGACTTGGCCTTGTCAGCAGGTCTGTTCCTGACTCTGTCGGCTACCTGAACACTGGCTCGTGATTGTAATTGGATTTCATTTCACTTGTTGAGTATTTCAGGGCTGAGCTACGGCTCCAACCATCAGGGAGACAAATGAGCCCAGAAGACGTCAGTTGCCGCTGAAATCTATCTATAAGTTACTTTTTTCCCCCACTTAAATTTCCCAGGATGGAAGGCAGTCTGATGAGATCTGATGGTATTTTTATGGCTAAACAGGGCTGATTATACACACCGCAGGCCTTATGTCTAGAGGCTGGCAATCGGATGCCTCGTAGACCCTTAGACAGCTTAGGTCGATGGTTCTCGACCTTCCTAATGCTCTGGCCCTTTAATACAGTTCCTCATCCTGTGGAACCAAAACCATAAAATTATTTCTGTTGCCACTTCATAACTGTAATGTTGCTACTGTTATGAATCACAATGTAAATATCTGACACGCGGGACATCTGATATGTGACCCCAAAGGGGTCATGACCCATAGGTTGAAAAATCACTGTCAAAAAAGAAAAAAAAGAAAGAAAGAAAGAAAGAAAGAAGAAGAAAAAAAGAGACCATCTTATCCTTTCCCAATGCCATCCCCTGTCTTAGGAAATCTGGCTGCAGTTAGGAGTTCAAGGCTTTCTCCGTAAAGCAATCTACCTGATTCTTGTCTATAACAAGAAATCAAAGCCTTGAGCTAAGAAATGATGCCTGCTGCAGTCTGAGACTGAACAAGCTTTTGATTTCACACACAATCCCATCTTCGTGTCTCATTGAAAACAGGTTCTAGAAAGGCTCATCTTTTTTTTTTTTAATTTGGTTTCAAGGTTTTAATAAAAAAAGAAGCCATTTCTGAGAGTTATTTAGTGCTGAGACATTGGGCCAATGTCTCTAACGGAAGCTGAGATGACTTCAGGGCGTCTCTGAAAGCCTGGAGAATTTATTCCAGGGACTGTAGCGGCAAACTTCTGAAGCACAGTGTGATGTCCAGACTCGGGACCACCCCTTCCTGAAAAATCCCAATTGGGACAAGGTGGAGAAAAGTTCAGTGATGCACAGAACACAGGAAACATGTGAGACAGACACTCCTCCCCACTGCACACAGAAACCATGACTCTTGCAAAGGGTTCCTGTCTTCCATTTGAACAGATAACTCTCCCTTTGGGCATAGCTATGGGACCATGACCGAGCAGCATACTTCTCAGGTGAAGAAGAGAATATTGATGCCATCGGGGCTCTGAGGGCCACTAGCCCAGGGTTTGCAGCCCAAATAACTCTGAGGTCAGGCAAGTGGCATGGGCTATACGTACAACTCCCGAGATGACCTAAATCAATAAACCAAATCAAACATAACAAAAGCCTGTAACAAAAGCCTTCTCCTGTCCAAATTCTAACCAACAAACACAATTGGATGACAGCCCAGCACATGATCTCAGCAGTTATATGGATGGACCCACTGGATTCCATAGTCTTCATTTCACAGATAGAAAACAGAGGCTGAGCTTGAGGGAAAGGCCCAGACTAATCAACTGACCGATCAAAGAGGTCTCTTGCTTTCAGATTCCTTCTTTCTGCTTTGATTATCTGGTTCTACCCCTTTTCACAATGCTGAGCCTCTGCTGACCCACCACCAACTCCTGGCATCTCACACAGAACTTATGATTGCATGGATGACATGCCAAGGGTTAGGGAACACAGCTCATTCACCCCAAGTCACTGAGTCCCTGGATGCATCCGAGAATGATGCTCCTATTGATTCGCTGCAGCCCCTTTGCCTTATGATTTGGCTGTGGTCAGCTCATAGTGGAAAGATACCCTGCCAGCAAAGAGATTAGTACAAACTGGGATACCAACTCTGATGGCCCTGCCTCTGAGAATTCTCCCCTGATGCCCTCAGCCATAGCACCCTGACGGCAAGGTGCTCCCATCACTCCTGAAGGAATGTCATACCAACATTGCTGGTTGGCCTGTTGTCTGGCCTGATTCCAGCCAACTTCAATGTGGGACTCATACCACTTTTGTCAGGCACCTGCCCTTGGACATGCAGCATCAACATACGTGATGTCACACCTGACACAGGTTAACGTGCCTTGTGGAACCACCCATGGCATCTGCCCTAATTCTTGGCTTTTCTTACTGTATACAGTTATGGCAAGGCATGTGTCCAAAGAGCCCTGCTAATGACACTCACACTGGAAACTTAGCGGCACTTTCTGTTGATGTGTTATTTGCACTGAACAGCTCCAAGCGGGCTCCGCTTCCCAGCACAGCAATCTACTCAGTTCCTCCTTCCCAGGGTCAGGAGCTCAATCTCCACAGACACATTCAAGACTTGCCAAGGCTGGGCCAGGGCTGAACACAGAGCAGGTGCTTTGGTGAGAACAGTGACAGTCAAATGAGGGTATATTTGCTTGATTCTAAAGTTATTCCTGATTGGTCACTTCAAAAGGAACTTTCTCTCTAAAATTAATGAGTGGACAAAGGCTCCTGTTAGATGGGAACTCAGGGCTGAACATCTAGCAAGGCTGAGGTGGGAGGAATACACAGCAGCTGACTGACTTACAGGGACAATTGGAAAAGAGAAAAAAAAAATCCTACCCTCTCCCATGCCTGCCTCTGGGCTTCTCTATGGTGGGGACAACGTGAAATATCACCCACAAGTTCTAAGCAAAATGGTAAGATGTGAGGATCCCCACCCCTCCCCCACTTTGTCAGAGATGGGCTACGTGACTTTTGACAAGTCACATTACTCTCCAAGCCTCAGTTTCTCTTCTGTACAATGAGGTCAGGAACTGAGGGCCTTAGAATCTTCTGGAAAAGCTCTATTCAAGTGCAGACACTTCAGGTCTCCTGCAGGGGAGGAGGTCTCTGCAGACAGAGGGGCTCGGCATCTCTGATTCCAGCTTGTGGCTCTGACGTTGCAGGTCTGCTGGGCAGGCGTGTGACACTCACTAGATGAGAGGATGTCTAGAGGCGATCAGACATCAGATGGAGACAAAAGGGCATGTCTACACCTTCTGTAGCCTTTGTGTTATTAACCACGAAGCCCCACGCCACTTTGGGGGTGGGGAAGCGTACCCCTTCATGGAAACAGCCTGTGTGAAAATTGCTCTTGAAATGCCAAATTGAGCCTCCGAGTATGCGAGCCTCTCCCGTGGGCACACTTCTTGCCTGAGGTTCTTAACTGCATCCTGAAGCACACCCATCCCTGCCCAGATCTGCGGGGAATCTGAGTGACAGGCAGCAAGCTGAGAGCTGTCAAAAGACACCCTGACACACACATACACACCACACACACATACACCAAGAACATGGCACGAATTTCTTCATGCTTTCAAAACCTAGGCAGTTTGTCCCTGTGAGGGCTGGACGTATTTGGAACACTTTTCCCTAGCACCTTGGACAGTTCCTTGCATCTTGGTGAAGAGACTCCCCCACCCCACCCCACCCCGTGGATTTTGGTACACAACCCCTCCCAGTCTCTCAGCTTTCCCCAAGGGTTGTTCCACAAAGACAGAGCCTTTTGGGGCTGGCAATGGCCGTTTGGGGAAAATGATCAAGAGGCAGGAAGAGATTCTAGATCTCATGTTTGCTCCTTAGCAACCTGGGTTTTCTTCTCTCTTTTATTGAAAAATCAACAACTTGAACACATGACCGGCGTCTCCAGAACCCCTGTTACAGACATCAAGACATCTCCAAAACAGCTTCCTGTAGGAGTGATTGCTCTCCTTTGACAGATAATGGGACTGAAGCACAGAGATGTTAAGTGACCAACTGGAAGGTCGCACAGCCACAGAGCAAACTCAGCTTCAGACAAAATCTACAACAGGTCTCCACTACACTGCTTGCTCCTTCCCTGGATGTTCTGGGATTTGGGGGAGGGGTGACCAGACTTTACTAAGTCTGTTTGAGGGTAATTTGGTTGTGAGGACACACGTAGAAGCAGAGCCATGTGTATAAAAGTGAGGCAAGGGTCAGGCAGGCTATGCATTCAGCCACCCCTCCCCCCCCCCCAGATTAGGAAGCCGCAAACCTGGGTGGAGGTCTCCTTGGTTGGCTCTGGGGAGCTAGCTTGGTGGGCCCTACCTCAGTTTCCACGTCTGCAAAGTGAGGTTCAGGTAGCTGTCCTAGCTATTGGGGAAGTCAATATATTCCAGACACATCCTGCATGCGGTAGAAGCTTGCAGCATACGCAAAGCCGGGTGTCCCTCAGTTTCCTCTAGAACCTGGGCTGGGGCCCATCATTGACCATCATGGGGACAATGTGCTTCCTCTGGGGAACCTGCGAAGGATTCTCAAACCTGTCTGCTGAGACTCCCAAGGATAAAGAACCGGCCTGACCCCTACTCCATTCTGACATGCACTCCAGGTTTAAAAAAACAAATCCCCAAACAACCCTCACTAAAAACAAAAGCAAAACTCCAACCAAGAAAATAAATTCTCCAGGGAGCTGTGCTAATGCCTCCCCCCAAAAAACCTGCTATTTGCTCTGATCTCAGTCTGAGTGGGGCTGTGCAAAGGGTTGCATTGCCCCATACTCCCTTTGGAGGAATGGCCTGAGGGGTCAGTTCCTTTCCGTCTTCCCCATTATTAGGGTAGATACTTCCTGGGCGTTCCAGGTTCACCTGCGAATCATTCCTGCCAGCTCACCTTTGAGGACTCATCCTCTGAGGGGGTTCTCTAGAGCTCCTTTCGCAGTCTGTGTATGTGCGCAAAGCGAGGTTTGGGGTTTCCTGGGAATCAGACAAGGTTTTTCAAGAGTCTCATCTACCACGAAACGTGATGTATCCCCCCAGGGGCTGCCTGGGCAGACTGGGAGATGGGGCTGGGTGCAGCCTTGATCACCCTCCTGAGTACCCTCGGTTTGGTTTACGGAAAACCTCAAGACTCAGAGGCCCCAGGACCTGTCTGTCTCAGGATGCATCAGACCCGACCACCAGCAATATTTCCCGCGTGCCGAGCACCTGCCCTCAGCTTCACACAGACGTCTACGATATTTTAAAGGTTTGCCAACAGATCCCCAGGAAACGGCGACTTCTCTGTTTCACACACGAGAAAAACAGGCTGAGAGATGGGAAGAGACTTACCGTAGCTCTGTAGCTCTAGGATTAGAACCCCAAGGGAATCCCTCTCAGGTCCCTGCTCAGGCTATCCGCCTGTGCGAGCCACACTCGCTCCAGAAAGCCAGGTTCACAGCACGCAGACAGCTGTGGATGCTCAGGCAACCTTGCCCTGAGGGTGAGGACGCGCCTCTCACTTCCTGTTCCCTAGGACTCGGCCCAAGAGTCCTGCAAGGACCCAACCGTCTGTGAGCAGCGACCAGAGAAGCCGGGTCTCCTGGGAACCCTGTCTAGCTCCTGGACCACTTGGATGCAAAGCTGTGTGTGGCAAAGATTCTGAGCCCTGGCAGAGTGCCTCTCTTCTGCTCTGGGAACCACCAGGCGCTCCTAACAGTCTCCTTGGCGGGAGAGGTGCAACTTTCCAGGTTGGGGAAAATCGCTGCCTCACCGGATCCTGCCAGCCGCGGGAGTGCAAGGCTGATGGGGCAAAGTTGGAAAGCCAAAGAGCAGTGCTCCAGCAAGCCCGCCATTCCGCTGGGACCCACTCTGGCCAGCGTCCACAACATGGTCGCAGGGGTCGGGGTAGCTGGAGAGAGGAGAAGGGTTGTGCATTCCCCAGCCTCAGGCGGCATACGCGCCTGGGGTCAAGATAGCCTGGGGTCACAATTGGATCTCCACCATTGTGACAGGGAGGCTGGGGACGTGCGGGTAGTGGCGTTGGAAGGGTCCCCTGCCCCAGCAAAGTTGAAGCGAGGTGGCAGGACCCAACCTTCCTAGTAGCTCCTCTCCTGGAACGGGGTCCGCCCCATTGCCCGGAGAGCCAGGCCGCCAGGGAGAGCCAAGTTGGAGCGCACACCACCCGCCTGAGCTGGCGCGCAGGTTTGAGAAAAGGGACGTGGGATAGCCTGGGTCCGGGGCTGAGAACTCACCTGCCTCCAAGCCCGCGCAGTTCCAGGGCTATAGATGTCGCTGATCAACCCTGTCTCGCGCCTCCTCCTCCTCCTCCTGCCGCTGCTGAGCGCGCGGAGGATCCTGAGCCTCGCTCCGGGGCAGGATGCTCCAGGCTCCGGCAGCGCCACAGGGTAGGAGCTTCCAGAGCGAGCGCTCCCCGCCCCCTCCCAGCCCCTCGCTCCCGCCTCGCTCCGCCCTAGCCTAGCCAAGTTCAGTCCTAGAGGCTGCCAGCGTCCCCACGCGCGACCCGGCTCACCCCACCGCAGCTGCCCCTCGGAGCAGCCGCTGTGCTAAGTAGCCGCTCGTGCCCCGCGGCTACATCAGTATGCAGGGACCCGCGCAGCGAGCTCAGCGAGGGTCGTGAGGGGGAATTTATTTCTTAATGTCCCTGCTTTATCCTATCACCGCTGAAACGAATTAGCGGTGACGTCCAACCGGCTGGTTTATGGGCGTGGGGAGGGAGACGTCGCAACCCTCATTAAAAGGGCCGCTCTGGGCTCGGAAGCATACATCTTTTATGTAACCTAATTTCCATTTTTTTTCCTATCAGGAAAAAAAAAATCAACACACACACAATGAAAATTTGGGGGACCATGAAGAGGACTGGATGTAGTGACCACCACAGAAAGGGAGGCTGTTTGGGCAGGGAAGGTCCTAGCTGAGGCAGGTGATTGTTTCTGTCCTACCTGGTGGTAGGATTCCCTAATGGGACAAACTAGAGCACCGTCCCTAGAGCAGGGCCGGAAGCCCCTCGCCGAGTTAGCAGAAGCCAGGCTGGGTTCTGGCCCTGGTTCTTGGGTGGGCAGACGTTCTGGAAGAGATGCCTGGTTTTTGGTGTTTTTCGGAGCAGAGTGGAGGTGTGGTATCTTGGGGGAGCGTGGAAAACCCCCTGAGGTCTTATTCCTCTATGTCTGGGGGACTCCAGTACCAGGAGAGGCCAAGAACTGAGCTGGGGGAGGGGCAGACACAGAGCTCCCTTTCTTTCCTTCCTTTCTTAGGGGCTCTAACATATGGGTAACCATATAAACCCGTCTCCAAAGCTGTTTCTTCCTGGGCAGATTGCACAGGCGTTTTTGCATTTAGCTGTCGCTGTTGCTCACACACTCTTGGGGACAGAGTGTGTGTGTGTGTGTGTTCTGCGGGGAGGGGTGGACTCAAGGAAAGAGAGGAGGATTCAGACCCAAACACACAGACTCAAACACACCCAGGCACCTGGCTGCCAGCTTGATCTTCCCCCCTCAGTCTCACCAAAGGCACAGCACGCTCAGGGTACAGTTGCATGGGAACCAAGGGCCAGGCTACCCCTCCTTGTCGCTCACAGTCTTTGGATATCTTCCACATCAAGTCTGAGGAAAGGGGGTATGACCTTGAGGGGTGCAAGAGAAGATGAGGAGGGGAGGAGAGACTGGGAGGGAAACCGAAGAGAAAGCTAGTGAGGTGTGAAGAATCTCCTTCAGGAAGGGCCTGAGAAATTCCATTGGCCTCCAGGGCTCTGCCACTTCCTGACTGGGTGTGCCAGATCTGGAGCCTGCTTCCTGAGCCTGACATGGGTCTTGTGCTGTGGTGAGGCTTGTACAGTTAACCAATGGTGACAATGCTCTTAGTTTAGTGTCTGGCATACAGTACCTGCTCTGAAAGAAACCAGCCATCCATGGCGATGCTGACTGGAAGGACTGCCTCTATGCCAATGGGTAAATGAGTATCCCAAAAGAAGAGGCTGGATGGGTCCTTGCAGCCTGGGCCTGGCTTCTCCCTCTCAAAGTTGAGCACTGGGCTTCCATGGTGTTGGGTCTCAACACTGCTCCCTCAATTACCATGGCAACTGGGGAAAAATCAGGAAACCAGGAAGGGAGGCTGCTTCTCCACTGGGCTGGTGGTTCACCTGCTCCAGAGCCTCGTGCCTGCCTGCTGTGTGGGAGTCAGGGCGGCAGGTCCAGCATGAGCCATCTTCCATCCTGGCTGTGAAACTGAACAGCCAGTGGTCAGTAGGGAAGGTAGAGCTGTGACATGTGGGCTCAGGGCCAAGGCTGGTCTGTGCCTTCAGAAGCAGAGTTTGCCTGCTGGGGGAGAAGGAGACAGAAATCCCACTGTCCCCAATTTGGTTCTTGTTGCTAGGCGTCCTGGTGCAAGTGATGGTGAGGACATGGCTAAGAGGTTCTGGAGACCCTGCTGGAAGGTCAGAGTTTGAGCCCGGGGAGAAGCCTGCCACCATGAGGAGGTGTGTGTGTGAGAGAGAGAGAGAGAAAAAAAATGAGAGAGAGAAGAGATACAGAAAAAGAGATAGACATTTATGTAAAGACCAAGACACAAAGAGCCCCCTCACCAGATAGACAGACACACAGACAGTCTTGCTATCCTCACTCACCCTCATTTTTACAAGGAGACCTAGGTTGTATACCAGCTACTCTGTCACAAAGGACCATGGCTCTCTCCTTTTGACCCTTCCTCATGTTGCTGGTTTTGAACAGTTCATTAAATTGTCGCCAAAATGACAAGAAGTGGTTCCCTCGTAACTTCTGCCTAACAGAGGGGGTACTGGAGGCTCTGGCCACAGCCTCCTCTACGCCCCCCCCCCAAGTAGAGGATGAGATAGTGGATACTAGAACCCAGATCCTGGCTGGGGAGAGGGGCGGTGTGTGGCTCGGAGGTAGCACTCCTTTGATGTGCATGAGGGCCTGGGTTCCATCCCAGGCTCTAAAAATAAAATGAGACTGAGCTCAAGTCCAGGACCCCCAAGTGCCTACTCTCTTGTAGAGAAGGGGAGAGGAATGAAATCAAAGCCACCATGCTGGGAGTGTCAGAGAGAAGGGTGATGGCTCTGGGTGTTGGGGATGTTCTTTAATAACATTCGGCAGAACTAATGTTCCCAAGAAGAACAGGGGAAACAAACAACAAACAAACAAGCAAACAAAGACTTTTGCTATTGACTAGGCAGACCTGGGCAGGACAACAGTTCCCAGAAAGCTTCTCTGGAGTGGTGACTTGATGTGCTGTGCTGGCTTGATTCTACCAGAGGTTTTAGGTGTTTAGGGGTAGGTGGTGAGGGTGTCACCTTGCTCAGTCTGAGAGAACCGAGCTGGTTGTGGGTACATCCAGACATCTGCTCCAGGCCAGACACCACAGAAGTGGCTACCACAGGGCCTTGCCACAAAGCCCTGCGTGGACAGTGGGCAGAGAAAATGGTGTCCCATCTCCCCCTGTCTCCTCCATGGTCCTCTGTTCAGAGTTGGCCCAGGGAAGCCAAAGGAAGAAGGGACTCAGTTTGCTTACTCTATCTATGTAGCTGCCACCGAGGGCTAATACATTACCCAGGGCTAATGAAAACATAATTATCTTCTTTTGGCTGTAGAGAGGGGCTAATTTAATCGGCTGCGATCGAAAGGCATCTGCTGAATTTACCCATCAGTGAAAACACTTGAAGGGCCTGGGAGGGGAGAGAAGAGGAGGGCGCCGATGGCTGGCTTGCAGCTGTGTCCAGGCTGCAGGGTGCCTACAGCTCAGCTATCAACAGCCAAGGGCCCCGGCAACCCCCAAGTGTCTACACAGGCACAGACCTGGGCCTCCGCTCTCAGGCCTCTCCTTTGACACTTGTGGCCTCTGCTTCCCAATTCATAACGGAGTTTAATTATTCCTCTTATACTGCAACTTGAGAGACTAGGTGAGGTGATGGGAGAGGACGGGTTCCAGCATATTCCATGCATTTAATAAAATAATGGCTTCCCTGCCCTTGATTGGGCAGGCCACACTGAGATGAGGGGTCCTTGTATAAACACCCCCTCTTTGGAGATGCCCCTGCTCAGAGCTCTTATTCTGCTCCTAATACACAGTACACTGGAGGATATTTACAAATTCAGGGTTAGACCGGCAAGAAACTCACAAGGGTGGGACAGTCAGTCTCTCTCCTAGCTCCAAGCCACTGGTTCTCAGAGATTGTCCCTGGACAGCTAGGTCACTGTCCCCTGAAAACCTCTCACCAATGTTTGGGGCTGTGTTTGAGATACTCCTATTGAGGGATTGTGAGATTCTCACTGCCAGCCAAAAAAACAAACACTGTTTAAACAAGTGAATGAGGAACCAAGAGTTAAGACAGAGCTCATTTACTCAAGGACAACTCCCTTTTTAGGCACCAACTGTATACACAGCTCAGTGCAACGAATTCTTTCAGCCTCTTCTTTAACTTAATGCTCACATTCTCTCATACCTCAGTTCTGAGGAATGCCCCTGAGTTGCAGGGGTGAAGACAGACCCAGGGCTGTCTCTCGGTCACCACAGCAATCAGACCCCCTCTGTCTCTAAAGCGGCTCTTCCCATCTCTCTGGGTGAGAGCTACTGGTTTCAGGGGTGAAGTTAGCTAGTGCCTGAACTCAGCCCTGGATGCCTGCCTAGGAGCTGTTGCTCCAGTGTTGTTATTGTGGGACTCAGTGCCCAACAGTTTCCTTTGCAAATGAGAAGTCTTTTAAAACGCTGCCTGGCATTATGCACAGGGAGGGCAGGCCCAGAGAGTTCCAGGGCCATCTAGGGGCAGCAGCCTGTGGGTGGCTGATTAGTTGTTTCCTTCCAGTTTGGGGATCATAACAGAGAGTGTTTCATTTAAGCCTTAGAGCTAGAAGGCTGGCAGGCCAGACATGACCCAGTATTGGGAACAGTGGTATCGGAGAGGGCAGAATCCCTAGGGAAGGAGGGGGTGTCACAGTTCCTGAAGATATTACTGGAGACCAGAAATAATTTGTAAGACTCTGGCAGAGATGAGGGTGGAACCACTTGAGGTTTAAAGGAACAATCTAGGCATAAAGAAATAACAGGACCTAATTGTCACTCATGGGCCTTGTGAGCGTGGGTAAGCAGCTTTGAGTCTCTGGACCTCAAAGGAGAATTTAATGTGAAGATGAACCAGAAAATCTAGTACACAAAGCTTTCACAGTGCCCAGAGCCTCTTTAAGTGGCTCCCAGACCTGGTGGTTTGTCTCCATGGGTCCCTGATGGCTTTCGGCTTTCCCAAGGTAGCTCAGCAGAGAGGCAGTTCCCAAAATTACCGACAGATGGCGCTAAGCCTTCACGTTAGCCAACTTGCTTTTTGAGCCCCGCCAGGAAACTGTTATAGCTTCTGTAGTCAACTTTTGGGACTTCTGGCCTGGGTCCTGGCCAAGCTGGGCTGATTTGGGCAGCATAAGACTCCTGAGTCTATTTATGTCTTATAGCCCAAGCCTTGCCTTGTAACTTGTTCTTTTTCAGACCCTCTCAGTGTGGACAGATGGGTTGGAGTTTACTGTTTGAAAGGTACCACCAGGACTTAAGTCTTCTAGAGAACATAAAGTGGGCTGAGTGTGGGGAACGGTGGGGTCTGCAGAGAACTAGAATATGGGTCTCATCTAAATGCCTTCACATTCTAATATCGCCACCAAATTAAAGCATGGGGACCACCCATTAGAGAGTTCTGACCACGAATTTGGGCTTCAGCTCCTGTGCTATGTGGTGGCAAGGGAGGTCTTCACCATAGTGTCACCAACTGCCAGGTGCCTACAAATTCTCCAATGTTCATGGATGGCCCTCTCCCCCAAACATGAATAGCTGGGGTGGCAGTGTCTTCCGTAAGCTGTTGGGGAGACTGAGGTAGATGGTTTCCCTGTGCCACCTTGGCTGTTTTATGGCTTGGAGGTCACTCCAGTAAATTGATTCAATTGGATGTCAGAGCCCAGGGCCTTTTGACTGGGGAGAATAAAATAGCTTCTCCCAATTAAAGCTTTGAACTCGAGGGTAAGGCTGACAGGGTCCCATTGTAGGGGTGCAGACAATAGAGACAGCACAAGTCTGGTTCCTCATCTCTGGCTGCAAACATCTGAAATTCAATGACACAGCTTCTCACTTTCTCTGTTATGACACCCCTCCCATATCCAAGCAGAGATCCCACGTGACCACGACCCTCTTCACCACAACAGATATCCACAGAGAAGATCAGACCTTTGGCTGCTACTGACCAGTCCCTGAGGGAGATCAGTGGGGAAGTGGAGGACAGAGGAGCAGGTAGAAATTCCAGCTTTGTATTCTAGAAAGCTCCCAAAGCCAGCAGCAGGTATGGCAATCCTTCACCTGACTTCCTCACCTGCTGTGTGATCTCAGGCAAGACTGCTCCCCTCTCTGGGCCCCTATGAAATAAAGGAGGGGCTAGAATGCAGCTTTCGTCTCCTCTCTGGGTTTGCTCTGAGTTCTGCAGCAGCTTGGCAGGGGGCAGGGCGAAGGCTGGGGAAAGCTGCCGTAGCGCTCAGGTCCCCCTGCCCCCGTTGTTGTTGTTGTTTTCCTTTCCTTCTTGCTTGTACATTAGGATAGGAGTGCTTCACCCAGCTTCCATTCATTTAGTCACCCACACCTCCCTCTTTCTGGTATTTGTGTGTGGAGCGCTGCGCCAGGAGGTGGGGCAGGGAGACCCTCAGGTAGGATGTTCGTCCCTGGAGGACCCTAAACTCATGGTCCACAGCTGTCACCAGAGTGCTAACTCTCTGCAGTCCCTATTGTCTGCACCCCCACAATGGGACCCTGTCAGCCTTACCCTCTCTTTCAAAGCTTTAATAAGAGAAGCCACCTTTATTCTCCCCAGTCAGACGGCCCTGAGCTCTGACATCCAATTGATTCAAGTGGACGTTCTCTAATTGTGTGGACGGGCAGTCTCTAATGGTGTGGACAACGGAGGAGCTGGTGCCATTTAAAAGCTTAGGACTCAGTTCTGGGCTCTGCCGACTCCTAGCTGTTTGGTCCTGGGCTGGTTATTGGTCTCTTTTGAAGGTAGCAGCTATGCTGGAATCTATTTTGATGGTTTTCAATGTCTAGCAGTTTGCTAACATTTCCTAGGTAGTCAGAAACTTAACCCAATTGCTTGAGAGGATTTGGCAGCCCTTCCACAGCCCTGATTTTAGAAGCCACCACCACCACCACCAGCAGCAGCATCTGGGTTGTGTGGCACCTGTACATTTTCCGTCCTGGTCCCAGTCAGTGACACTGGAGGAGGGGCAGAGCATGGCTATCTGAGTTTTAAGAAGCTACTTGTACTTGTGATATGCTAAGTAAGCTTGGGGCATAGTTCTATATATTCAAGATGGATAGCAAGAGGATTTTTCCCTTTAGTTATCCAAATGAAACTGTATACACAGCAAGGCATGGTGGTACACGCCTTAATCCCAGCACTCAGGGAGGCAGAAGTAGGCAGATCACTCTGAGTTCCAGGCCAGCCTGGTCTACAAAGCCAGTCCAGGACAGCCAAAACAAACAAAAACAAAAACAGAAGAAACGGTATGTACAATTGTACATATATATGTATGTATACACATATACATTACTTTATTATCATTGGAGATAGGGTCTCATGTAGTCCAGAATGGTTTTGAACTCCCTATGTAGACAAGGATGAACTTGATCTTCTGATCAAATGGACATGTACCACCATGCTTGTTTTTGTTTGTTTTAATTAATTAGCTATTTCCTTTTGTGAGACAGGGTCTTACAGAACCCAACAGTTAAAGTAGGTAAGAGCATCTATAGACATTGGAAGTACACAAGAGCCTAAAGAGCCAAAGCTCTGCTTTGCAGGAAAAAAAAATGCCCAGAGGGATTGCAATATCTGACTTCAAATTGTACCAGGGAGCCATAGTTACAACACCAGCATGCTGCCAGCACCAACCCAAACATGAAAAGTTGAATAGAACAGAGGGACCTGAGATAAAGCCATTCTCACCAAAGCTCTCAAAGCACTGGAGAAAAGACAGATGCTTCAAGAAATGGTGTTGGAGGAACCAGATATCCACAGGAGGAATGAAACTAGGCTTCCTATTCCTCTGTGCAAAACTCAGCTTGTAATAGGTCAAAGACCTTAATACAAGCTGCCATACTTTAAGATACAGACACAGATGAGGACTTTCTGGACCCCAGAAAGGACCCCAGCAGATCTGGAAATAATAGCTGGAAGTGCCAAGTGAAATTGCATGAAGCTAGGAGGTTCTGGATTAGTGAAGAAAACAATTAAGTGAATGCAGACTGGGAGAAAGCCTTTGCCAGCTCCTCACCTGACAAGGGCATAGTATCCAGGATCTATGAAGAGTTCAGACAAATAAACATTAAAAAAATCAATCATTAGTAGACAAACGAACTGAGATTTATCTTAGCTTTTCTGTTGCCATGATACACACCATGACCAAAAGCAACTTGGGAGGAAAGGGTTTATTTCCGTTTACAGTTGCACAGCACAGCCCATCACTGAGGGAAGTCAGGGCAGGAACTCAAATCAGGAAGCTGGGGCAGGAACTGATGCAGACCAAAAGGAGTGCTGCTTACTGCCTTGCTCCCCATGGCTTGCACAGCCTGCTTTCTTGCACACCCCAGGACCATCTTGCCTGGAGACGCACCGCCCACAGTGGGCTGGATCTTCCACACCAATCATTAATCAAGAAAATGCCCCACAGCCTTGCCTTCAGCCAATCCGAGGGAGGCAACGCCTTCTTCCTAAGAGTCCAGCTTGTGTGAAGTTGATAAAAACTAACCAGCATAAAATTCAACAAGGAAAACAATGTTATATTTAGCTACAAAGGAAACACAAAGAGACCGAGGTTGTAGCTCATCTCAGTTGGGATGGTTATCATCAGAAACGTTGACTGCTAACAAGTGCTGGCATGGATGGGGGAGGAACGAGCCTTTAGGTCCCCACTGGTGGGAATGGAAATGGGTCCATCTGCTGTGCAAATCAGTACGGAGGATGAAAGCAGAGTCAGACATGGTGGCTGCACAAGCCCCTCAGCTCAGCTCAGGAGGCCAAAGCAGGAAGATCAAGGCTTCGTGGTAAGGTGAAGAATACCCTGGAATGCAGGTTCAGACTTTATCTTTAATACCAAATACAACCCCTGACCCCAGCAGCAACAGTACTGTTATGTGAGCCAGTTACACAATTGCTGGCTGTAAACCGGAAAAAATCCAAGTGGGAAAACCAGAGAGCTATTCACACAGCCATGCCCTTCCCTGTACACACATGTGCACTGCAGAACTATCCACAAGGGCCAAGTTACAGAACTAGTCTAGAGTCCCATCATCAGATGGATGGATAAAGAAAATGGGGTGGATACATAATGGAGTATTATCCAGCCATAAGGAAGAATGAAATTGTGTCATCTGCAAGAAAGTGCACGTAGCCAGAGATCATGATGTTAAGTAAAAATAAGCCAGATTTGGGAAAACAGACACAGCATGTTTGCTCCCATACAGGAAATCTAGACTTAAAAGGAAATACAGGGATGAAAGTAGAAAGTAGAAAGTCTTGTGAGGGGCAGGCTGAAGGAGGGGTAGGAACACAAGGGAGGATGATGGGGGGAGAACATTTTTGAAGAATTTTTGAGAATGCCACTTTTTAGCATAATTAATATACACTTAAAAAAAACACAAAATACCCTGTCTGGAATAAAAAAGCAATGTTTCTGTCGGAAAGCAAAGAAGCATATGAAGAGTCTCAGGGCAGCATAAAGACCCCCTCCCCTCCTGCCCCCATCCAGGAACCTCTGAAACATTTAGAACTTCCAGGAATACAGCTTAAAAAGCATTGCCTAGGGACTTTTTATCTTGCTACCTACTGCCTACCTATGCAGCAAGCAGTCCATCTGTCTGTCCATCCATTACCTGCCATCTACCCACTCACCCACCCTTGCGTATGTGAATCTGCCCATCCATCCATCCATCCATCCACACATCCACCTACCCATGTATCCTTGCACACATGAAACATTCATCTATCCACCCATCCACCACCCATCAGTATAAATATGTGAGCCATCCCTCCATAAATAATGTATCCATCATCCTTTGATATAGCTACCCACCTATGCATTCATACATGAATCCATCCACCCATTATCCATTCACTCATCCATCCATCTATGCATACATAAATCCATCAATATATCACCCATTCATTAGTCTACCCATCCACCCATCCATTCATACACTTGTCCACTATCTGCCCATGCATGCATCATTTTATTCTTCCATATTACTGTCAATGCATATATGCATTCATCTATGCATTGATTTTTCCATCATCTATCCGCCCATCTATCCATCCACATATGCATACATGAATCTATCATCCTTCTACCTATCAAACCATGCACACATGAACCCATCCACCCATCCTTTCACCAATCCATTCATCCATTCGTTCATCATCAAAACATGTCTAATCCATACCTACATGAATCCATCTATGCATTATCCATATATATATATACATATATATACATACATATATATATACATATATATATATATCCCACCTATCCATTCATCCACATATAAATCCATTCATCTATCATCCATTCATATCCAACCACCCACCTATGTATACATCAATACATCAGCAATCCATCCATCCATCCATCCATTCATGCACTCATCATTCATTCATACACCTATCTACTATCCATGCATGGACGCATGGGTTTATCCATTCATCAATCTATCTGTCAATGCATGTATACATACATCTTTTCATAAATGCATTATTCCATCTGTCATCTTCCCACTCATCTATCCATCCATCTGGGCATACATGAATTCATCATCCATCTATGCACACATAAATCCATCCATTCATCCATCCATCCATCCATCCATCCAGTCATCATCCACATATACATCCATCTGTCCATTCATTCATGCATACATTAATCTACCCATCACCACCTATCTACCCATCAATATGTCTATCTTCTATTTACCATCCATCTATGCATACATAAATCCATCCATTAATGCATTCATGTATCATCTACTCATGTAAACATGAATTCATCCATCCATCAGTCTATCGGTTGATGAATCCATCCATTGATCTATCCAACCATCTATCCATGCATCCATTCATGCATCATCTACCCACGCATCTGTTCCTATCTGTGCACCTGATGTCTGCATCTCTTGATATCACAAGCTTCATGCATTTCTATCTGTACTACCAACAATCTGTACTATTTCTATTTGTACTACCAACAAAACTGGTTCCAAGCTTATTTGTAAAGAACAACATCGGAAGACAGAAACATTGAGAGCATTCAGAAGCAAGGGAGATACGTGCTTGCTATCACATCTATAAAGATATCGACTGCCTTTGGGACAGACAGCAGGCTTTCTCATCATGTGAGAGTTGGTTTCCAGAGTTTTGGTTTTCTCTCCTGAAGATAATACAGGTCATCAGTTCATCTTTGTGTTGCCTGCTGGGAATTGGATCCAAAGCTGCTACCCTGGTTTCTACTGTGGACGTGAGTAATAAAAGCCTGTGCCTTTGACCCAGGCATCTGTGTCACCTGCAAATGTACATGAAATGCAGAAGGTCACATGGCAGCCGACAGGTGGGCAACAACCTCCAACTATCATGGTTTTGACACTGTTTGGGATCTGCACTCAGCTCTGCGTTGGCTCCATCATCATATAGAATACTTGGGCAATGACACGGCCTCAGAGAGCTTTCAGTGGCTCCTCAGGGGCAGGGGTAAGATGCTCACGGACTGAGCAGTGCTGAGAGAGAAGAGGTGAAAGCTTTGGGGCTTAGCACAAAGCCGGCAGACACTAGGAGGAGCCCGCAGGGAGCGGCTGGTCCCCCTGGCTCTGCTCCAACACCCTTTCTCCAGGGCATGGTGCTATCTGGTGCCTCTGCTTCCATATCTGGCAGCAGCCCTCAGGAATGGGCACCGCTTCTCCACCTCTAGGATCCTAGCACTCCACACCAGCATTAGGCACACAGTAGTCATTTAACAAAAGTCCGCTAGCCCACAGGCACATTCCAGGTAGCATTAATGGTGATGATCGTAACTGATAGATAAGCCACAGACCAGCCGATGTGTGAACTCTTACCAACTTGGTAGACAGCATACAGGTCCTCAAACTGAAAACCCAGGAAGCTCCATATCCACAAACTTACTATGCTTTGCTCTGAGACCACGAGTGGAAAATTCCCATACTTGACCTCATGGGAAGTCAAGATAAAATCGCACTGATAATGCTGCATAAGACCACTTTCAGCCTGGGTGTGGGAGGCACACAGGAAACGAAAGTGAACCTCGAGCTTAGACCCAGGTCCCATTCCAGCATGACTCATTACATCGATGCAAACATTGCAAAGCCTGAAAAACACCCGAAATTCACATTTCTGCCCCCAAACATTTTGGAGAAGGGACAAGGCCTGTTTTTCATATGTGTATACTGTTTGCTGCCCACTGGTGAGTTGTAGAGTCAGGTCTGGGTCCAGGAGATTTACCTCTAGGGTCTCTGCACTTACACAGCATGATGGTGGCTGGTGATGAAGGGATAGGTAGAGGGGCCAGTCCTGAGTCCAGAAAGATGAGGAAGCAAATAACATCAGAGTACCATTGCTACATGGTTGCCATGGTTACACACTAGCTCTGGGTCACCCCTCTTCCTCCTCTTGCTTCTCTGTGAGTTGGTCACTACTGGCTGAACTTTGGGGGAAACTGAGGGAAGCAGAACTACTTGCTGGAGACTATGTGGCTAAGTGGTGGCAGTGTTACAATTTGAATTCATGTCTGTTGCATTTGGATGCCCACCAATTCTTAAAGGGAAAGTCTGCAAGTGAAGCCTAGCAGGACTCAGGGTGAGACCAGGACAAAGGAAATCTACTGGCAGGCTAGTCTCTGGGACGAGGTTAAACTGATTCATATTTGGTGCCAAGGAGTAAATGAGAAAAGTGGTACCCTCCTTGAGCTTTCCAGCCAGGCTATACTCCATCATTGCTGCACCCTGCTAGTCAACATGATGAGAGAGAGGATGACCATGGAAGCCACATGAAACTTAGATTTAACAGTCATCCTCTGCCTGACACTAGCTGTGTGACCCTGGGCCAGTGACCTAACCTCTCAGAGCCAACTTCATCCCCCACCAGTATCCTCTAACTTTTACATGCTTGGAAAATCACAGTGACAAATAGCCACAAGACACTGGTATGTATCAGGCACCTAATTTATGAGAATTCATTCATTCTTTCTGTATTCAACATTCATGGATGGGTGGATGGATGGATTTATTGATCGACTGTGTGTGTGTGTGTAACATAGTATATGTGTTACATAGTGCATGCGTGGAAGTCAGAGGACAATGTGTAGGAGTTGGTTCTCTTTTTCTACTATGTGAGTCCTAGGGATCAAACACAGGTTGTTTGGGTCAGTGTCAAGAGCCTCTACTAGCCAAGCCATCTTCTATAGTAACTTTTTAAAAACGATATTACTCTTACTTTCTATGGAAATTATGAATTCCCACCGTGTTTTTCTCAGCCATACCAATGAGTATACATAGCTATATATTTATTCCCACTTCTGCAAAGCACATGGTCCACGGCTTAGCATTCAGTCATCTGATAAATATTGGACATCCACTGTGTGTCTCAGACCAGTAAGCCGACAGGCCTGGAACAGCCCTCATGGGGCCTGTATTCTCATTCCACAAGCAAACAGAGAAATAATATAATGTCAATTGGCAATAGTTGCTATGACAAAAACAGCAGGAGAGGGGCAGAGGCCAGGCTGAGACTCATTTTACACAGTATGTCTGAAACGTAGTCTTGGAGGCTGTGCATATACAGTCTTTGCTCCACAGAGGTTTGCTAAATACAGAGACCACCACACAGATGACGTAGGCAGCTCTGATACAAAAAGGGAAATCCATGGGAACTCTGTCTAAAATTTTCAGATCCACAGACGCCTGAGCTGATACCTGTTCTGGTTAGCTTTAACTGTCAACTTGACACAGTCTAGCGCACTAGCTTTTAACCCATGGGTTGCAACCCCTTTAGGGGATCAAATGATTCTTTCATGGGTCACCTAAGATCATCAGAAAGCATAGATATCTACATTAGGGTTCCTAACAGTAGCAAAATTACAGTTATGAGGTAGCAACAAAAATAATTTTATGGTCAGTGGTCACAACAACACTGGGAACTGTATTAGAGAGTCACAGCATTTGGAAGGTTGAGAACCAAATGCTCTAGAGTCACCTGATAAAAGAATCTCCAGTAATAAATCTCCCAGTTCAGATTGGCCTGTGGTGTGTCTGTGAATTAGTGCCTTAATTGTTAACTGATACAGGAGGTCCTGGTCCACCATGGGCAGCACCATTCCCTAGGCAGGTAGTCCTGGGCCACCTGGATATAAGAAAGCAGGTTACCAGTATTTAGCATCAGAAAGGAAACTAGAAAAATACGGCCTTGTTCAGAAATCTGATAGGTTCCCCAAGCCAACAACCACCTGAAAGGAAGATGTCGTCAGCCACCAATCATTACTGTGTGACTCCATGCAGGGCTACCTGAAGGCCTGGAAATCATAGGCATGGCAAATAGGTCCTGCCATGGATTTTGCCTCAAGCCTCAAGTCTGAGAAATGGCCAGCTAATGCTTCCTGCTTGTTCTCTCTGCTCCAGGCACCAAGCTAAGTACCATGCCATTAAGGCGCAATGACCCCATTAGGAGCCTGCTAATATAATCTTATTTTTCAAGGAAAGAAATGGGGGTTCAGGGAAGGTCACATAACTTGCTCGAAGCTGTATAAATGCCATGAGACATGTTCAGGGAGACTCCATGCAGTGGTGCTGGGAACACAGAGTTGGTGAATCTAGCCCAGCCTGGAGCGAACAAGTTGTGTCTGGCCCTGTGAGAGAAGCTCAGAGTTGAGACGGGAGATGAAATGAAGCCTGGGACGTGGCAATCCATTCTAGAACCTAGTGTATGTGTGTGAGCCACATTTTGATGGCTTCATTAACTCTCCCACCAAAGATGCTGTGTTCAGGTTGCACTCTGGGTAATTCCCTGTCCCTCCTTCAGTCAACACCATCCCTTACACATGTCTATGTTTCTACAGGATGGAGGTGCTCTGGAGACAGCAGCTGGATCTCCATCCTCCCACCAGTGGCTGGGTGTTTGCATGGGACTGTGGAATTTGTTTGGGCTCTTGGGGTACTGGAGCTATGGGGTCACCAGCTGGGGGGAGGTCAGGGGTGTCACAGTGTCAGACAGTTTGCCAGCACATGTCTCCAGATTATCCTCATCCTTCCACCCAGGGATGTAGCCTCCTTTCTAGGCCAGCAGTGGAGATCTGAGTGCTGGTCCAAAGCTGAGTCAACTGTCACATATTTATTGACCCAAGGGCTCTGTGACTTTGGCTGTGGCTCTCACACTGCTCAGCTATAACCCCACTTCCCATTCATTACAAGCCCTCTCCATTTTGAGCTACCATCTTCTTGACCTGAGACCATTTATCAGCTGCAATAATGCAGCCTGTTTCCCAAATCAGAGCCCCTTCTAAGGGATTGCCTGACTACCTCCACTTCCTGAGCTTGAAGCCCTTCAAATCAGCCAATGTCCTCTGGATGCAGCCTGATGCTTTGACTATTCTCTTTTGCTTGGCCTTCTCACAACCACAAGTGTCAACTGAGGATGGAGCTGCTTCCTGATGGAGGGTAGGGAGGCATGCTCTCCTCCTGTCAGCAGGACGAGCCTGACCACCTCTCCCCTTGTTCAACATTAACATCTTTTCTTCTCTCAAGTTCACCCTGATCTTGTTTGGGGAGCTCTCCTCTCCACCCATGTGAAGTCCTGTTTCCCTCCTGGGAGGCTTCGCTGTCCATCTTTGTCTCTCAAAACCTCTGAGGTCCATTGAGTCCCTTCTGTACTGCTCTCATTTTGCTGAAAATTTAGCAGCCCATTGGAACCAAAGAGAGATGAAGGGGGTCCCTGCACTGCTTTCCTCAGCCTGGAGGGTGCCTCCGTTGACATGTACTGGTGGCACTGGGTGCATTCACCTGCTTATAAACCTCCTTTGCTGAGCCAATCAGAAAATACCCCACTTCCTGGACCCAGCCAGTAGGAGGCAGAAGAGAGGGTGCAGGGCCACATGAGGTTCTACTTCTGAGGCAGGAGTTGAGCACAGGGTATTCTATCTCTCTTATTGTTGTTGTTTGTTTCTTTTTGTTTTTGTTTTGTTTTAGCCAGCATGCTTGATAAGGAGGTCAGAGGACAGCTAACAGGAGGCTGTCCTCTTTTTCTGCCATGTGGGTCTCAGGGATGGGAATTCATATCATCACTTGGTGGCAAGTGCCTTTAGTGGGGGGGGCTCATAGTTTAAGAGTGGGGTCCACTGCAGCGGGAAAGGTAGAGCAGCAGGGGTGTGAGGCAGTAGGCCGCACTGCCTCCCCAGAGTCAGGGGGAGATGAGGGTTCGCCATCGGCAACTTTTCTCCTTTCTCTGCAGACCCTGGCCCAGAGAACGGCACTGTCTACTTCTAGGGTGTGTTTGCCCACTTCAATTACCTTAATATAAGTTAGTTACTGTAGATTAATATCAGTTAATATAGAGAGTCCTTCACAAACATGGCCAGAGGCTTGGCTCCAAAGTGATGCTAGTTGACAATCATTATTGAGCTAGTGTGATGCACGTTCATGCTTTCGATGCTGGGAAAGAAGAGCCAGCAGGATCTCTGGGACCCCAGACAGCCCAGCCTGATTGGTAAGTCCCAGCAAAAGACCCCATCTCAAAAAAGGAAGTGGATGACGATGGAGAAAGACACCCACCATTGAATTTTGGCCTCCACATATGCATTGATGGTCATGTATAACCACCCACCCATGAGCATACACACCATACACACCATACACACCACACACACACACACACACACTTCTATCTGTCCACCCTGTCTTCATTTTGTTTTATACTCTCTGTCACCTTTCTTTTTCCAAGCTGCACTTATTTCTTTTCATGGTACATATCTAAACAAAAAAAACCTTAAAATTGTATCTAGGTGGTGGTACATACCATTAATCCCAGCACTTGGGAGGCAGAGGCAGATGGCTCTCTAAGTTTCAGGCCAGCCTGGTCTACAAAGTGAGTTCCAGGACAGCCAAGGTTACACAAAGAACCCCTGTCTTGAACCACCTCCCCCAAAGTAAATTGTTTTTCCGTTCTTCCACCGAAGGTTTGAATAACTTCTAAGTTTTAATGCAGCAACTGTGGAGACAGCCAATGCTTTCTGAGCCCAAGAAGACACGAGCTCTCCACTGTTTGAGAAAAGCGTTGGCTTTGCAACATTGGGTAGAAAAGGTAGATAAGGGTGCAGGAGAGGCCTGGGCTGGGTGTACTTTGGAAATATATAATCTTGCAGATGGCATCTAAAATACACAGTGGGTACTCAATAAACACTTTCAGTTGGAGAGGGTGCCATCATTTACTCCTTTCTCCCCAGACTTTGGAAGTAGGCAGGCTCCAATCGTCACAGAGAGATTTAAAAGCTCCCCACCCCAACACCTTGCTTCAAGCCAAAGAACCTTCAATTTCTTGTTTTCCTCTTGTGTGCTCCTTGAAGAGCCTCTCTGAGCTCACAGCAGCCCAAGAATCATGCTATTCACAGGCTGAATGGGGGTAATTCTGACGACGCTTAAAGCCGCCTTTCCATTGCAGCCACAAAAACACTTGCCGGTCTTCCATGCCATGAAAACCACTTGAATGGCCGCCTGCAATTTTGGAGAGCAGCTTCTTCGAAGAGCTGGGTTTGAGAATCTAGTGTGAAGAGGTCAGGCTGGGCCTCAGTTGTCTCTGGGTGAGAAGTTTGGTCCCTCTGCACAGTGTATGATGATAATGATGAGGATGATGATTTTACTTTGTGGGACTTCAGAGGGGCTGGGGCAGAGGCCTTATTCACAGATGCATGTCATGTGGAGGGGGTGGGGTGCTCTGGGAAAACAGAGGACACACAGTCTAGTGGACCCTGTGCCAGCCAGCCAAAGTTATAAGGAGAGAAAGTCAACAAGGACTAGAATTATGCATTCTTAGGAGGAATCCCAAATTCAGATTCTTAAAAATTAATTTTTATATTTATGGTTATGAGCCCACCCCTTAACGGCTGAGCCGTCTCTCCAGCCCCTTAACAATTAATTTTTATTGTTGTGTATGGGTGTTCCCTGCGTGTACGGTTATGTACCATGTACATGCAGTGCCCATGGAGGCCAGAAGAGGGCGTAACTGGAGTTAAAGATAGTTGTGAGCCACCATGTGGGTGCTGGGAATTGAACCCAGGTCCTGTGGAAGAGTAGCCAGTGCTCTTAACTGCTAGGCCAGGCCCCAGATTTTTAAAAATCAATTACTGTCATGTATTGATGGCCAGATGGAATGCACACGCCACAGGGCACAGGTGGATGTCAGGGGCTTCTCTCCTTCCACCACTCGGGTCTTGGGACTCAAACTCAGGTCTTCAGGATTGGAGGCAAACACCATAACCTGTTGAGTCATCTTGCTGACCCCCAATTCAGACTTCATATGAAATCTGAACTATTTACATGTGAATAGGGTTTGCCTAAGCAACCCATCTGGTGCTTCTGAGGCCTGGGATTGACATTCTCAGGTGCGGTGGGGTTCACAGCTGCCTGCAGGCATGGCCGAAGGGAAGGGGAAGGAAGGCAGGCAGGGAGGGGCTTTGCTCTAGTTCTAAGGTCTTCTTTTTCTTCTTTCCTTTTTTGAGAGTGTTACTCTGTGTAGCCCTGGCTGTCCTGGAACTTGCTCTGTAGACCAGACTGGCCTCATACTCAGAGATCCACCTGTCTCTGCCTCCCGAGTGCTTGGATTAAAGGCGTAGGCCACTGCCTACTATAAGTTTTTTGAGAGAAGAAGAAAAGACAAACTGTGGCCAGGAAAGAGCTAGAATTTTAAGAGGGAGCAATGCTTGCCTCCTGCTGTAATCAAGACTAAGTGGCTAAGAAACATGACCAAATAAAGTCGTGAGTAAGTAGAAATGGGCGGGTGAAGGCAGGGACCTCCATAGAGTCCACAAAGTACACTTCCTTGGCCATGCTGGGCAGGATGGTGATAAAGGTCTGGCCAATCATATCATAGCAACTCTTCTCTCGAAATAGCTGGTTTCAAAATTGAGCATGTGCCTCAAACAGAGCCTATCAGAGCCCTTTCCCTGGGACTAAACTACTGTTGCTGGGTAAAGGAAGCCATCTTTGTACTAAGGCTTTGGTTCTGAGTGGCATCGTTATTGCTGTTAGGAAGAGTCAGGGAGGGTGACTGAGGTCCTCAGCACAGAGAAGCCAAGAGAACAGAGGAGACAAGATGTGCTGTATGCCCCATTTTCTACCTATTGGGACTTGGATTTCTGTCACTTACAACCAAAGGAAGCCTGGCTGCTACAGCCCTTTCTAGACTGGGTCACATCAGTTGCCCTGAACAAGGCTACAAAACTGGTCTCGCTCACCCCCAATGAGGAGAGCGAGGCTCAGAGAATTGCCACACAGCCAGCGAGAGAGGAGGCTCGGTCTGTGTTGTTCCCATCCCTTCCTAGAGGGCAGGGACACCTTAATGAAGACATCTAGAACTTCTGGACTTGAGAGGGCACATAGGGTTGGAAAGCTCTGGAAGGCACAGGGGACACGTGATCGAAGGCTTCTGGCAAGTCTTTCTCTTGTCAGCTGGGGAAAGCCAGTTTTTAGCTGCTGGCCCATGAGTGTGAAGAGGAGGAGATTTGCAAAATGCAGGGAAGGGTTTAGAAATACAAAGCCCCATAGTAGGGAGCTGTTCTTGGTCCTGGCTTCAATCATTGTAATCACCGCGTTTTTTTAACTCTAAGTTGCAACATTATAGCCTTGGTTTACAGGCTTTGTTCTTTCTACCTTCCCTTCCTCCCTCCTTCCCCCTTCCTCCCTTCCTCCTTTTCTTTCCTTCTTTCCATTTTTCCACCCTCCATTCCTTATCTCCCCCCCCCCGCTCATTCTTACATCTTCCCATCATTCCTTGCACCCTTCCATGCCCTGTGACAAACACCTAGCTGTCTGGGAAATCTAGGGGACACAGATCCAGATCCACACTGGTCCTTTCCCCACAAAACTGTCAGGATGTCTTTCTCAAAATAACTAATTCTGGTGCCCTCCTTTGAGCCCGAGTGGCCACCCAGTGCCTTCAAGGTGGGGTTGCCAGTTCAGCCACATTGTCCCACTCTAGGCCTTTTTAAAAAAGCTCCTCTTGATGCCCTGAATAAACAACATTCTCGCAGGCAGCAGGGGACCAGGCACCCCTTCCTCAGGAGAGCCCTCCTCCTGTCTCAAATGGGGCAGAGGGGTGAACCTGTTCTGCACCCAGAGTCCCAGGCCCACCTTCAGCTCAGCGTATTTCACATTGTTCTTAGCTCCCTGGTGGCAAATCAGTTGGCTCCAGTCCGTTTGTGAGGCTCATGACTGACTCTCCAACACCCATAGTCTCAACACCAGGGGCTAGGCAGAGCAGTGGGTGGGGGCGGGGGGGTGAAGGTTGGTCTGGGGTTGCCGTTATGGGATAGGCAGTGAGAAGTTCCAGCATTCTGTGATGCACTAGACTGCAGGGGCGGCACAGGGATTACTGTGAGTGTCTAAGTAGCCAGACAGGGCTGGCTGTGGAGCCCAGGATGGCCTTGAACTCCTGCTCTTCCTGCTTCCGCCTCCTGAATGCCGGGATCACAGAGTAGCATGTCTGGCCTTGGAAAGGGAGGTTTTGAGACACTGAGTGAAAGGACGGATGTTTCAGGTGACTTCGCTAATGATCCTGATGTGATCATTATAGGGGGCGAACGGTTCGAAGTGGCACACCGTGCCCCATAAATATGTGTGATTATCATGTGTCACTGACCGGAAGAGGACGGGAGGGGCACTGGAGTGGGGCGATGATGCGTAACGGAAGCTGCCTCCGATTTCACATCTGCCTCCTGGCACCTCCAAGAGTATGCAAATACACCTACACATGAGTGTACTATGTGGCCAGAAATCAACATCTGCTATCTTTCTTGAGTACCCCTACCTTCTCCTTTTGAGACAGGGCCTCTCACTGAACCTGAAGTTAGCTGCTTTGGCTAGGCCAGCTGCCAGCGACCCCCAGGAAGCCTGTCTCTGTCCACACCCACACCCAGATTTTTTTTACATGAGTGCCAAGGACACAAAACCAAGCCGTCATGCTTGGAAGCAAGCACTTTACCAACCAAGCTATCCCCTAGCCTCCTCCACGTGTGTTTGTGTAACGAATATTGAACCATGCGTACACATCAAACCTTGACCCTCTAGACTGGGATAAGTGGGACCAGAAAGGTCCTTCTGAAATGTCATGGAAACCACAGCATTTGTCGGTGCCCATGACGTATCAGGAGTAGCGTCAAGCACCCTGAGGAGTTTCATCCAGAACCCAGAAGGTGATTGTCATGTGACATTGGTCCATCTACCTAGGGGGGCTGCTGTCACACAGGCACTGCAGGGAACACATTGGTTCTGGGGCAGGGGGAGGGGGTTAGCTTTCTCCTCTAGGATGCTTGACAATGCCATTTTTGGTTGTCATAACAGGGGCACTGAGAGGGTAGATCTTAGAGATGACGCCCAACTCCTCACAGTGCCCCAGCGCAAAGAATGACCTAGGCCAAGGCTATGATACCTAGCTGTATATGCCATATCCCAAAGGCCTCAAGCTCCACAGGAGGTAGAAAATGAGGTTCAAGGAGATTCAGTGGAGGCAGGAGGTGCCAAGCCCAACGCCCTCAGGCCCTGCTCTGAGCTGTCAGACTGGAAGGGGGAGGGCTAGCGGCTGCACAAGGCAGGTGGCTAAGGGTCTGCTTTCCTGATTAGTGGCTCACAGCCCCGTCTGAGGGTCACTGGAGGGTCAGGAGGGAACTGAGTGCCTTGTCCAGAGCCCAAAGCTGGCCTGTGGGGAATTATCCCAGCCAGCCAGAGCAGCCACCAGATGGGGGACTGAGCAGAATTTAATATGTGACCATCTGCAGCCAGCAGTCATGGAACATGACAGGCAGCTTCTTCTGGGGTGGTGGCAGGAGCTCTGGGGTCAGCTTTGTGTACTAGGATCACAGGAAGACCAGGCTGTTGGGGGAGAGATCCTCACCCACCCACCCATAGACCTCCTTACCCATTCATACCTAACATACCACACTCCCTCATTGCCTGCATATGGCTTCGCTCCCTGGTGGCCAGGAGGAGGGCTGGTGAGTTTGAGACTATCAGTGGCTGTGGCTGTCAGGCCATCTGTTGCATGCCAGTACCAGAGACCTGTGCCTCTTCCTGGCAGATTGGCAGTATTGAGCTGGGATGGGCTATTTTTTTTTTTTTTGGATTCTGGACTAAACCTTAGACCCAAGATTGCTAAGAGTGAGAGCTCGATGTATCCAGAGGAGACATCAGAGGTAGCAAAGGGGAACATTACTCTAAACTGGTCCCCAGACACCCCCTGACCGAGGCCTTTAGAAGGGCCCTGTGCTCTTTCCTACATGGGAGCTGCCAGTGAAGGCTTCACTCCTAGAGCCTCAGCCCAGCACACCTGCTCTGATCCACAGGCTATACCTCGCCTCTGAGTCACTGGGACAGCTTTTTTTCTGTCCAGGAAAGACAGGAAAGCTATTTTCTGATGCTCAGGGAAGTTAAGCTGTTTTTTTCAGGGTTACACAGCATAGACATAGTCTCAGGGGTTTCGACAAAGTGGAGGATCTCTGCAGATCATGCGGGTGTCCCAGAATCACCCGTGTTGTGGGAATCCCTCATGAGCCTGCTTCCATGAGGAACCAGAGGCACTACATCCAGCAAACACCTGAGTGGATGACACAAAGAAGGAAGACCTTACTTTAGCCCATGGTTTCAGTCCACAGCTACTCAGAACTAAGGACATCACAGCATCAGTGTGGGGAGGAACTGGCTATTTGGCTGATGGTGAACAGAAAGCAGACACAGATGGATGGGCCAGGAACCTGCTATAATCTCAGATGACCTATGTTTTCCAGCTAGAACCCACTTTTTTTTTCTAGAACCTTCTAGAAAAACACCAATGATGGAGAAACAGCTTTATACCCCATGAATGCAAGGAGGGCATTTCAGACTCCAAGTTATCTGCTGGGTGCTTGGCGTTCCCAGTGTGTTCTTATCCCCATATGTTCCTGGGCATTGAATTCACCTCATCTATCCTAAGGGCCAGAAGACGGGTTTTTTCAGGGGTTATTGTGAGTTGAAGGGGTTAAATCGTGGCAACCCTGAGAGGGGGTGTTTAAGTCCCCATTCTTCCTGGGTTTGGTTTCTGTGCACGTCTGGATGGCTTCCCTGCTCAGAACCAGCCAGGGTCACTATGGAGACAGGCTTGTCTCCTGCTTGCCTCCAGGGTTCATGGTACTTTGCACCCCAGTGGAGTCAGGACTTAGCTCTCTTTCCATGATTTCAACCAGCATGGACAGAGCTGCATCTATCAAGGGCCTTCCAGTTTCCAACAAGACCAGGCCAGACAGGCAACGAAGTAGTTCCTCCAATCCAGAACACCCCCACTCCCACCCCCACCCCCACCCGCAGGCAAGGAAATCACATTACTAAGTTATGATTTGCTTTTTAGGTTCCCTGTCCAGCCAGGATGACTGGCTTCCTATCCCCATTCATCAGAGATGCCACTTTCCAAGGTCAGGGCAGCCAGTGGCCCGTGTCTGGATCCTCAACTAACCTTCCTGGAAAACTTGCTTTGGCAAATAGCATCACCTGGGGTTTAACAAGTCACTTGGTTTTGCAGCCACAACTTTCTGGCTTCCAGCCGGCATTCTACATTTGATTCTTTCTTTCTTTCTTTCTTTCTTTCTTTCTTTCTTTCTTTCTTTCTTTCTTTCTTTCTTTCTTTCTTTCTTTCTTTTCTTTCTTCCTTCCTTCCTTCCTTCCTTCCTTCCTTCCTTCCTTCCTTCCTTCCTTTCCTTCTTTCTTTCTTTCTTTCTTTCTTTCTTTCTTTCTTTCTTTCTTTCTTTCTTTCTTTCTCTCTTTCTTTCTTTTTCTTTCCTTTCTTTCTTTCCTTCCTTCTTTTTTCCCTTCTTCCTTCCTTCCTTCCTCCCTCCCTCCCTTCCTTCCTTTCTTTTTCTTTCTTTTCTTTTTTTTTGTGAGACAGGGTCTTGCTATGACAGGGTCCAGGCAGGCTTTCACCACAGGTCCCACTGCCTCTGCCTGCAAATGGAGTGTACAGGGTGACGAGTGTGTATCGCTGTGCCCAGCAGTAGCCTTCCCTTTTCCAAATGAAGGTACTCATCCCTTTCTCTGTTGGGTGACTGTGTGTTCTGCATTTCTCAGACAAGAGCAGGTGACTGTGTTCCCAGGGTCCAGGGAGGATCACACAGGATGAGACCTTCCAGGCTTGTCATTCAGGGCCTGATGTGAGATAAGGTATGTCTTTTAGGGGGTTGTAGACAGTTCCCAGCCCTCCCTTATCCCTGCTGTAGGATGGCTGCACTTGGAGCCCTTGTGTGGAAGGGACCTAGTGACTCATTGTTGGTGAGAAGAATACAGTGCAAGGAATAGGATGGGTGTGGCATCTGAGTCCAGGGACAAGAAGACAGTTGGGAGCTGGTATCTCAGGTGTACAGCTGCTAGGAGCCACAAGCCACAGGGCAGGCTCACATCAGAACCAGCCAACCGTTACTTTCTCTGGCCCAAAAGGGAACAGTGTTCTGAAGAGACCCAGTTCTTGTATAGCATCAAGTGTGTTTGTCTACTTAGACAACACTCCATGTGGGAATTTAGTGAAAACCAAAGCATGGAGCTGGGAGAGGTTGGACAAAGCCTGTTAATTCCAGCATTCGGGAGGCTGAGGCAAGGGGATGGTGAGTTCAAAGCCAGCCTAAGTGAGAGGCCAGCCTAGGATTCATAGTGAGATGTTGTCTCAAAACCAAAACATAACTCTGAGGCTCAGAGACATTGAGATCTGCATGCTATCTCTAAGCGGGGATTCAAGCAGAAGCCTGCTGGTCTCTAGCACCCATTCTCGACATGTGTATGTTGAGTCTTCGAAGTGGTCTTCAAAGAGCCCTTACTTGCTCCTGCTCCAGAGAGCACCCCAGCTCACAGAAGGGATCCTATTTTGCCCCGTGTACTGCCCAGAGCTTTTAGGTACCACATGGCCCCTCATGAGGAGTGGCCCACACCTGCCTGACTGAGGAAGCACTCCCCAACCCCGTGTGGCCAGCCTCAACTCAGGGAGCCTCATCTGAGCAGAGTCAGGCAATAATGACCTCATTCCCACCCGCCTGTGCCTGCTTCCTTGTACTTCACAGTGGTGTTCATATTAACGGATGAGCCTGGACCGTGAACCAGGCTAATTGTTTCCAAACATCGGACTGCAGGCATCCTGCGCTGACTATGGCAATGTTAGGGTGGGGGTGGGGAGGTCCTGCTGCTGTGATCCTTAACGATGGCCTCTGGGGATGGACGCCACCTGCCTGGATGAAGTCCTCAATCTGTACCACAAGGACACAGGCAGGTCCGGACAGCCTCCACCTCCAGCATGGGCAGGCACCTTGCCTGGAAGGAGCAGGGACACTTCCTGTTTTAGTTTGTTTGCATTTTCCCATGAGCCACAAAGAGCGCACGTGCTTGCTTCCGGGCAGCTCATCCCAACACTAATTATACATCAACATCCACTCGTCATTGCTCCCTTTGCTCTCATTTAACTCACGCTCAGCCCCTAGGAGACAGCCATCGACCACTCCTGTTTTACAGATAAGGAAACTGAGGCACAGACAGGGATTATCACACGGCCAGGACGAGGCAGATTTGGGGCTGCAGCCAGATGCCATCTGTCTTAAAAACTCACGGACTAGCCAGTGAGGCTTCCATTTCCGGCTCTAGAAGCTCCGGGCCTGGGTTTTAAAAACTCACCATTTCTTCGTTCTTGTTTCACTTCAGTTTGTTTCTGGGCCAGGACCTCCATGTTTCACATTTCTTAGCTGTTCCAGAGTCCCCCCCCCC
>NW_026590062.1:6908578-6910316 GCF_907164565.1 Psammomys obesus | reverse complement strand
CCCCCCCCCCCCATATGAACATAGATGGTGGTTTTAGGCGACGCCGTCTTTCCCCCTCTTTGTAAACAACAGTGCAGTGAGCATCAGACGCTGTGACTGTTCCCGTGTACATCTCTAGCTGTCCCTGGACGAGGAGGGAGGCCAGGTCATTCCAGTGTCTTGCAAGTCTTCAGCAAGATCAGAGCTTTCCATTGGGGATAAATACTAGGTGGCCCTGGCATAAAGTTTCCAATGACTGACGAACACCAGGGAAGGGGCTGTTAGCCGAGGGGCAGGACTGAGAGGCAGGCTGGATCAAGACTGAGAGCAGGGAGGCCCGCAGTCTCCGTGACAGTTTCTGTGGGGACCTGGGGCTGGCTGCACTCTACAGCTCTTCCAGGTGTGCTTCCGAGCTCTGAGCTGTGATGTGCTGCTCCCTCCAGGGCACTCGGGCAAAGCCCCCATCATGATGTCCCCTATGTCTGAACCTCGTCAGGAGTGGTGTTTTCCTGTCTTTTCCCTCAAATGTGGCGGCTACCAATTTCTCTGGTATACATGTATATGTCTGATACACATATATGTGTATATACACAGAGATATATGGTATATATACAGAGAACTATGTGTGTATATATAGAAATCCACACACAATACCATATATTTATATATAAAGAGAGAGTATATGTGTGCTCTTGACATGCTCATGGAGGTCAGAAGACAAACTGCAGGAACTGGTTTCCTTGGTGATAAGTATCTTTGCTTGCTGCGCCACCTCACCAGACCCAAGGACTGAGTTTTTAATTTAATAATACTTTAAAATGCCAATTTTATTTACTTTAGTGTGTAAAACGCACACACACACACACACACACACACACACACACACTGCAGTGCTTACACAGTGGTCAGAAGTCTACCTGCAGGCATCAGTTCTCTCCTAGCACGAGGGTCCCTGGGATCAAACTCAGGTCTCCAGGGTTGGCAGCAAGCACCTCTACCCACGGAGTACCCCCACAGCCCCTCATTCCACGTTAATTCAAGTGGAATCTGCACTGTTACACCTGTCTGGCTAGCAGCCCAGACCTAGATGATCATTTACTAAAAACATTTTTTAAAGGAAAAAAATTCTTAAATATTTTTTAATAAGTGACTTTTAGCAAAGCCATAAACAGAAGCCAGTATTTTTCCAACACACATTAAAATGAAGATAGAAAGTGCTTGTCTGTTCCCTCCTTAAAATCCACGCACAGCCTCAGAAACCCGGGGCATAGAGGAGAGAACTTTTAATCCGGTGGCAGAAGTTTGGGGGTTCAGGGTTCCAGAGTTGCCAATACATTTGCTGTTTGAGCAAGGGAGGCTAGGAACCTTCTGGGCTTGCAGTTCTCCAAGCCATTTTTCTTCTCAGAGGGCCCATGGCCTCCATCGGGATAAAGACAGCTCTTGAGAGGTCCCTAGCCTGGGGCTGAAGGAAGGAGAGGAGTGGGACATCACTGAGTCTCAGCCTGCTTCTGTGTACATATGGGGGGGGGTCTCCTTGGGGTGCCTCTCCATCCAGCACATCCACTGCCTGTACTCCTTCCCCAGGAGCCAGACACAGCCAGATGGCTGCTGTGAGATCCATCCTAACTCAGGGCTTCTCATCCTCGCTGCCACATTACCAAGGCTGGTTCTCTGCCAGGCGGGGCTAGTCTGTGCATTGTACCATGTTTCATGACCCCCTGATCTCTACCCAGTGGTTTCTGGCAGCACACCCCCCCCC
>NW_026590062.1:6905139-6908568 GCF_907164565.1 Psammomys obesus | reverse complement strand
CCCCCCCTCTAAAAGCTGATTCAACAATCCCCGAGTCACAGTGTCCCACTGAGTGCCATCCATGGCACAAAAGGGCATAGCAATGTGACCAGTTCAAGGTAAGGTGATGAGACAATTCTGGATCATCTAGTGGCTCCAGTGGAAAGAAATGGAGAGCAGAGGCTCTCAGAATGGGGAGGAGGCTGGAGCAATACATCACGAATCTAGACCACCAGTACTGAGTAATGGTTCAGAAGATTCTGAAAGGCAACTCAGGGCAAGAAGCCAGAGATCAGGAAGAGGATCTTTCCCAGAAGCCCCTGGGAGAATATAGCCCAAACTGGGATTTTAACTCCGAGAGTCCCATTTGGATATCTGATTTCTAAAACACGTTTTTATTCTTTTAAAGGCTAAGTTTCTGGCTGCTTGTCACAGTTACTATGAGACACTAATCCAGTGATCAGTTAGTACTAATTCATGACACGGAAGGGGGACCATGCAGGTGCAGTCCCTGGCCAGGGCATGGATTGCTTGAATGGTGAATCACTGATAAAATTATCACCACGAGGGCTGGGGACATGGCTCAGGAGATAAAGAGCTTCTCTTGCAAAAGGCCACTCTGGGGAGGGTTAAGGTTCGTTCAGCTGCTGGACCAGCCAGTGCAAAGGCCCTGAGACAGGACAACAGGTAGGATGCTTGAGTAACCAGTCCAGGCAAGACTCCAAAGGGCTTGTCCCAGTGTTTGATTTTCAGAGCCCCAGCTACGTGTTGACAGTCCCAGGCTCTGACTTCCTTGAGTTCCCAAGGCAGTTGGTTTTTTAAAAAAAAATCAATTGTTATTTTTAAAGCTCTCTGGCTGTCAGGGCACTTTACAAATATCTGCTGTTCACTGGACTCAGCTTCCTAGTCCCAACTTTGCCACACTTAAGTCCCACTTAATCGTCCCATGCTCTTTCTCCCTCCCCTGAGCCAATAAATCATATTCTGAGTGACAGGTTGCACACCCCATCAAATTCTGGCTGCAGGCAATCTCTGACTTCCAAGTTCTCTATGAATCTAACACTGACGATATTAAACCTCAGGACTCTGGGGAGTTTACATTTAAAAAAAAAATGCCAGGTTAGCGGCTTGTAAAAATGGGAAGTGCCAGAGATCTGTCACCTGCTTAACCCAGCATGTTCCTAGGAAATAAAGAATTATGAAGTTCCATTAAAGGAGGGCTTGCCTGGAGTAGGCTCACATCCAGGCCAGGCAGGAAAAAGTAGTGTCGAAGTGAGCTGAGGCTAGATCCCAGAGGAGGGGGTCTTGGCTTTGGGTGTGGGGCCAAGTGCTGTGCTGTGTTGCTGCACAGAGGTTGGCATCTGCTGTCATTTTTCAGTCGCTCTCCACTGTGTGTTTTGAGGCAGGGCTGCAAACTGATTGGGCTGACCCAGCCAACCAATGAGCTGCAGGGACACCCCTGTCTCCACCTCCATAGCGCTGACCTCCCAGAGGTGTACATGATTTTTTCACAGCTGCTACGGATCTTGGGTCCCTACGCTTTGTGGCAAGTTCTTTATCTACTGGGTCATCTCTCCAATCCAGGAACTTGGCTTCTGATTACTCCTCCTGCCAAACACTGGTGCAGAGCTCAGAGAGGGCAGGCAGGAAGAGGCAGGCGTACATTCTCTGAGGTCTTTCTGGTGTCTCCCTTCCTAGGGCTGGATCTGAGATTTCCGTTAAGGGGCCAGCAGTTGGCTACTCTGGCCTGTAAGGACTGAGATAGTTGGCGCTGGCCATCTTTCGATCTCCGTGCCAGCCTGACTATGACCCGGTGCAGTAGGACACTTGATAACATTCATCCTCTGCTGGTCTCGCTTGCAAGGGGAGAGAGTCAAGACGGAAAAACAGCCACCTGGGAGGTAAGACCTCCCACTCACTGCAGACCTGCAGGCAACAGTAGCCTCTTGTCACACGGAGAGGCCCAGCGCAGCCCAGGACACTGTCTACAGGCATCTTGGGATGTGTTCTTCCCTGAGCCCTGATCCTTAGGTTCTCCGTACCTCTGAGGTCAGCCTGCAGTATCATCCAGGATTCTGCCCCTCAAAGCCACTCCTGACCCACAAGCTGGATCAGTCAGCTCATTCATCCCTTGCTGACCGTCCAGTTTGTGAAACACTCCGGCTGTCTGCTAGGGTTTCAAAGTGTCCCTTCAAATTCACGTGTTCTAAATTTAATCCCCCAATCCACCTGTGAATAGTCTTGGAGGTGGGGCCTTAGGAAAGGAAGTAGAATTAAGTGAGGCCATCTTGGGAGGCCTTGTGTTGGAGTTGGTCCCTTACAAGGGAGGGAGAGTGAAGGGAAAGTTTTGGTTTCTTTAAAAACCCAGTTAAGTTACGTAAACAGGTTTTTGTTCTAATCCCAAGCGTGGCACTTGGAGCTGCTTTTAGTTTGTCCACAGCTGATAACAGCTTCCTGCAGCTCCCAGAGGGTGTGGTCTTTGCCAGCTGGAGGTAGTTTAACTGAGGAGCTGGCATAAACATCACAGCGTAGAGAGACAAGGCTGCTGTTCCCCATGCCGTTGCTGGTTTGTCCTTCTGCTGTGTTTGCTGTTCTGCTCAATATCCTGACATCTGAGACTGGTGTTGCCCCAAAGAATCCGACAACCTCAACAAGCTGGAAGTAGCCCAAAACAACAACAACAAAAATCCACCCCTTCTCCCCACTAACCTTCTTTCTTTCCTACCTAGTGTTGGGGTGTTGGAAGGTATCAAGAGGAATAAGGTCTGTAGAAGGGAGGTAGAGGCATAAGAAACCAAATTAAATAGTTTTAAGAGCACTGCACTGGGAGAGACTAGAGACAATACGCCTGCGTTGTATCTTGTGGCTGCCCTCACCAGGTACAGGAGAGCCACACTACTGGACTCCTCTAGAGCCCTGAGCTGACTGAACCCTTAGTCTCTATAAACTTTCCAGGCTGAAGCATTCCGTTACAGCAGTGAGAAATGGAGGGCAGCAATATTACAAAAAGAAGCTTCTATCATTGCCTCCTTGTGTCATCACACAAAGAGCTAGACCCCCTGACTCCCACATGGAGACGAAGCGGCGCTGGGACAACTTCTAACCGAGTGTTCCTTGGCCACTCTCCCCCAAGAAGATCGTAGCATCCTGTTTGGGGGGACAGTTATCTCCGAGGGTTACCTAGAGTGTCGGGACAATGCAGAGGCATCCAGGCAACTTTCATTAGCTGAACCGTCTCAATCCTGCTTCTTACATGTGTGGGGGCACGTGCACATGTGTGTATATGCATGTAGAGGCCTGAAGTTATCAACGTCAACTTTAAATTATTTTGTTTGCATTTGCTTGCTTCTCTTTCTTTCTTTCTTTCTTTCTTTCTTTCTTTCTTTCTTTCTTTCTTTCTTTCCTTTCTTTCTTTCTTTCTTTCTTTCTTTCTTTCTTTCTTTCTTTCTT
>NW_026590062.1:6785041-6905129 GCF_907164565.1 Psammomys obesus | reverse complement strand
CTTTCTTTCTTTCTTTCTTTCTTTCTTTCTTTCTTTCTTTCTTTCTTTCTTTCTTTTTCTTTCTGATTCTTAGTTTCCCTTGCCCTCTGAGGTCCTATGACTATTACCACAGGACAGATGGGGAAACTGAGGCAGCAACACCCCCCCTCCCATTCAGAGCACACACTTCAGAAAGAGAAGCCATGAAGAAACTCTCCTGAGTTCCCAGGGTGTGGGATCGCAAGCAGGCAAATTACCAGAAATCTCTGGAAGCCACGGTGCTCTGTGAACTGGGGCCGGGGGCTGAACACATATCACCACCTCTGCTGTCCATGTAGCTCAGCTGAGGTGCAGAAGTGCTTCTCCTATCCTCTTCCTAAGGTGTGCTCACTCAGGGAAAACACCCTCTCCTGGGCACTCACCGGAGATGGCATGAGATAGAGATGGTCTCCACTATTCAGAGGCTCCTTTGATGAGCCACAGAGCTAAGAGTTTCTGGTGTCGCCTTGCCCAGGGGAGGGATGCTACTTACAGAGGGCACATTTATGCACAAGAATACAGGATCCCCTTTCCCTGGCACAGGAAGCAATAGGCTCTGGATTTGAGTCTCCACCTTGAACTTTCACATCTTTCTAGGGCTTTCTAAGAGGCCTGGGGAAAGGGTGGTTTCACAAAGAAGTAGACCCCTGATTTAAAGAACCTTGGGAGCCCCGTTCTTCCCCTGAGCTCAGGGGAGACCACTTTCCTGTCCCAGTTACAGCCCCAGCTGCTGTGATGAAACAGCCTTGAAGGGAGGAAGTCCTGCATGGCTGGGGGGTGGGGGGAGGTGTGGCTGCTCCACAGGTGGCTCTGAGGGCACAGGCACATTAGGGCAAGAAGCAGTGCTCTGGCCAGAACCAGAGTAGCCATCATCTTCCAGGCCTGCCTCTATTATCTGTCCCCTAAGTAATAAGTCCTGTGCCCATTAGGGTAGAACGCCAAGGTAGGTTTTACATGCTCCATCTTAACATGGACTCTACATCATGACCTGAACACAGTGGGGCTACCTGTCACTTCCCACCTCCACCCTATCAGGTACCAGAGACGACAAGAGGACCAAACAGATGGTGACCCTGTGGCCTTGCAGGGCTGGATAGCCAAACCCTACAGGCATTTGTCAGCCAGAGTCACACCTTTTTTCCACCCAAACGGTAAACTGAACTGCAGTTTTAAAAGATGTATACATCGCTCACCTAATTTATATGCATTGAAAACCCACAAAGAGGATGGATCGCAGGGTATTGGCAGACTTATCTCCGAGTGCTGGGACCCAGGGCTTTACACATTCTCCGTCTGCTTATCTCTCCTTTCTAATTTCTCTCCAATAAACTCATGTTACTTTTGTAAAATGAGAAAAGGGGGCAAGGAGGAGGGAGGAGGGGGAGGAGGAACTCTGAGTCAGAGGGAAGTGAAACCAGACACGTGTGTGTTTGTTCTGCAGAAAGTTTGGAAAATACTGAGCTGATGAGAGTCAAAGCACAGAGCGAAGCCTGAGTTCCTCAGGCGGCTCGGCTGTGTTTGCAGTTCCTATCTGGTGACCTGGTTCTGCAAATTCCGGGCACATGGCAAACACTCAGTGCATGCCAGAAAGTTGAGCAATGTGTCTTCTCTGGAAAAGTTCCGTCCCTAATGAAAACAACAGGCGTGTGTGTGTTAGTGTGTGTGTGTATGATCGTAAAGGTGTTTGATGTAAGTGTGTTATGTGTGTGTCTCTGTGTGTATATGTATGTGTGGTGTGTGTACCTGTATTTGTATATGTGTGTCTATGTGTGTACATAGACATACATATTTGTATATATGTGTGAATGAGTGTATATATATGTGTGTATGCATATGTGTATGTATATATGTGTGTGATGTGTGTATATGTATGTATGTGTGTGTATATGTGTGTGAGGTGTGTGTATTGGGTGTGTATGTATGTGTATGTGTGTGTGTGTGTGTGTGTTGTATTGTATTGTGAACTCAGTGTCTTGTGCATGCTAGGCACATGTTCTAACATTGAGCAACAGCCCCATCCCCTGTTACCATCCATTTTAATTTAAACGATTGAGTGCACTTTGTGTGGGTGCACACTGTGGTATGCATGTGGAGGTCAGAGGAAAAATGACTTTCTTGGGACCCTTCAGCCCCAGGACGGGGGACAGAGACTGGGCCCGGTTTGCCCAGAGGCCCCTAGCACCTACTCACACTGCTGCAGGCCGTGGGAGGCCTTGGGAAAGTGAGGAAGCCTGGTTCTGTTAGGAGCTGCCAACCACTGACAGAGAGTCAGATCTCACACAGCTCTTGCTTTTGTGTGGCCAGTGCTGTTTACATTTTTAATACTTGAAAACAATCCAAAAGGTGGCTATTTTTGAGATAATCAGGTGAGACTCAAGTGTCTTTGTCCTTAGCAAAGTCTGGCTCACATCCACGCTGGGCTTACACGTGTCCACAGTTGCTTCTGTGCAAACAGTAGCAGAGCCACACTGGTGAGACAAGCACTATGACAATACTCTGCTGCTGGTCGTTCACAGGAAAGACTTGGGACATTCTCTACTCCCAACATCCCGCCACACACCCAGAGAAATAGGACGGGGGGCGGGGGGACACGAACATTGCTCTTGTTTCTGAGGCTGTGATAAAAAGCTACAAGCAAAAGCAGTTAGTAAGTGAAAGGCTTTGTTCCTCTCACACTTCCAGATCACAGTGTGCCAGTGAGGAAAGTAGGGGCGGAAAGTCAAACAGGAGCCTGAAGGCAGGCCTGCGGGTTTTTCTCTTCAGCATTAACTGCAACACGGAAGTACAGCAGGAACCATGGAAGATCCTTCTTGCCGACTTGTTCATAGAGGCTCAGGCTCAGCCAGCTTTCTTATACAGCCACGCCCACTTACCTAGGGAATGGTGCCACCCACTGTAAGCTGGGCCCTCCCACATCCGTTAATAATCCAAACAGCCCCCAAAAGCCATGTCTTCAGGCCAATATGATTTAGACAATTCCTCAGTTTAGGCTTCTCCTCTGGAATGTAGTGGAGTTGACAATTAAAACTAGCCAGGAAAACTATGGGCCACTCTTCTCTGTATCGAGGGAGGGCTAAGGCCAAATGAGTTTTCTATCTCTTCACTCACTCCTTCATTCGATCTGCCACTCACACATCCATACAAGTGTTGGGCTCACATCCCCTAAAGCTCTCCCCTGCCCTGCCAGGCATCCTGCTGGCCTTGGGGACAGCAAGTCTGACAGCAGACAGATGGTGCATAAGACAGTATCATGGTGTAGAGACAACACTGCGTTTGGGGTAGGACTGAGCTCTGAGGACTGACCAGAGAGGGACCAGTGCAGAAAAGCAAGAAAACAACCAACCTTCCATAGGGTGGACATTGGCTGTGCTGCCCATGGCTACCCAGGCAGAGAGGAAACACCCAATTCAAACCCAAATCTCCTGCTTCTCTCAACTCTTCCATTCCCTGCCCAGAACCCAGGCACTACATAGTATGTTTAAGTGTCTATCTAAGAGAGGCAATGCCAAACTGCCTTAAAAAGGCTCTCCCTTCCAGACGACTGGCTTAGATGGGGCCACAAACGAAAAGGTGCATATGTCTGTTACAGTTTCTGTGGTTACAAACACATGTCTGGGCCCCTTCCTGTGCACATATGTCAATGCAGAGATGGGCATGTACATACATATGAATGAACATATACACGTCCAGGTATTTGAACAGACTACACACACGTGCACATATTTACTGCTGTGGTTTTTGCTAAGTGTCCCCCAAATATGTAGAGCCTTGTCCCCCAAAAGTGGTGGTATTATGAGGTCTTGGGGACCTGTTAGAGGTGGGGACTAGTGGCTATTGGGGCCTGTTATAGTTAATATCAACTTGATAGGGTCTAGAATCAACAAGGCGACAAGCCTCTGGGCGTGTCTGTGTGGGAGTTCCTCGATGGGTTTAACTGAGATGGGAAGGGCCACCTTACTGTGGTCAGGACCATTCCACAGAGCAGATCCTGAATTCAAGAAAGGGGAGGGGATGAGCGGAGTGCCAGCCTCCACACCTCTCCTGAATACAGAAGCAACTTGGAACTGAGGGCAAAAATAAAAACCTTCCTTCTTTAATGTGCTTTTGCCTCAGGGTGTTCTGTCACAGCAGTGAGACAAGATGCGATCACCACTTCTGCTTTATGTTCCTACTATACTGCCATGATGCACTTGGCCTCATCGGAGGCCCAGACCGAGGGCTGCACCATCGTGGACTTGAACACAAAAAGCCTTTCTCTGTGTTTGCATAGGGATCCTGTGTTTCAGTGATGCTAAGAGGTCTAGGAAGGTTACATAGGTGTGTTCTTTTGCATCCAGTTCAAAGATCTACCCATGCAGGGGTCCCTGCATGTTCTTACATGTGTAAGTGTGTGCTCAAGGCTAAAGGCGGGGACAGCTACACAGGATACCTTCATGACAAGCCTATAACTGGCCTCTGACCTTTGGAGAATGCCCTGTGTTCACATTGCCCCCACCCACACCCACACCCAAAAATCCTCTGCAAACTGGTAGTTGAGGTTGCTATTGGCAGGGGAGAGGCTGGGAGAGGAGAAGGTTGTCAATGGCCAGAGTGCTGAAGGAAGGGGGGAGGTGGGATGGTAGTTATGGTGGCCATCAATGAACAGAGTGCTTTTGTCAAAAGGTTTCGAAACGTTTTAAATGTACATTTCAGTACAGTTTTATAAGTGCACAAAAAGTCACTGAGCTACAGTGAACTGTACCAAAAGAGCAAACTGTGGTGTGAATGCTGTGTAAGTTACTTAATAAACCCAAGCAAAGGGAAGTCACAGAAATCAAAGACTCGTTTTTTGTTTTTTTTTTTTTTTCCTTTCCTAGTTGCTTTTACTGAGACTCCCTGTGGTGGGAAAGAGGGAAAATAAGACATGTCACAGCACTGTCAAAGCAGGAAGGGTCTCCCACAGACTGCAACCTGTTCTGTTTCTTCTGCAGCAAAGGACACCTGTGCTCTGTCTCCTAAAGCTTTGGAAGTAGAGGCTAGAGGACCTAGAGGGAACAGTGGCTAGGGTGGCAGAGCCATGCAGGACCCTGGAGGGAAAACAAATTCACAACCCCAACAGAAATGGAGAAGAATTGGGAGCCAGGAGAGTCTGCCTAGAGAGCATTCACTTTGAGGAGAAACAGGAAAGAGGGTGGATAGGAGACAGGGTTTCTCAGGGGAAGGCAGTCCCAACTGGGAATAAGGAGCTTGGAATTTGGAGTCAGGCACAGCCAGATGCCAGAGTCAATGTTGATTTTTTGTTGTTGTTGTTTAAACCATAAGCATTTAGAATGGTTACTTAAAACAAATGGCCACCTGGGAGGAGTTAACTGGAAAACTTACATGGCTGGGACAGCACCAGTCTCCTGTCCCATGCTGCTTCCACCCCATCCCCCTTCCTGGTTAATCAGAACCATGTGACCAGCTCCAGGCTATCAGAGGTGAGCCCTGTCATTTCCAGATTGGGGACCCTGAAAGCCCACTGCCTAATGTCCAGTCTGTTCTTCATTTTGTGCCACTATGACTGGGGAGAATCTGTGGTAACAGGTGGGGTCACAAAGTTACACAGACAATTGCAACCACATGGAGATGGGGAGCCCCAGACTGCCTGACCTATAGCCGACAAATGTGAGATGGCAATTTTGTGGTTGTGTGTCTTTGCAGCTTACACGTATCCTACCCTGACTAAAAGACAGAAAAAGGCCAGAGATGATGGCTTCGCTTGTAAAGGTGCTTGTTGTCAAGGCCGAGGACCTGAGTTTAATCAGCAGGAAACCCACCCTCTCCACTGTGGAAGGAGAGAACTGATCTCTGTGGGTTGACTGCTGACCTCCACACAAATATCTTGGCACGTGAGTGCCCACAGGTACAAAATCGGTGAATAAATGTATTATAACTCTAATAGGCATGCAAAGAGATAGAAAAGCTGCCAGTAAATACAGGCTATGATAGTGGATGAGCGGATCTCAAAATAAGTGAATCAAGGCCACGAGAAACAGCAGGGAATAGACAAGAAGAGCCAGATCAACAAAGAGATTGTGGTCAGATCAAGCTCTCCAAGAAGGATTGCTAGAGAAACCAAATTCCCTTGGCACTGGACTGTATTTTTCTCGGTGTTTAAGAAACATGGTATTTTCTCCCCAAAATGCTGACAGACATCTCCATCCTCACAAAACCGGGCCATGGGGCAGCTCTGAAGGAGCTACAGGCAAATGGGAATCTCTGCTTGGTGAGATTCAATTTCATGTTTTTTGTTAATAGCTTTCTCTAGCTTGTCCCAGATAACAAGCCAGTCACGGCGGGGATGTGACCTCCCCTCTCCATCATTTAAAAACAGAAGATAAGTGTCCAGAGAGATTAGAAACAACGGGTGCCATGCCCCAGAAGACTGCCACACCCCCACGAGCAAGATGGAAAAACACTCCTTGTAATCCCTATTACGAATATTTCCATTAGCCACCGAGCTTCACCTTGTTAATCGCTTTCCATCGAAAGTCCTGTCAGTCCCCCCAAAACCCAATTTAGAAGGTGCAGGAACAAAATGTAAGCTTCTGCCAATTTCTCAGGGACTTGAAATCACAAGTCAAGTTCATGTGGGCTTTTTTTCCCTTTCTTCTTCTTCTTCATTTTAAGCTCTCAACTCCAGGGCTCTGAGAGAATTTTTTTTCTCCTATGTTTGCCTGGGTAATCTTCTCACCCCCACCCTCATCCCAGACTCTGGCAAATCCTACAGACACTCCAGATTCTATCTATGAAGCATTGAGGATGGAGATACAGGCATCCCAAGCGATGTACAGCCTCTTTTGCTATTCAAGTTAAATGTGAATTTGGCTGCTGGATGTCAGTTAGTAGTGGATGGTACCCTGGCCTGGGCGAAGGGCTATAAAAGAAGGGTGAGAGCCAACGAGGATGCTCATTCTACATCACTCAGGACCAGACCCCTGATTCTCCATTCCCAGATTGTCTCACCCACTGTCACGGAGGTTCCTATCTCACATGCATCTCAGGTGGGTGGGTGTGGTTGGCCCCATGGGGGAAATGAAAGCGCAAGGTCTGACCCCCAGATGATGGTGTCACCCCTCCCCCCCATCCAGAGCCCAGGTGTTCTACTTCCATGGCCTTGGGTTCTTATGAGACCACTGCTGAGGTGGAGTTCTGCCTCTGGGAAGGAATTCTGGGGAGGTGATGCTTTTCCAAGCCTGGTGTGTAAAAAGAGGTGTGTTCACAGTCATTGGTGAGGATAGCTGTGAACATTCTATAGCATAGCATGTATAAAGCATAGAGAGACGGTAGCCACTCTTTCTTCCTTGTTGGTGTGTGAGTGTGTGTGTCCGTTCGTGTGTACATATGTGTGAACATGGGAGCTTGTAGAAAGCAGAGGTCACCATCAGGTGTCTTCCTCAATTGCTCTCCATCTTCCTTTTTGCGGCATCTCTCACTATACCAGGAGCTCCACACTTTAGCTAGAGTGGCTGGTCAACAAGCTACAGGGAATCCTCCTGCCTCTACCTCCCTCGCTCTGGCCTGGGTTGCTGTGCTTGGTTTCTATGTCAGTGACAGGGATTCAAACTTAGGTCCTCATTCTTGTGCGGCTAACCTTTTATTGACTGGGCCACCTCCCCGGTCCCTGACGTTATCAGCTCTTAAGAAATCACCCACAGCTTCTGTGTTTTATGATAAGCCTCCCAGTTGGCACCACTAAGTCCTAAGTGAACCACAGCTGTCCCTCTGCTCCCAATATCTCGCCCCGCAGAGGCCGAACTCTGAAGAAGCTGTCTTACGCAAAATGGCACAGCCTCAGTGTGCAACCTGCGCACATGGACCCGTGTCCTTTAAAATCATCTCTAGATGGTTTACATAACAACGTTGCTAATGCGTGGAGCTGTTGACTTTCTGTAACGTGAACATTCTATAAGTGGCTCTTAACTCCATTGAATTTAGGGAGAAGAGAGAACAGAAGCCCCTATATGTCTCATTCAGATACAAACAAGACTGATTTGCCTCCACAGAGCGAGACACAGAGGAACAACATTTGATTAAGGGCTCGGGGGAGCCTGAAGATCACGAGAGGGAGCCCAGCACCTGTGTTATAACCGACCTCTCCACTCAAGTGGATTCAGTGTACTATTTAGTGTGCAGCCAATTCAAATGTTTGCCTTTGGAACTTTCTAGAATCCATCCCCAACTGTTTTTCCATCCATGGTTAGTTGACTTTGTAGACATGGATCTTTGCTTAACTAGCCATTCTGTCCCTCCTTCCTCCTTCGCTATGGTGGTTTGAGTGCCCCCCCCCCCAGTCTTGTGCGTTTGAACCCTGGGTCCTCAGTGGGTGGCGGTGTTTGGGTGGATTCAAAAACAGTGGCTTCGCTGGAGTAGTCACTGAAGGTGGGCTGTGAGAGTTTAAAAACCAGCGGTGTTCTGGTTCTCTCTCTGCTTCTTGCTTTTGGGTCATGTATACCATCAGCTTCCTTCCCCAGCCTCCACAGCTGCTGCTTGCTGCCGAGTTTCCAAGCTGAAATTGACTCTTAACCCGGAGCCATAAACCCAAACAAGTGAAGCCCAGATGAAGTGCCCCAGTCAAGGTGTTTTACTAGAGAGAGAGAGAGAGAGAGAGAGAGAGAGAGAGAGAAGAGGATCTGATAATAATTGCCCGTTTCTTTCAATATGCCTCCTTCTTCCACGGCCGTTCCATCAGGATTAGTTATATTATTTGGCTGTGACCGAAAGCCCAACAGAAGCTGCTTAGTGGATTAATTTTGGCTCATGGTTGGAGGGCGGCAGTTCATCATGGTGGGGTAAGGTATGATGGTGGGAATGGCTCAGAGGGGTGGTGGCAGGCATGGGGGTAGCTGGTTTTCCGTCTCTGTCAATCCACAAACAGAAAGCAGGAAATAGGGTCAGGCTATGAGCCTCAAAGCCTGCCTCTAATGGCCAGCAAGGGGCTAGGCAGCCCCAAGTCTCCACAGTTCCTTACCCTCCAGGCAGGGACCAAGTGTTCTAACCCTTGCACCCATTAAAGGGACATTTCACACTCAAACCCTAATGTCACCTCACCTCCTGTTTTCTGTTTCTCACCTCCTATTGCTGTTTTCTGTTCACCCTTTGGTCACCTTCACCCTGAACTTCCTAGTTGGCATCACAGTTTCTGGATGATTCTCCTATCTGTCTTTGCCCTGGCTGAGAGACTTCGTGGGACAGGCCTGTCCTAGAAGGCGTTGTGACCCCAGAACCAGCTCCCTTCCCTGGAAGAGCAGCTGGGTGGCTGGATGAACAGATGAACAGACACAGGCACTGGTTAACAATGCCCTTTCCGAACATTTTCACTGGGGGCACGCATTCTGATCACCTACAGCTGGGAAGGAATCTGCAAAGTCAATGTACCTGCCGCCAACATCAGGCCTTGGAGAAGATCTTCCCTAGCAAAATTAGGAGCGAAATGTCAGGGCTCTTGGATGCAATTTCATGAATTATTTCATGTAGGCAGCCTGGAAGAATTAGACTTTTTTTTTATTGGTTTTCTAGGTTATATGTTAACATTCTTCTCAGATGACTGAAAAATGACATTTTTCTCCTGAGCCAATATTGTCTGTCTTCCCCCTTAGCAAACACTGATATGTTTTCTTTCCTGAGTCGCCGGCTTCAGCTGGAGTTTCTGTTCTGCTGTGTGTGCGTTGCGAGGACCTGTTTGCCTCAGAGATTGAGAAATCTCTTCACTTTGGTCCTAGAAACTTGATTGGTACCACCCACGAGACCAGCCATGGCCGCCCAGCAACAAGCAATCCTGGGAGGATGGGAGAGAGTCTATGCTGGGGACTGGCATGTTGGAAAGAAGCAGACATCAGTCTTTTTCCTGCAAGGGAGGCTCCAGGGGAGAGAACTCTTGATCCACAGAGCGATGTGTAGGGGGTGGTCCAGGTGAGTCAGCTAACCTTTCTGAGCCTCAGTTCCCCTGTCTGCAATGAAAGGCAACAACACTATGCTTGTGAGGAGGCAGGGGGTAGCCCGGCAACCTCTGCATTAGATGGTGCTTTACCTGTGCAGGCCTCTGTTTCGTCGGTAAGCAGGGTTCAATGAGACAACACATTAGGACTGTTTCCGCTTGGCTCAGAGAATGAGCAAGGAGCTGTTAAGAACGAGGAGATGAGCCGGTGCTCCCCTCACCCCCTCCCGACAGTTTTGCTTGAGCTTGAGCTATGGTGTGAAGTAAGAAGTGGAAAATTCCAGAAATAAACAAACCATATATTTTCAGCAGCAGGCCATTATGGGTACATGATGAAATCTCACATTACGTTACTCTTCCATGACCCCATTCTGCTCAGGATCTGAACCATTCCTTTGATCAGTGTATCCAAGCTATATATGCTACCCACCCATTGCTCACCCAGGAGCTACCTGGTGAGCAGGTCAACAATTTGAGAGATCTTGGGAGTGGTGATCCAGTGACCCTTATTTTATTTCACAAAGGCCCCAATGCGTGAGAATGGTGCAACTTAGGAATGATAGAGAGAAGCCACCAGGCATTTCCTTTAAGTCAAAAGGTGAGATTATGCGATCCAATGTCTCGTGTGGGATTGCTAAGATATATATGGTAAGATTGAATCTTTCATCTGTGACATTGTGAAGAACAAAAAGGAATTTGTGTTAGTTTTTTTTTAATGTATTTATTATTATTGAGGAGTATGTGTCACAGCTTGTGTGCAGAGAGGTCAGAGGACAGCTTTGCAGTGTTGGTTCTCTGCTTCTACCATGTGGGTCCCAGGAATTGAACGTGGGTCCTCAGGCTTTCACCTTTACCCGCTGAGCCATCTCTCCAGCAACTATGTTGTTTTTGATGTCACATCTCAAAATGCAAGAGCTAGAGACAATGTGCACAGTAAGTGCTTCACCAAGGCAGATGGGGTGCCTGTGTGAGTGGCAGGGTACTGTTCCACCTGAGAGGAATCCTGGGTGTGTCCCATGACAGTAAGATGAATGACTGTAACCTCAATAACAGCACACCCGCATCCCCTTTTGTCCTTTTGTTGGCTTCAACCTATACTGAGAAGGCAAGGCTAGCTCATTTGAGAGTTTCCAGGGATCTACCTGACCCTGCCTCCCATCTCACCAACACTGGGATTACAGGCATGAGTACAGCACAGTGCCAGAGTTTCCACATGGGTTCTAAGAATCAAATTCAGGACTTTCACACTTGGAAAGATAAGACTTAACCAACTGAGTCATCTCCCCAGCCCCCAAGGGCTGTTTTTAGAAGCTAGATTCCAGTTGTCTCTGGCTAGGCACCCTACTTTCCCTTCTCTCCCTCCAACATGCACCAGGAATAACCTTCATGACCCACAGAAGGGGTTACATACCTTCATCCTTCTAGGGTTTTCCATAGCAGAGTTATGTCACCTATTGCTCTGATCTCCTAGGGTTTTCCATAGCAGAGTGATGTCATCCTTGCCACAGGACCTGATCCATGCCTATTGCTCTGCACTCTCTGAGGTGTCCCAAGAACTAGAGATTTATAGATGGTAACCAGAGGAGCATGAAACAACTCCTAAAGCAATAAACTAAAACCAGAAAAAAAAAGATGCCTGACTTCCAGGCTGGGTGAGATAAAAGCATTAAGTTAGGGAACTATACATTTTTCTAAGAGAGGGAGCAAGGCCACTGTGACTTCTGGTGAACAGACAGACAGGGTAATCTCAGTTCATTAGTCACATCAGAGGTGCAGAGATTGGTGTTTTTGAAAAGTAGCCAAACTCTAGAATATTTAGGAGATGTCTGTGCTACCTGACAGCCAAAACTCTTAATTTGCATATTTATTGATTGATTAATTAATCCACCCATGTATCTGTTATTCCATCCATTTATCCATCTATCTCTCTATCCAACCATTCATCCATATATCCATCCATCCGTCCACATATCCATCTGCTTTTCTGTCCATCTATCTATCCCCACATGTGTCCATCCATCCATTTAGCAAATATGCACAAAAACCAGAGAGATGGATAATCATGCCCTCACCTTATAGAGATCAGACTTCAGTACAAGGAAAAAAATCAAGAGATAAGTGAAGAAAGAATTTACAAACAATTATAACAATGATAGCCACTAATCTTTAGATATGCCTGATGTTCCCCCAAAGCACTTAATTAATCATGAATGACAGCTCAATGAGGTAGGTACTGTGTATTTGATAGATGAGCAGCATCAGGGCACAGAGAGGGTAAGTCACTTGGTAGCTTGCCCAAGGACACACAGCCAAGAAGAGAGGAGGCTGGGGTGGGATGAAGGCAAGTCTTCAGGAAAAACCCCAAGGGTCCAAGAATCCACTGTCCCACCGATCTTGCTTTACACACACGGTTCTGGGTCAGCTACAGACATCCTCCTTTTCTATCCTCCATCTGATCCTGCAAGGATGGAGTCCCCTATTTTAGTGGGAGGAAACTGAGGCTCTGAGGAAGACTGTGACTTCTTGAGCAGCCTCCTTGGGAAGAGGGGAGTGGAAGGATTGCCTGTGGTATGCGCCTAACCTGGCAGAGTGTGACCACCAAGGTCCTTTCCTCCCCCCTCCCTGGTCCCCTTGCAGAATTTAAAGCTCTAGCCTTATTACATCCTTCTTAGGTGTTTCAGGAAGTCATCCGGGCACCTCCAAACGAGAATGACAGTCCCGCTACCTCTGCAGGGATGCTGAATATGACCCCAAGTAATTCCCACGAAGCTAAGCATAGGTTCTCGAAGCACTCAATTATCAGCCATCATTTCTGTTCCTGCTCCCAGTCTTTTATGAGAACAGTTTCCCACAGGTCACTTCCGCTATGTGGGAAAGCACTGTCCCTCGGATTATGCCCAGGGAACCAGATGAAGATGGTGGGCCTCACAGAGCCCAAAGGGCTTGCCCAAGGACAACTTGATGTAAAAGGGTCCCAATGAGAAATTCTCTAGATCAGATTGACCTGTGGGTATGACTGTAGGGAACGTCTTGATTGTTAGTTGATTCTGGAAGATCCCTAGCACCGTATAGAGGTAGAGAAAGTGAGCTGAAAGCAAGCAGGGCTATCTTTACTCTCTCTGCTCTTGGCTGTAAATGTGAAGTGACAGGTGCTCGAGTTCCTGCCTTGACTTCCCTGAATTGATAGTCTGTGACCTGGAATTGAAGCCAAACCAACTGTTCCCCCACCCCATGTTGGCTTTGTTGGAGTGTTTGAAATTAGGACAGATGCCCAACACCAGGAAGAAACCAGGTTTTGAAGTCCAAAGCCACAGGCCAAATTCCACAGCTATCCATCTTCCATTAGAGAAGGGCTTTAAGGGACCTGACTTTTACACTTGACCACCAAGATGCTCATGCCAGGTTAACCAAAACTTTTCACTATGACATAAGAAAGTCAACATAGATTCAGACTGACAAGTGGGTCAAGTCCAGACAAAAAGGGGTAGGTGAGAGGCTGAGATGTGTTCCTTAAAGGGGCCATTTGGAGATCAAGTGTGTATGTCAGAGGCCTGAGGGCTGACTGCCATCTGCTCTTGGCATGCCAGTCTGCCCTCAGATTGTCAGCTTTTCTGAGACTGCCCCTCAAGCTGGGTCCTTTGAGTGGGTTCAAGCTCCCCCTGCTTCTATCTTGTTTGAACTACTTATTTGCTTAGCAAACACATTTTCTATAAATAACAAGCAAGTAAACTGCAAGCTGCTGCTGAGAAATTATTATGAGTTGGGAGTTAATGGGGTGTGAAGTCAGCAATAAGAAGCCTTGCCTCTAGTCTGCATTCTCCCATCCCCCTAGCTCTACCACCATCAGAAACAGCGCTGAACAACCTCGGGCCTTACCCTCCATCCCCTACCACCACTGCCCAAGATCACGCTCTGCTCATCTTCCCTACTCCAGGTATTAGGCTAAAACAGGGGCTCTCCTCTCCTCGGGTGTCCTGGTAGGGAGCCCTCACCCTGCTCATCAGTGAAAACATCCACTCAGTTTAAACCAACCGCCTGTCTCTTCTTTGGCAGGGGGCACCTGCTTGGTTTCCTATCTGGAATGTGACCCAGGCTGTGCGTCCAAAGCTGTGCAGTGGGATGAGTTCCCACGGATCTATGTTTCCTTGAGTTTCTGTACTAGTATCTCTAAACCAATGAGACTAGGTTGATGCCAACCATAACTTCAAGCTCTTCCTGGCCAGCCATGGTGCTGGGCCTTGAGAAGTTGACTTAAAGTATCATGTGCTGCTTACCTGAATTGATGGCCCAGAAAAAATACCCTAAGTTTTCCTTCATGGCACCCTGTTATACAAAGAACAAAGAAACCTAGTAGCTACCATTAATGACTAGACTAGATTAGTGGATTAGACTAGATGGATGGATGGATGGATGGATGGATGGATGAATGGATGGATGGGTGGATGGATGGATGAGTGGATACATGGTTGTTGAGTGGAGAGAGAGGTGGGAAGATATTGGGTTGATAGGTGAATAGGTATATGGGTATATGGATAGATTAATGGTGTCTGAATTAATGTAGATGGAGAGGTGTTTGGGTAGATATATGTGAGTGGATGGGTACACAGACGGACAGGTGTATAGATAGATGGATAGATTAATGGTGTCTACATTTACGTAGATGGAGAGGCAGGTGATAGATACCGAATACATAGGTGGAAGGGAGAATAGGTGGTTAGGCAGATGCAGAAGTAGGAGAAAAGATACTGGGTGGGTGGTTAGGTGTAGGTGATAGATTAGCAGTGGCTAGGAAAACAGAGAGGTAGGTGGAAAGACACTAGATAGATACTTGTGTGGCTAGAGAATGGATAAAAGAGATGGATGGATGGATAAATAGACACACGTGGGTAGATAAACAGAATGCACATATGAACAGGTGGGGACAGAGGCTGAGGGATGGGAAGATCAGTGGATGAAGGAGTTGATAGGAGGGTGGGTAAATGAAGATAGGGCCACAGGAGGAGGGGCAGGAAGGCAGATAGATGGGTGATTAATTGCTCACCTCCAGTGGCCCACCTTGGGTCAAACAATCCAGACCAGGAAGTGGGTGACTCAGCTAGGAACAAAGTGGGCAATGACACAATCGTTTCATAAAACAAAGAAACTGGGAGCTAGAAAAGACAGAGAAGGGGAGACCTTGACACCTGGGCCCCTACTTTCCCCATGCTTGGCTTCAACCTCTGACAGGAAGCCTGCCTTCCATGTACACTGCCCCACGTTCACCTTCCTGTAGCGGGATGTCAAGGATGCACCAGTCCCACGGCTCAAAGCGGAAGAGGAAGGCACAGAGAGCAGAGTTTCTGTGTGCAGGTGGCAAGGCCATGAGGCCGGAGAGCCCAGGAACTGTGTTTGTTGACAAGACAGAATGGCGGCCCCCCGAGCTGCAGCATGCTGCCCACAGTTCTGAGAGCCATTAGAGGCAGCCCAGCTCACTTGGAGAGGAATCAGACCCTGGTGATCAAGAGGGAATGACAGCCCTCAATAGTCTACAAACACTTCCAAACAAGCCCACAGAGAGTCCTTGATCTGGGGCTGTGAGTCCCCGAGGGCTACGCTAATAACTGCCTTGGAGGGACGGGCACAGATGGGGACGGTGCGCGGATGCTGGGGGGCCCACCCCTGCTTTTGAAGCGATCTGATCTCGCCCCTCTGTGGCACTTCTCTGAGGCTTTTGAACACCTAGAAGAAACGGAATCCTTGTTTGAAGAGAACTCAGAGACAAACCTTTTGATTAAAAGTTGGAGCGCCGTCTCAGCCCTGAGCCTGTCTACTGCCGTCAAAGAGGGGATCTGATGGGAAGGCTGGGGAGGGGGCCGCTGCTTCTCTTCACTCATCCGCACAGCAAAGGCAGAAACTTCCATGGGGACCACGGAAGAGTTTGAGCTGGGAAAGAAGTGGGTTCACGGCCACTGTTTTCAAGATCAGTACCATATTACTCAAAAATGTTTGCGTTCGGAAGAGGAAACAAAGAGAGTAATGGAGGCGAATACAATAATTTGGTACATGCATGTATACAAATGTCATAATAAAATCCATTGTTATGTTTAATCGATACATGCTGATTGAAATATAGATTTTTCTTAAAAAAAATAAGCTCCATATTCAAAAGTTTCCAGCTTTGTCATTTTTCTTATTCTTCTTCTTATTATTATTTTTTTTCTCATTCTTATTCTTCTTATTATTTTTTTCCTTATTCTTATTCTTCTTGTCCACTCAGGGAAACACATACCATCATCTCCAGGTGAAAACATCCTCTACAGATGAAAACACTGAGGCTCAGAGAGGCCAAGTGATTTATCCAAGGTCACACAGCACATTACTAGTGCTAGAACACTCATCTAAAGCATCTAGCTGCATCTCCAACATTCACTCTGACATCATGAAAGGAGGGCTGTGTATTTCTGCCACTCTGCGGGGTCCTAGGTACATCAGCGCAGGCCCTAACGAATGAATGTTGAAACCGGCCTTGTGTGGGGTTAGTTCTGAACACTGTGGTGAAGACCACAGTCCATTTCATCCTCACTTGAATCTATGAGGGTGGTACCATTATCTCCCCTTGTGCCCTGAGGAAAACTGAGGCCCAAGGAGCCTGAAGAGCTACCAGAATGAAAGACAAGCTTGCAAACAACTATCCACAAATATTTCTCTGCATGGGGTTGACTGAGTGGGTAACCACCATCTGTTTCCTGGAGGCCCCCCAAGGCAAAGCACTGGAGGACACATGGAGGCTCAGCTTATATAGCTGAGAGCTTGGTGTGCATTTCCATTTTCTTTATGGTGGTAAATTCCCACGAACTTGACTCTATACCCAAGGTTTATAGACGAGGCTAGTAGCATGAGCCATGAAACTGTTCTTGGAGGGCCTGGAGAGTAGCCTCCCCCAAAAGAACGTGTAAACAAAGAATTCATCTTTGAGATGACTCAGGATGTGGGCTCATACTCTAGACTCAGAGCATCACAGTCACTCCCTGGCGTAGCCTCCTCCATGGCATGTCCTTCCACAGGCCACCTCCCCTCTCTGAGGGTGTGAAATGACTCTAAGAGCCTAAGATGCAACAGCCACATGGCCCTCAGCACAGTGCCTGGTGTCTAGTGGCCAGTCAGCAAACAGTCCTCACTAAGGAGTATTCAAACACCCATTTCCCTAGGCAAGTTCTGCTTCCTGTCTCAAGGAACTGAGCCAAGCTATCAACTCCCTCATTTTGAAAGAACAGTGGAGGTGGGAGGTCAAAGGTTGGTTTTAAGGTCGATGCTGCTCAGTCCTCAAGAGGAGGCCTCCGTGAGCAGCCTCAGCATCTTATTTCCAGCGCCCCTTCTCAGCACTGTGACAACCTGGAGCGCCTGCCCTCCAGGAACTGTTCCCAGGAATGCCTTCCCTGCTGTGCCCTATGCCCTCTAAAACACTCCCTATCTCCTCTGAGACAGCCTCACTGCCTGCCTGGGAGGGTAAGGAGCTCCACCACCACGTGACCTGAGACCCTTCCTGGAGTGGACACAGTTTGCCCCTGCAGCCTCAGGTGGAGTGTCAGGTGATGCACTGTTCTCGCTGCAGGAAGTTGGTAGGACATGGCACCGATGGCCAACCTGATGCTAAGGCTGCCAGTGTCCTGAGGGATATTTTGTCAGTTGTGTTTCATCTGTCCTTCCCATCCTGGACCCTGGAACCACCGACCACCTCCATGCTGGACTGTTCCAGGCTTCCAGATGGGCCTCTCCCTGCTTTTTCCAGCCCTATAGTGTCCTGTGATCAAGCCACCTTTCAAAATCTCTTCTCTCTGAGCCTGGGTCTTTTCACTGGGGCTATCGCTTCTCAAAGTAAAGTTCTGCACCCTGCTGCACCCCCATCACTTGAAGAGGATTCTCAGACACTATTGAAAGCACAGGCCCCTGGGGGCTGGTGTGATGGCTCATGGGATAAAGGTGTCCAATGACAAGCCTGATAAGCCACGTTCCATCCCCGGGACTCATGATGGAAGAAGACCAACTTCAGTAAGTTGTCCTCTGATCGTCATACACACAAACACCTGCATCCTAGCACTGAGGAGACTGAGGCAGGAGGATGCTGAGATGCTGCCTCAGTTCACACACCTACCAATGCAGATCTCTAGGTCTTACCACACAGACCAGGACTTCTGGGTGAGGAAGGATGTAGAGGCAGCAAATCGGCTTTCAGAAACTGCCCGTGGTTCTCAACCTGTGGGTCATGACCTTTTGGAGGGTCAAATTTCCCTTTTCTAGGGGTCCCTAAGACCATCAGAAAACACAGATCTTTACATTGTGATTCATAACAGCCGCAAAATTACAGTTATGAAGTAGCAATAAAATAATTTTACGATTGTAGGTCACCACAAGAGGAACTGTACTGAAGGGTCGCAGCGTTAGGAAGGTTGAGACCTGGCACTAGGGCATTCTGACACACATTCACATATGGGACATAGGTATCTCCTAGAGGCCAGCTTACCATGGCCTCTGCCAGCCTCAGAGGGGCCGTACACTCAGGAACCCCACCCCAACTGTCTTAACCCTTCTCCCCAGCCTGATGGGATCCAGCAATCTCTTTGACATTGAGGATCACCGGAACCTATAGGAGGTGACATCCCACATAATCCACACTGCTCTCTTCTCTCTCCCCTCTCCTCCTAACAAGAACCACGCTGCCTGCGGGCAGAAAGGATTTCTGAGCGAAGAAGGAAGATCACAAATAGTGAGTATTGTTTCTTTTAAAGAACACCCCCCCTTGCCCTTGTATATATACTCATAATCACTGAGTAGCTATTTCCTATCCCCAGCCAGTTGGTCTGACTGTCTGTCTGCTTACCCTCCGTCTCTGGCTCTCCTCTCTAGCCAAGTCCCACTTCCAACTGGAAGATCGATGGTCTGGTGCATATATTAATCCGACTATCGATTTTCCTCTTGTCAGTCATGATCAGGATTTATCTATCCCCATGGCTCCCATTGATCTAGAGGAGCAGAATCGCAGTGGTCAATCCATCCTCATACTCGCCATGACAAACAGTCAATATCTATTTATTATTTGATATATGGGCTTAATTATCTTAAACACAATCAGATGGGGCCAAAGCAAAAACTGAGCAGTGACCAGGCAATTGGAACTGGGTTGGGAAAACATCAAACCAAATCCAGGAGCCCACCGGCTCTGAGAGCAAAGAAAACACATTTGGACCAGGCTTTGATTCCAATCAAACAATCTCAGGTTCCGGTCTTGCCTGATGCCCTTGAGCAAAATTATAATTAAAAGCCAATTCCCTACCATCCGATCAACCTATATTCAGACGCTCATTGCTGTCTCTTCTGTCTCTCGAGTCATTTGAACAGTCCTCTAAAGTAGGTGCCGTTCATCCCATCCTACCCCCACCACCATTTACAGACAAGCAAACAGATGAAGGGCAGAAGGGAGCCTCAGAGGGTGTTAATTCCAATTTTGCCTCTCTCCACAAAGCCCTTCCTACCACAAACTCTCCTCTCATTGTTTAAACACTGCCTGTCAGCAACTCAAAGGAAACCATCCCTGAGCTCTCTGGAACACACATGAAGGGACTGATGGTGCCCACACTTGCCTTCAAAACATGGGAACACATCCGGCTATTTTTAACTCCAGCAGATAGTGAAAGCTGTTGAAAACACTTGTGATTCCAGAAGATGCCAGCTCGCTGCTTCTTCTCCCCAAACCAAAGCAGGCTAACTAGTTTTCAGAAGCCAGGGCATTCAAACCCGTAAGCATGCCTGCTAATTTCTGACTAGGACCAACAGTGGCTGTCCACCCCATGCCGGGAGGAGTACATCAACCTTCCTACTGAGCTCCTGAGGTAAAGGATGGCTCCTCATCTCAACCAGATCACATCACAGTAAGTCAACTAGACTATGTCATCTCTCCAGTTATACCCTTAAACTGCCCCCTTTCATCTTTAGAGAGAGACTGAAACTCCTTATCTTTCCTCACCAGGTTCTTTAAGATGGGCTACCAGTTTCTTCAGCTTCTCCCATGCCCCCTATCCACTCCAATCCACAACTCCTGGAGTCTCTGGGCCTTTGCAATGCCAGCCCCTCTTTTAGGAACAACACTACTGTGTGTGTGTGTGTGTGTGTGTGTGTGTCTGTCTGTCCAAAGGTCAGATGTCTTTCCTCAACTGTTCTCCAGCTTGTTCTTTGAGGAAGGGTCTCTCATTATACCTGAGCTCACTGACTGACGGGCTGAACCTGGATCTCCTAGACTGGCTAGATTCCTCCTGTCTCTGTATGACCAGCACTGGGATCAAAGGCATGTGCCACCACACCTGGCTTTTATGTGGTTGCTGGGGACCAAACTCTGGTACTCTGACAGCCAAGTGGCACTACTTTCCTGCCCACTTGGCAGTTACGTGGTTGAACAATGGGCCCAGCTCTGGATCCCCATGGCACTGGAGACTCGGCCAGTGAATTGCATCTATGAGCCCCATAAAGGCAAGGGCCATCCTTCTCAATAGTCCAGCTTCAAGCACAGAAATCTACATACAATGGATGTTTGACGTAAGTGTTCTCAGTCACCTGGCCCTGTATTGCATTACTAAGACACGGTTAGAATTTCACCATTATTTCTCTTCCACTCTTCAGCCCAACCCACAAGTCTATACTCTATTTCTATATATTGCCATACCTTAGAAACCCAAATCAATAGTTCCATCCCTGCTACATTTGCCAAGAGGCACAGGCTGGGAATATATATATTCATTAATCTGACAAGTACATGGAGATGACCTGATAGTTGCATTGGGGGCTGAAGATAACAGAGGCAAGCCAAATAGCTGAGGCCCTGGGCTCAGGGCTGTGTTGTAAGGTGGGGAAGAGGATGCAGGGGAGAAAGGCAAAAGGTCAGCAAACCAGCAAAGAAGCAAGATAATGATGATCCGTGATGACACACACGCTAATAAGAACAAAGAAGAAGGCAGCACAAAAGTGTACAGTGTCTGTGACTTTAGGTGGCTTTCCCCATGACACACTTTTCTGGCTACCCAGACAGCCATCTCCTGGGCCCGCTACAGGATGAGCCATCTCCAACAGTCCACTCGGAGTGGCAGGTGCTTCATCCAGCCTTTGTCCTTGGGTGACCCCCCCTCGCCTCCCTGGATGCCCTCAGCGACTGAGACCCACGGCTTCAATCACCACGTCCACCCAGATGACTCACGCAAGGTTATTTCTAGCTCCAAGCTCTCCGCTCAGCTAGAGACCAGTGGGTAGAGCTTGTCATTCCACACCTCCCTCTGGATGGTCTGGAGCTAAGGGAAGAGAAGCCATTGGCCAACGGACCAGCCAGGGACAGAGGTAGAAGCCACCAGCCAAGGGAGCAGCTGGGGGCAGAGGTTAGATAGGAAGCCCTCAAACCCCAGCCATCACCACGCGTCATTTAATAAGTAGCAGGCGCTAGATGTCTGTGGTGCCAAGAACGATACCCCACTTCTCCAAGGTGCTATTATCTTCATGATCCTTATTACAATCACATCATCAATGTACCCATGTGTGTGCACTTTGAATCTGAAATGCTCTCACACGCTCATGGTTTGAAGGCCCGCTCAGTCTCTGGCTTGTGGTGCCATTTTAAAGGCTATGGAATCTTTAAGAGCTGGGACCCAGCTGGAGGAAGTAGGTTACCAGGGTGGGCTATTAAAGGGTGGCCCCTCCCCACTTCCTGTTACCTTTCTCTGCTCCCTGGATGCCTCCACTGAGGGAGCAGTCTTGCAGCTCAGTCTCCTGACCCTGTGCATAGGGCAAGCATACCGTCCATGATGGACTGAAAACATCTGAAATGGAGATGGAGCTTTCCTCCCTCACACTGTGGAATGAGGAAACAAAAATAATCCATCCAAAGCTACAGGCTACACACTCACACAAAGCTAGCTAGCTGCAAAAATCGCTATTGCCTTTTTGTATCGAATGTCCTTTTATTCTTTCATTTCTTTCTTTTCCTTCCTTCCTTCCTTCCTTCCTTCCTTCCTTCCTTCCTTCCCTCCTTCCTTCTTTCCTTCCTTATGGTACTGGAAATAACTGAACCTTGTGAATGTTACATTCCTAGCTCCTGTTCTTTTTTCTCTCCATTTTGTATTTTTTGAGGGAAGGTTTCACTAAGTTTCCTAGGTTGGCTTTGGCCTTGTTCAGAGACCAAGCGGGGCTGGGGTGATGTGTGTGTCGAGCTCAGGGGACAACTTAGAAGACCTGGTTCTTCTACCCTGTGAGCTGCAGGGCTGGAACTCAGCTTGTCAAGCTTGGTGGCAGGCATCTCTACCCACTGAGCCATCTGACCGGCCCAGAGATTCCTAATTTTTATCCCCGTCTTTAAAAAATGTAAGTATCACGGCAATGTTATAAATGAAGAAACTATAATAAATGGGAAGGACGGGAAAAATGTGCCATGGGTGCACTGTTCCTTAGAAACCACAAGACGTCACTGGGGGCACGTGACCCTTTATGCTTTTTCTTTTCCCTAAACTAGATGAAGGGATCTCTGACCCTAGTAGTATATGGTGGAACAAAAGTGGAAGAGTATGGATCATCTCTCCACACACAGAAAAAAAGCCATCCGGATCATCTTTATTTCTCAGATTCACAGGTGGTACTCCCATATGCTCTGTTAGAAATAAACTCACATTGAGCTACTTCCTGGTTTGTGTGTGTATTTAGGCCAGAAATCACCATCAGGAGTCATCCCCGAGAAGACTATCTACCTCCTTTGAGACAGTGTCTCTCACTGGCCTGGAGCTCACAATTTTCTCTAGGCTGCTTGGCCTGGGATCCCTGGGACCCTCCCACCTCTGTCCCCTAACACTTGGATTGCCTGCACACCTGTCAATTTGCCATGGATTCTGCATCTCAAACTCAGGCAATCACACTACCTGATGGGCCAACCTCCCCTCCTCACCCCTGAGCATCTCCTTGCTTGTTTGACAACCACCACGATCCTGGTGAGCATTTATACCTATTTTGGCACAAAGCCCCCACATCACACCTGTAGTTCTCTCTGGTTGGCTGTATTATGTAGAGTTATTATTATTATTTTTTTTAATCTGGTCTGTATTGTCAACAACCGCCGAGTTATCTCCTCAGCAGTAAGACAAAATACTCCTGAAGTGATGACAGATGTCACACACATGAATCCAGCATCTTGGAGATGTGAGGGAGCAGTGACCAGAAACAAGCGAGATCCTCAGCCAGGCAGAGTCCTCAGCTGGCCACGTGACTGTTTATATGCAAACATATACAAGAGGATGTTAATCTAATGGCCCTAATGACGAAGGACATTTATAGCGCCTTCCTTCACAGAAGTCCTGCGTGGCGCACAATTAAAGGCAGCCACAGACAAAAAAAAAAAAAAAAAAAAAATTCCTTTCAGCTGAGATTCATAAAAGGAAAGCAATCCAGCCTTTCTAAGCACCAAAGGAAGCCAAAGTCACTGGATGGTGTGTGTCACAGGGGGAGGCTATAAAATATCATGGCTCAGACCCCCCAATTCTTGCATGTTATATTTAGGACACTCAAACTGGTCTGAAGAAAGAAAACAAACGAAAAAGACACAAGCCCCCAAGCTACAGAAAACAAAAACAAAAGCAAGCCGCAATCTCATCCAAGAACCAAGTGAACCATCTCCATGCAAGGCTGTAGGAGGCCGTGGCCCTGTTTGCCTGTCTGTCAGATCTGGTAGTTTGGTGTGACTGGATTTGAAAGCCCAAGAAACAGAGGAGATTTGGGGTTGACATAAATAATCTCTGGACGAACCCCTGTTGCTTATTGGATTTAAGCGCTGCAAATGAGGACCCTGAGATGTCACTGCTTCCTGGTCCCAAGTCCATCTCACAGGACTGAGACATCTCCTCAGGACTCTGGAACCTGGGGAAGGGACTGATGACATGTTCCAAATGAGATGTTTTAAAATCTCCTCCCAAGAGGATACAAGCTGAGCCACTCCATCAGTGTTTACAAACCATGTTCCTCTTCCCAGCATGCCTGGCAAGGTTTCCTGATGACCTAAAAGCCAAAGGAACCATGGGTCCTTTTTCCGTGGGTATCCACAAGAGTAGAAATTATCAAGGCAGCATCCAAGATGGTGCCCTGGCCACTCTTCTCTGACCATCACTGGCACACAACAGGGAATTGAGACATACTGAATGAACCAGCTGAATGAATGAAGGAACAGTGGCCAGGCCTGCAGCAATCCCCAGTGCAGCAAACACAGCCACTGTAAAGCCATGCTGTGGCTTCTCAAATGCCATGCTACTGTCCAGAGCCTTGGAGGGCTTGTAATCACTTGGCATCGTATGTCCCTTTTCCTAGCCCTCTCCCTCCTTCCTTGCTCCCTACTGGTCTTCTTGTCTTAGGGCCTTCAGGCTTTTGGGCCCCCCACCTCAGCTACAGCCTCTCTGCCTGTCTGTTGATGACTGCCTCCCCTTCAGTCAATCTTAACTCAATGCTACTTTTTATAAGAATGGCCCCCAGGGTGTTCTAGGCCCTGGAGAGGCCGACTGCTACCTCAGGTGACAAAAGAGGACTTTACAGATGTGTAGGTGGTTCTAGCTGATCTGGGTGGGCCCTAAATGTAACTGTCCCATCACATGGGAAGTCAGCTGACCAAAGCAGCTGACATAATCATCAAAACAAGGTGCCCTGTTGTTTCAGGCCTTGAGATGGAGGAAGAAGCCAGAAGCCATGGAAGAAAAGGCAATAACCTGGGCCCCATCATCCAGGCTCTATTTCTCTGTCAGCCTAGTGAGCACCACTCAGGCCTTCATAACTGTGAGGGAGCCAGGGTGTGATGTCTGGCACCACAGAGTCATGGAAGGGAACACAGCAGCTTCCAGGAATCTGCACCTGAGAGGCCTTTCTCCCTCAGTGGATCTGTGAGGTCCAGACAGACCATTCCCAGAAAGCTACTGCTCCAAGCTCTTCCTAGCTGCATCCCATTCCCAGAGATCCCAAGTATTTTGCTAAAGTTGGGAAGAACACCTGCTTCAGCCCACTCATCCCACAGATGCAGAAACTGAGGCTCGGGCCTGCAGCTGGGCAGAAGGATGGGGGGTGTTGTCAATCAAATCCTTCCATATTGGTTGGCCCTTTGATGCTGTTTGGAGTTTTCAGCATGAGAAATTGTGCAGGCTGTCGACTGCCCTGCAGTAATTCTATAATGACCCAATCGTGAAATAATTTAGCCATCCAGATTTGAATTGTCTGCGGCTATCGTGACTGTATAACTAGCTAGTTATTGTTCATTTCCCGAGAGCCAACCATATGGCTTTACAAGGAGGCGAAGCTCAGAAATACTCGTTATCTCTGATGATAATTACTAAGCAATTGCTAGAACACACCATTGTGGATTTATCTAGAATATGCCAGATAATTATCTGGTCTTATGCATCCTGTAAAAATAAAACCAAGGTCCCCAGAATTGTTCTAGTCAGTTGGCTAGCTTCCAACAATCAACCTCTAACAGTCAACCATGTGAATGCAAATGATTGATCCAATTACTCAGCTATCTGGTTGCAAGTAGATCATTCAGATGGGCACACTTTAGGCCCAACAAGTAGATGGAGCTAAATGGGGGACACACTGAGCTCTCCCCATGATAAGTAGGTAACAACGCAATAACTGGGGAATAAGTGCTCCTTCTTCAGGGCTCGTCTGGCATCCTCACACAAGATACCAGATACTTCAGTGACAAATTATACATCCCAAAGCTGCCAGAGTTTTTTATTATTATTATTATTATTATTATTATTATTATTATTATTATTATTATTGTGGTGCCAGAAAAAGGCTGGGTGCTTTGTGAAATCTGTGGGTTGTTTTGGCACGTGGGGAGGGGGTTCAGAGTTCTGTCACAGAATGGAAGGCTGCAGCACAGCTGGGCTTGAGGGATGAACAGTACATATTCATAATGGCCACTCATTTTCTGAGGCTGCTAATAGGGTCTGTATGATGTGCACTGAGCCCCTCTTTGGGAAGCAGTGGGATGACAGAAAGAATGGGTCCCCCAGACTTGTATATTGCAAGTGCGGGGCTCTTGACTTCTGGGAGAGGAGAAGTTGCTTCCTGATGAGCGAGAAGCACAGACTGCAGAAGGGGGGGTCACTGAAGAGGGCTGTAAAAATGACCATCTACGACCATCCCTACAGAGTCTGCCATTTAGAGAGCATCTTTCTCCATAACTTGAATCCAGTTGACCACATGAGATGCTCTGGCTAATGGATGTCAGCCACTGCGTGACCAGAGGAAGTGTAAAAAGAGCCTGCACATTTAACCTTTGACCCCTTGCTAGGAGAGACCTAGCTGGAGGCTATGTGAAGCTGACAGGATAACCAGCAGCAGGTGGGTAAAGAAAGGCATCTACAAGTGACCAGGTCCCCAGCATTGCCAGCTGACCACAGCCACACAGTGGAGTCCAGCCACAGTAAAGGACTCAATCTAGAGCTGTCTCCAGAGGAACAGAGGGAAGCCATTGAGCTACCATGTAGTTCTTCACTCAGTATCAGGCATCCATAGCCGCATCACAAAAGCCTGCTCCCTGAATTGATGACTTAAGAGCCACTTCTGTCTTAGGTAGACATGAGAGCTGGTTTAAGGAGAGCTGTCAGCCTCTATCACAATCCCCAAGTTTCAGAGGTCCTGGTCATCCCACCATTTGCATAATCAATGATGACATGATAATTCTCCACCAACGTCTAACAAACAGACTCAAGGGAACAGACTGAACATACACCACCTTTGTCCAGCATGCGGTCCCTGCTCCAACACCTTCCACGATGGAGGACAAAGCCATCCAAGACGCTACTGCTTGACTTGTGTCCTGGAATATACATGCATACACGGAAGCTAGGCGGCAACCTTGGCTGTCATTTCCCAGGCACCTTGTTCTTGTGAGGCAGGATCTCTGGGATTTGGGGCTCCTTGAGTTTGGATTATAAGCATGCATCACCACACTTAGCTATTTTTTTTTTTAATCTACATCCTGGAATCAGACTTAGATATTGACTGACCTATCTCTTCACCTTGTGTGTGTGTTCACATGTTTGTAGGTGCTCATGTCTATGATTTTAAATGTGTGTGAAGGCCAAGGTTTTACTTCAGGTATCATCAGCCATTTTCTTAAAGCTGATCTCTATTAACTATCCTCCCCCCACCCTGCCCCAACCTCCTGCAGCTCACGAATGCAGGATACTCAGAACAGTGGCAGTAACAGCTCCACAAACACTCTAAAACATCAAGAGCCACAATCATAGTCAGTAGCATCTCAGATTAAACTATGGGGAAGATCTGGCCCACCACCTGGGTTCATAAATAAAGTTTTATTGCAACACTGTCATGCACATTCATCCATATATCGTCTCTGGCTGTTGTTGTGTGACAGTGGCAGAACCAACTTCCTAAGGCAGAAACTGTAAGGCCTGAGAGGCTGATTCACATATCCCAATGGGCATGTTACACAAGCAGGCTATGTCTAAAGCAATCCACTCATTTTACATAAGGAGACACAAGCGTCAGAAATGCACCCATGCAGGGTAGAGTCAGGCCTGGCTCCCTATGATTGTGAGTGGGCCATGAAGACCTGAAGATACCACTAACATGAACAAAGCCCAGAGAAGCCCCCATCTGAGTGGAAGGGACTGACCTGGTGATGATGGCCAGGTGGGGTGGGCTCATGCAGGCTCCCATAAAGAGCACCACGTTCTCGTGCCTTGTCTGCCTGTAAGCCATCACTTCCCGCTTGAAGGCCTTGAGCTGGTCCTCATTGTCCCTCTCAATGTCAATCAACCGGATGGCCACCTCACCATGCCAGCGTCCGTGGTAGACCTGCCCGAAGCGCCCCTTCCCGATGAGCTCGCCGACCTCCAGCTGCTCAAAGGGGATGTCCCACTCCTGAAGGAAGATGCTGGTCTGGCTGGCCTTTCGAGGGAAGCTCCGGGCTGAGAGCAGCGACAGGTTCATCTCCTCAAATTCATCCTCAGACTCCTCTGCTTCATCGTGGCCCTCTTCATTCTGTGGCCAGAAAGGAGAGAGGTCAGTGCCATGGCCACCCCGGCTCCATCCTCCCTAGGGATCTGTTGGGTACTCTGTGTGCTGTGGAGAGCAGGACATACTTCCATATTTCCATATGTAGACACAGCTGTTTCCCCAGCTGTCTGTGAATTAGCATCAAACCACAGTGAAGGACTTACCGGAGGGACAAGGTGGCCCACAGCCTTGTGCTAAGAGAGGAGAAAAGCTGAGGGGACCAACCATTCTAGTTTGGCTGGACTTTCCACATTGAAAGCAGCATGTCCCAAGACACCTGTCAATCCTGGGCAAACTGGGATCTTGGTCACTCCAAGAGGTCTTCACTTTGGATCACAGCCAAGCAGGACAGTTTAGATTCAGGTTTCTGAATCTCTGCAATCCAGTCTACCATATTGGTTTTGACTCGCCTGACAGTCTGTGTATGACAGGAACAGCAGGCTAAAAGATGGATGTGCTGCTGTGTCTACATGGGACATGGGACAACCATCAACATGGGCTGTCTGTCAGCTTCATCCGGGAAATTTGGAATTGATTCAGAGATTGGCAGAGTTCACAATTCCAAGCTGTGTGTCTTCCAAGATGTCCTGATCTCCACAGCACACATGTCTCCAGGTAGCTGGGAGACAGGAGAGCAGACAGCCCCAATGATGAACCGGACATTCAGAGCCGGTGAGCTGGCCTCTGGCCTGTGCGATCTTGGGAAAATTGGTCTGTCCCTCTGAGCTTTCCTTATCTCACTATGAAGTGGAAGATAAAAATTTTCCCCAGGGGGTGGTGTGAGGTTTTAAATGAGATGATGAGACCTGACGTTCCCAGCACCAGCCTGGCTACCTGCATCAAACATCCCCTGGGATGCTGGAGCAAAATGCAGATTCTCAGGCCCCCACCTAGATCTACTGGGTCAAAACATCCACGGGTCTGCAGCAAGACCTGCATTTTAGCCATCTGAGTCTTGGGGTTGTGATCAATCAAGGAAGAATGCCTAGGCGTTGCTGGTGTCTATGCTTGGGGATGTCTTGTCTATTGGATTCTTTTCTAACATGGCGGGGGAGGGGAGCAGATGTCAGACGCAGTGGGCAGTCCAGAGACCCTGGAAAGATGACTTCAGAAAGTGCCCTCTTCAGTGAACCCCAAGTCTATGTATGAGCTGGCTCTCCATGACACGGAGGGTGATCAAGCCAGGAAGCTTCGGCTACAATTTCAGAAGGGGATGTGGCCCTCTTTCCTGGAGCCCTGCTTCCAGCCCTTTCAGCTCAGAGCACGAGATGACAGGCCCAATGGCCTTTCCCCGGGCTGTTTCTTTACTTCCTCAGCAGTCTGCACAGATGGAAGAAAGCCCAGAACCTCCTCACTGTGCTGCCAAGCCAGCATCCTTGGGGTTCCCACCTGCTCCTGTAAGTTATTTTGAAGGCAGTGGGGCACATCCCCCCTCACGGTTCCCCCAGCCCTGAGCTAATTTTTTACCTAACAATGCAAATCCCAGGCCAATTCCCATCCAACTGGCTCTGCCGGGATGCACACAGCAGAACGGCCCATTAGGCTCAGCGCCTGGAGGGGCTATGGCCCTTAATTGTCCTAGAGTGAGAGCATCCATCAAACAGCCACCGTACCCTGTCTCTCCACCCCCAGCCCTCTGCAGCATCCAAGGCATGAGGAGGTTTTGCCAGTCTCTAGCAAAAGCCACTTTCCGAACTCCAATTCTCACCTCGGAGGTTGGTTCCACTTCAATTTGAAGTAACGGATTTCCTTCCAAGCTGTAAATAAGAGGGGGGGAAAAACACTTGTCATCCTTAGAACCAAGTATTGAGGTGAACCATGCTCAGGAGTCCAAGATGGTATGGGGTGTCCCCAAAACCTTCACCTCCCGTGTCATTTCAACACTTGCATTCCAAACGATCCACAGCTGAGCGCAGAAAGAGCTCACGCAACCATTATTTTAAAAGAAGTTCTGGTTTGCTCGGGGCTTGCTTCCCTTTTTGCTTCATCCTTAACTGGTATAGCAGCCTCCTTTTAAATAGGGAAAATGCCACAGGTAAGCAAATCCTCAGAGGTCCAAATGTACGTTGGGAAAGAATAAATCACGTTTCTAAACTTGAGGGTCAGAGTCTGCTAGGTGGGTCTTTAAAAAAAGATTTAGTTTAACTTTTAATTGTGTGTCTCTGTGTGGATGTGCACAAACGTGTGATACCTGTCAAAGCCAGAGAGCAATTGGAGTTTCATGGGGTTAGAGGCCACCTGTTATGGCTGCTTAAAAAAAACAAACAGAAAAAAAAAAAAAAAAACTTGGCATACACTAGAGTTATCTGGGAAGGGGAGCCTCAGCTGAGAAATGCCTCCATCAGATTTTCCTACCGGCAAGTCCGTGGGGCATTTTCTTGATTAATGATAGATGTGGGATGGCCCAGCCCACTGTGCATGGTGCCATCCCCTGGGCAGGTGGTCCTGCGTTGAATAATAAAGAAAACAGAGCAAGCCACGGGGAGCAAGCCAATAAAGCAGCACCGTCCATGGCCTCTGCATCAGCTCCTGCCTCCAGATTCCTGCCTTGAGTTCCTGCCCTGACTTCCCTCAGTGACAGAGTGTGACCTGAGAGTTCCTCCTTGATCATCAAGTTTATCACAATAGAAATAAGACTTAACACGCTACAGAACACTGGTGCTGGGCACCAGTCTCAGGGGCCCTGCAAGAGCTTGGCAAGTGCTCTTGGCTACTGAGGGAGCTCTTCAGCCCCACCCCTCCACAAGGATTTTTAATATCAATACATATTTGTTTATTTTTAATTCATTCATTCCTTCATTTATCTGGAATTCTGCACCAGGCGTGTCTTTAAAAGGAGGCTCTGGAGTTGGAGACAGCACAGCTCCTGATACAAAGCTAAGTCTTTTTACTGCTGAATGGAGCAGGGGTGCAGGGCGGGGGAGGGGCTGAAAGCAACAAGCTCCAGCAGCTACCACTGACCTGAACAAACGGAGTGTTGTGGAATTCCCAGAAAGGAGATTCGCTGAGCACATGGGGAAGGTCATGGTTGTCCTGGTCTGATGGAATGGCCTCCTGTAGGTTTGTATGTTAATCACTAAGGAGTGGGACTATTTGAAAGGGTTAGGAGGTGGGGCTTTGTTGGAGGAAGTGTGTCACTGAGGATGTGTGTGCTCAGGTTTCAAACGCCCATGCCAATCCCAGGCTGTCTATCCATCTGCCTGCCTATCTGTGTGTCTGTCTGTCTCTGTCTCTCTGCCTGCAGATCTGAATGTAGCTCTCAGCTACTTCTCCAGCACGATGCTGCCATGCTTCACGCCATGATGGTAATGGACTAACCCTCTGAAACTGTAAGGAAGCCCCTGATTAAATCGATTAAATGCTTTGATGAGAGTTGCCTTGGTAATGGTGTCTCTTCACAGCAATAAGATAGTGACTAAGACAGTCGTGTTGTAATTCAGCTTGACCTATGTCACGGAATCAAGACCCATGGAAGGAAAACAAGAGCTTTTCTGGGTGGGAAGTCACAAGTGTGAATGTGTGTCATGTGTGCAAAGCTCAAAAGCCGTGGCTGTATTCTGTATAAAAAGCTATGTTCGTGTGTGGGCAGCGCAAGGGATGACGGGGCGTGTTGTCTGTAGGGTCTGACTTGAGTTTTGTGGACACCCTAAGGGTATTGGGGACACACTGTGTGTTGATGGTATAATCGTCTGTGTACCAAGAGTGTGAGGGCACCATCGAATGCATAGTTTTGTGATGGGGATGTGGGATACAGCAAGTTTATAGAGGTGCTTTGAAGAAGCTTTCTACACTTCATGATGTGTTTATGGAGCGCTGTGGTGACAGAGAAGGTTGGCTGCTGACAGCACACAAAACTCAGAACAAGTAGGACAAAGCCATCACCAGAGAAACCATGTCCCCTTCAAATTTCTCTGACAGAAGTTTAGCCAACTCCATGTTCCCATCCTATCGTGGGGGGAGTTTCCCCCTCAGATCTCAGGGAACTGCAGGCTCTGCTGACTGAGTCAATCTATATCCGTGCAAGAGCTAAACAGGAGAGGAAGGACCAGTGTGGGTGACACGTGTTAACCCACTATATATGGTATAGTCCTAGGAGGTAGGGCAGAAGTCTGTGGGGACACAGGAGTCCTTTCCTTGCCTAGCCATCCAGGGACAGCCCACTCCCTTCTGTTTCAAGGTGGGACTCCAGCTGCTCGGCTATTCAAAGACATCCCCCTGCAGTCTTCCCGCCCATCACTCCTCACACATTCAAGCATATCACAGGTAGTCCCCCACACCACTGCAGTGACTCTCACTGTCCTTAATAACTTGGAGTTCATCTTGTACCAACTGTGGGGCCGGTTTGTTAGCAGCAGAGGAATGACCTAGAGATCTAGGTCAGCAGAGTCCCTGCTGACAAGACACTGCTCCTCTGATTTTAGAGATGTCGGCTCTTCACAGAGTCCTAATGGAGGTCAAGTGGGATGGCACCATTAGGGAGGCAAGAAGAAAGAGCAGGCAGGCAGAAATGAGAGTTGGAAACTCCTCACATCTCAGCATGCCCCAGACTTTGGGCACAAGCACAGAAGCCAAAAGCGAAGGAGGGTGACCTCTCTGGTTGTCTAAGCAATGAGTGATGGATGCACCAAGACATTTACAGCCACCTTGTTTACAGGAGGGAATCTAAATTTCACATCAGTTTGTCACCCTGTAGTCTTTAAGATACTGCTCTAAGAGGTACCCCTGAGTCCCTTGGGTAAATCAGTGTCACCACATTAAAGATAAAACAGGATCATAATGATTCTAACTGCCTTCGTCATGAATCACAAACATATGAATAGGATGAGAGGGCACACTAGAGCATTCTAGCAGAATGAAACTCCAAGCGTGGAGTTTCCCTTTCTTTTTCACAGAATACTCTAAATTCTTCCAAATTAACTTCTCCTCATTTTATAGTGATATAAATAACAGAGGCTAGCAGGCCCTTTCTGCAAAGGGCCAGAGTCATTTTTTTTTTTAACGTTTGTGGGCCATATGCTTCCTTACCACCCCTTAACCCTCCTGCTGTACAGAGAAGGCAGCCAGCCTCGGCCCTGTAAACACATGAGCATGGCAGTGTTTCAATAAAACTTTACTTATAAAAACAAGTGACAGATGGGATTTGTCTGACAGGCTAGGGTTTGTTGATCCTGTGTGAAAACCAAATAGTTCCTTAATCTTTTTTTTTTTTTCTCTCACCCTGACCTCCTCTCTCCCTTCAAGACTAGGTATTAAATCTGGAGCCTTCCAACTGAAGTAGATCCTCAGCCCTTTTCAGATGTTTGGCTTCTGAGATAGGCACTCTCACTAAGTTGCCCAAGATGGCTTTAAACTTGTAATTCCTTTGCTTGGACCTCCCAAGTACCTAGGATGACAGGCAGGTACTACCAGGCCCAGCTGAAATGATCGTTTCTAAAAGGGAGACCATGATATACACTAAAGTCTAGCTGTTGCCTAGGACAGTGGTCTGGAACCATGAAGCGGCCACTGTGGGGTAATGGTGTAACTTCTAGAAACTGTAGGTGCCCCACAGGGCCGGAGCCACAGAAAGAGCTGGCTCAAGGACGCTCACACTGCTTGTCATCACTTCTCTCTCAGCTCAAGGTGCCAGGCCCCTTGTATGCGCCCCATGTTTTTCAGTCCCCAACTCCCACCCTTCAGGCTTAAGGAAAAGTGACAGCAGAAGAACCAAGAAACCTGAAGGTACCAAAGCTTTCGGTAAAGGATGAAGTCGCTTACATTGTATTCGAGGTGACGGGATGCAGGATGACTTGGGGCGCCCGGGTGGGTGTCTCCGGTACAGGCACCACATCTGCGAGGCAGAGATTACATTCTTAGAGATAAGACCTAGAACTCATGACCCTCAGCTCCCAAGAGGAAGCACAGCCAGCAACCCTGCCCTGTGCCATGGCTTCCAACGTTGGCCAGCATTCTTTCCCCCTGCTTCACCCGCCTGGGCTTTGCCTACTGAGATGGTCCAGCAATCTAGAGATCCTGAGCACACATCCTCACTGCAAAGGGAGCCAGACAGAGTACCAAACATCCACTGCCCGTCCCTGAATCCTCCTCACTCCTGAGTTCCCTTTGGGTCAAGGGGGCCACTCAGTTCACATCTCCAAAGGCCAACTCCAGTCCCTTTGACTAGGTAACCCTCTGGGCCTCCACTGTGCTGGGTACATTCTAGGGTCTCATGGTGCTCTTGGGATCTCCCACCCTTAGATTCTCCTCTTCCATGTCCATTGTTATCCTGGAGTATGGAGACCCCACTAGTCTCCTCTCCGCTCTTGACCTTTCTCTACCAGCCCTCGCAATCCCCAATCCTCCGACGGCCAATTGCCAGCACACTCACCTGGGAAGATGAACTGTTGCTTATATTTGTAGTAGTGGGAAGCTTGAAAAAAGCAGAGAACAGCAGCGTGAGCATCACCCAGGTACTGGCCAAGCCTCATTCCCATCACCACTACACAGCCATTTCCTGACAACCCCAAGACTGTCTACACTACAGCAGACACCCTGAATTATAATGGAGTAGGACCATGTGGGATGCAAACATTTGACATCTCACACTATAAAATCTGGCCACGCCCTCTCAAAGGCACAGTGACACACACACACACACACACACACACACACACACACACACACACACACCATGAAGACATAATCCAAAATAATCTTTGCTTCTATAGATCCTTTATGCAAATTTTCAGCATCAAACTTTGTATGGCTTTTGTTTTTCTTTTCACTGTGATAAAGTGACAATAAATGTCATGACTCCTGGCAGCACTAACAGATCCCTTTATAGTCTGGAGGCTGGATGAGTCTTAAAGGGCCACAGACATGCTGTATGATTTGGATTCCCTGGAGAATCCAATCCAATGTCTTTCAGGAGGCAGTTCTGTCTTCTCCAGCGAGCATGTTCAATAGAGAGTCTAGCTCTCTTCTTGCCCCCCGCCCCAGCAAGTGTCTCCTATATAATGTCACTTCCTGCTGACCTTCCTGCCTGCCCCTTATGGGATGGAATTCAGCATAATCCAGAATAATCTGTGCCCCTGAAAATCTGCGATTTAATCCCAGCCACCAAGATCCTTCTGTCTCAGCAGGTACAGACGTGGAGATTACTCCTAGCACCGTACCCCAAAAGAGCAAGTGGCAAATTAGAAACCTTTGCCATTGCTGTGTAGACCAGAGGCAAAGAAAGTTTTCAAGGGAATCAGCAAGTGAGGGCCAGGGTTAGGTTGTGCATATCTTTTCCCCTTTTATTTCACTCTTTCAGAGAGCAGGATTTTCCCCCACCAAGACATTTCCTGGACCCTATCTCTTCCTTCAGAGTTAGGGACTGCTGATGGCCACCTGAAGGACCCAGGTCTGATCCTGGAGCCTAGAAGCACTGAGTGTTTTCTCTGTTTATGTTCCTCATAAAACCCATGCAAACTTTTCCCTGTTCCAGTGTCCACAGGCAAAATGTATACAATACTAGTCCTGGGCCCAGGATTCTGGAACCATCACTCTAAATTCTGGAACATCAGAATTTACAGGAGTAAATTCTGAGTAAGGACATCTGGCAGGTTTAACTGATCTAGGACAGAAAATTTCTTTAACAAACTCTGCCTGTACCAACCACATGTACGTTTTTTTTTTTTCCTTGCTGTGAGTCTTTAAACAGCACATTAGAACCATTTACACAGCATTCACCCAGTGCTCAGCGCTTCACGTTACCCAAAGATAGTTTAGCATATGGGCGGATATGTGGAGACCATGTGCATGTTACACAAGGGCGTGAGCATCCTTGGACTGTGATATTCATGAGCCCTGGATCCACAGGATGAATGCATTAGCAAGTGATGAAAAATGGACTCTCAGCTCTCTTAACTAACAGACAAGAATGATTTAGAACCAAGAGACGGCCATATAGCTTCAAGCGCGAGACTGTTAGTGGGGGCCTGTGCAGATGAAACGCCCCCCTTGAGGCTGGCATTGATTTACAAGCTCCTGCAGGACAGAGAGTAAATCCCAGTGCCTCAGGATCCCTAGTGCCCACACAGCAGGTAGGAAACATATGTTGATGACTGACTGCAATCGCCTCTTTTTTTTTTTTTTTTTTTTTTTTTTTTTTATCAAAGATTAAAGACCGTAAGTTCTTGGCTTAGCCCACTTCCTAGTCTGAGATAGCCTTGGAATGCCAGTGGGGTTGTTTTGATTCCAGAACATAGGTACACAGACTGGGAAATAATTTGTTCCAGGTCACAAAGTACAGCTGTCCAACAAAAGGCAGCTCACAAATCCAGGAGCCTTGTTGGCTACACCAACCAATACAAATCTCATACACAGCCACCTTGTCAACAAAAGGCTAAAATTACAAAATGAGAAACTTCTGCATCTCAGCCCTCCCCAGCTCTGACTGCACCGAGAGACTCTTAACCCACAGTGAAGGTGGGATGCTGGTCAGGTTCTTTCAAGAAGTGAGAGGACCACGTGTTCAAGACCAGCCAGAAGAACATAGCAAGATCTTGGTTTCTGCTCCTTAATAAATGTTGCTCGTGTCCTAATTTTGGAGAATCATGACTAAATGGCCTTGTATGGCCAAAGGGCCTTTGAAGATAAATTTATATAGGTTTTTGATACAGGGGCTAGCCTGGGCTATATGAATGACCTCATTGTGATTCTATAGGTGATTGTAAGAGTGAAGTCAGGGGTCAAAGAGAGTCGGTCAAGACAGGTGATGAGAGAGGCCCAAGTAGAATGATAAATGGGTGTAAACACAGGAAGATGGGCAGCTGTCAGAAGCTGGGAAAACAAAAGGAAACAAACAAAAACAAGAAAATGGCCCCAAACCATAGCAACCAGGATAACCTGGGCTTACTAAGACATTAAGTTTTGTCCCTGCTCTGGGCTTCTAACCTGAGAAACAAAAGGTAACTTTGTGCTATTTAAGCTGTTCAGTTTGTAATCATTTGTTATAATGGTATTAGAACTCTAAAACAGAGATATAGCAGGTTGTTCATGATTCTACATTTAATGTCTGGTACACAGTTGATGCTCACTGGGTGCTTGCTAATGAAATCTATAGACTGATGCCCTCTGAAGGTCAAGAAGACAATTTGACCTAGGAAGTACACAGGATTTAAGTCATTACTTCATTCATTTAGTCACTTAACAAACATTGCACTATCCCATAAGTACTCTGTTTGCTCGTTTGGGGCATAAAATGTGTAATGCAGTCAAGTTTCCTGTTCTTATGGCATTGGTGTATGGGTGGAGAGGATAGACAGAGAGCAAGAAAAAAATGCCCATGGCCACGTAATGATGTGGCAGCAGGGTTCAAAGAGAGGATGTACTGAGATCGTGTGCAATCTCAGAAATCCTGCCAGCCCTTAGATGGTGACATGATGGTTATTACAGAGACTCAGAGCTGGTCAAAGTGCTGGCCACAAATGACCAGTGAGTATAGGACATCCATATCACCTCCGACACACACACACATACACACACTACATGCATACATGCACCTCACAATCACACCACACACACACACACACACACACACACACACAGAAAGAGAGAGAGAGAGAGAGAGAGAAGGAAGGAAAGACAGACAGAAAGAGAAAGAAATGAAAGAACTAAAAAGACAGAAGGTGGGAAAGAGTTTGATGAAATGCTGCCATCCAAACATGACGTTGCCCTGGCAACCATAAACACAGGACGGCCGTGGGTACTTGGACCAGATTGGGCCCCAACTCTCCCCCACAGGTAGAGGAGGTGCCCGTGAGCCCCTCCATTGGGCTCAGGAGGCTCTTCCTTTCCTGAGAAGCTGCTGCCTATGGTACCTGCTGGAGGAGGGCAGTATCTTTTTCTAATGGTGGGAAGAAGGGGTTCAGAGGGAAATAAGTTGGGATGCTAGAGTGTGATAGGGGTGGCTGTGCTAACCACACAGTCTATGTACCTATGAAACCAAAAACAGATAGGAAAAGAAATCTGGCTGTATCCACCAAAGATGGCTTTCTTTCTTGTCTCTCCTTTCCTAAGGCACCAGAACTTTATGTTTCCTGGAGTGGTGAGCATATGTGTAAGTGCATGAGTGAGTGTCTGCGTATGCTGTGTGCCGGGATGGTTCCGAAGGAAGAAGATACCTGGAAGCCGCACCTGAAAGTCCATGGGGACGCCATAGCCACTCAAAACAAAGCTGGGGCCCTAAGGCAGATTCAGCTGTGCTCAGGGACGCTCCCTGCTGACCTACACTGGGTTTGTCCACAGGGCAGGAAGGCTCAGGGAAGGATGGGAAGCACCGGTCAATCCAATGTGCCAGATGTGGCCACCAGCACCAGTCAGCACATGTCACACTTGGCTTATGTCACACTTGGCTTGCTAACACCTCATTCTCCTTGTGCTCTGGGCTCGCCAGGTGGGTTACCTCATGGCCCCGTTTGGACACCCCTGAATGCTCCGGATCAATCGGCTAGTGATACTGTTACATCCGACCATTAGCTTACATACTCAGAGAACCCAACATCTTACAGCCAGCCACACTCCAAGCTCCTTTCCTCATCTCCAGATGCTCAGAATCAAGAGTGTGGCCGGGAGCCAGATGCCTGCCACCTGGGAAGACCTGGAAGTTTGTATTTTGTTTTCCATTTCAGCATCACAATCCATCATTTGTACTCACCTACTCACACTCACTCCCCACCCTCCCTGGACTCTGCTAGTGGGGCACAGCAATAACAGTGGCTCTCCAGAAGCAGAGGTGGAGGATGGTGAGTTTGAGGCAAGGCTGGGCCACATACTGAGAGCTTGTCTCTAAATAAATAAATAAATAAATAAATAAATAAATAAATAAATAAATAAATCGAGCCAGAGTCTTCATGTGCTGGTGGTGTCAAATGGTGCAGCCACTCAGGGGAGAACCAGTCTTACGCTTTTCTTATGAAGTACATATGTGGGCAAGGGGTGGCACTCAGTCATACAGTGCCTGCTTCACGCACGAGGCCCTGGGTTCAGTCCCCAACGCTATAAACAAGAAAGCCAAAACCTATCTGCTCACTAGCAACAGCCATGAAGCGCCGGCCGACGTCACACTCGCAATGCAGAAACGCACGGAAATGATTCACAGTAAACAGAACGACGGTGTACCACTCGTTCTGCAAGTCGCTTGTTCTTACTGCTAAATGTCCTGGCACACTGGGAAATCTCTGCAGAGCGCCGAGTCCCTTCAAATGGCGGCAGAGCATCATTCCAGCGCATTCAGCCCTTCTCTTGACGGGCACGCGACATGATTTCAATTCTTCACTGTTGCAATGACTAATGTCCTTACACACAGATCCCGGTGTTCTTGGGTGAGAGTCAGAACAGAGATTCCTAGCAGTGACACTGCTGACTCCATTTGAAACGTCAACGGACAAACTAGCTTCCTCAGAAGCTAAGTCCAATAGTATTCGTGTGTGCAAGTGCCTGTGAGTGTGCATGTGTGCGTGCTTGGTGCGTGCACATGTATGTAGAAGCCAGAAGCTAGCCTGTAGGTGTCATCCCTCAGGATCTGTCCCCATTGTTTTATGAGACAGGGTGTCACTTCACCTAGACCTCAACAATTTGGCTAGGCTGGATGCCAGTGAGCCTCCGTGAGCCATCTGGCTCCACTTCTCCAGCGCTGGGATTCCAAGCATGTGTCACTATACCAGGACCCCGTGCTTGTACAGCGAGGACTTTCCCCACAGAACCGCCTCTCCAGCCCCTTCCCAGGTAGCATAGTGATGGAAACCTGCCTTAGGTAGCCTTCTTGGGCCCTATGGGCTTGTGTAGGCCCTGGAGGAGGCAGCAAGTCTTACTTAGCTCTGGCCCACTAGAAAGCATAAAAAGATCCAGTGTCTCTCACAAGTAGCTTTTCCACTATTCTCTCCAGGACTGGGATAAGAGACAGAGGTCAGAGGTCACAGAACTGGAGCAGGATAAACAGACATGAATCTTGAATCCAGGACCTCACACACTCCATTCTGAGAGCCATGTCGGGCACCTGGGTTGGGGCTTGAGAAGTAACCGTGCTCTCACATGTGTCCCTGAGATCCTGGGCACAGCAGCCTGCCACCCAATCTCAAACAATCTGTCTCACTGGACAACAGCCAACTCCACAGTAGGAGGCTCTACCTTGTGACTTAGCCAGGTAAAGACACTGGTTCGATGTTAAACAAAAGACACATCTCTAAGAGCCCCTGTGCCTCAGTTTCCTCATTTGTCAAGTAGAGTTGATGACTCCTACTTTACATTTCCTCTAATGATAAAATGTGGTATTGTATGACAATTGCCCCATGTATTGTGAACACATGTCTACACACCTCTCTTGACTCTATCTGATCACCAACCCATTGTTTTCAGGCAAGGGTTAGCCCCATCCTGGTTGGCTTTGGCCATGACCCAACTTCCTCCCTCCCACCTGTCTCCACAGCACAGAAGTACCTGGCAGGTTGAAGTTCTTTTTCTGTCTTGTGCACTGTGGGGAAGGGTGCAGGGGAGAAGGCGGCGTGGCGCTGGGAGGGAGAGGGGGTGCTGGTGAGGAGGGCGTGGAGGACGTCGTGGATGAAGGGTTGCTGCTGGAGTCTGGCTGGTAGGGGACAGGGATGTGGTCCTGTGGAAAGAAACACAGGGCAAGGGTCAGGGACAGGCGGGGAAGCAGAGACAGCAGACAGGATGAGCTGGGCAGGAAGGGGCTCCCAAGCCAGCTTGCTCAGCAATGGCTGCCCCTTCTGCAACTGTTAGATCCTTCCAGAGGCTAACCTAGTTCAGTGAGAGACCCTGTCTAAAAAAATAAGCTAGAAAGTGACAGAGGAAGACAAATGGTCAAGCTGTGACCTCCACAGGTATGTGGCCTCCAACACACACACACACACACACACACACACACACACACACACACACAGAGACAAACTACCTGAGCCAGTCAACTTAAGGAGGTTGTACCCGGATGCAGAGAGAAGTTTCTGGAGTCACGTTCCTGCTTGGTGCTTGAACTCCAGGCAGGAAAGGTTAGCACATAATGAAATCTGCAGAGGTGCCAGCCATGTACTCCGTGTCTCTTTGATCTGCAGGGGCCCCATGCCGAGATGCCCAGAGACTTGTCCCCACTCTGACACTTCTCCTCCCAAGTGTTTATTAAAGAATCAACAGCCTGACAGCTCCAGAGAGCGTGGGAGTGAGCCTTCAGCATCTTCCCCAGCATGCAGCTAGGGTCTGCGATGTCTGTCCTCTCCCCAGACCAGCTCTAAAGGAAGGGCAAAAGTGGACTCCTCAAGTGCATGTGCAGAATGGTCTTGTTAGGTGAATTTAAGAAAAGCAGGTCAGTGGGTTGAATGTGCCCTCCTGCAAGACATGTCACTCAGAAGCTTACACTCTAATCCCAGTTAGAACAAGGGTCATTGCAGATGTAACAAAGACAAAGAATTAAAGACAGACTGGGTCCTGACCCTACGGATGCATAGCCTCATGAGAGACAGAAAAGGGGAGATACTTAAAAAGAAGAGCATGAGAAGGCAGACACCGCGGTGATGCCACCAAACGTTAAGGGCTGCAGAAGCCACTGGAAGCTGGAAGAATCAGTGGGTCCTTCTTCCAAGCCTCGAGAGGGCACCTTTATAGCATAACAGTATGATTACTTCAACAGTGAGAAGTAATATTCTACTGTATAGATGTACCATAATGTGTGAACTTATCCCCCAGTCAGGAATATCTAAGTTGCTTCCTAGTTGGGGTTATTTTGTGTGGATGAGGATAAAGCTACTGTAAATATTTATAAAGAGGTTCGTGTGAACGTGGGTAGTTCTTTGGACTGGCTGCACTGTTTCACACCCTCATTCTACACTGAGCAGTTTTCTCTGTATCCTAGACAGTGCTTGGTGTCATCATTTCTTATTCTCTCGGGCATGAGATAATGGTGCATCGTGTTGCCTCAACAGTCAGCCATAGTAAGCACCTCTCCTGGGCTGCTCTGGAATTTTTGTTTGTTTGTTTGTTTGTTTGTTTTTATTAGAGTAGATATTTATTCAGTTTTGAAATTGGGTAGAATTTTTTTCTGTTTCCAGTTTTTTTTCTTTCATAAAAGCATTTTTGGTTATTTTAGTTACTTTGCCTTTTCATATTATCTTCAGAACAACAGTGTCTATGGCTAGAGAGATGGATCAGTGGTCAAGTGTGCACACTGCTCTCCTGGGAGACACAAGTTCAGTTCCCAGCACCACACCATAAGGCTCACAATGGCTGTAGCTCCTGCTCCAGGGAACCCAGTGCCCTCTTCTGGCCTCCTCAGGTACCTGCACTTATATGCACATATCCACCTCTACACAATTAAAATAATAAATCTTTAAAAACAAAGTCCCGGTGTCACTGGGGTCAGGGAGCCCACCTGACTTGAGGCCATCCTCCAAGCCTACTTTCAGAGAGCCCAGCTCCTTAAGGGTGACCTGCTATTGCATTTTTGCCTCTTGGCTATCCTTACAGCAGCTCACTGATGAGCTGGCTCTGTTCCTCGCAACAGCAATAAGCCAGCATGCCAGATCTTCCAAGCCCCTGATCACAGTAATAAGAGCCATCGTCTCTGCTGCCACTAAGGATGGTTGTTTTGATGCCCTGATATAGAGTACAAGGGTTGGAGACTGGTCCCTGAAAGAGCTGGTAGATACCATTGATATTGCTTGTCTGGCTTCTCTCCTCATCCTGTCTGTCTCTACCTCTCCCACCCCTCACCATCTCTTCCATTCCCTCTGTCTCCTTCCATCACTTCTGCTTCTATCTTTGTTTACTCTTTCTCATCATTTATTCCTTTCTCATTTCCATTTTCTTTCATCTTCTCTCTCTGCCTCTTCCTTCTACTCTCTCTCCTTCCTCCTCTGTTCATTCCAGTGCTCTGTTCCCCTTCCTCTTCCCTCACTCTCTTTTCTCCTCCCCGTCCTCCTTATTTTCTTTCCTTTTCCCCCTCCTCCCCTTACCCTTTTTCCTCCTCCTCCATTCCTGAGCATCTACTGTTGGACTAACTGCTTTACACATACTGCAATCCACTCCTCCCCAACACTGCCCCCATCACTCGTCCATTCTACAGAGGGGAAAACTAAGGCCAACAAACTTTGACTGGCCTCCTCACAAAGCCACAGCAAGTTGAGGAGCTGTGCTACAGACCCAGGATTTTTGACTCCCAAATCCACCTTCTGTCAACCTGCCAGGTGAGGAAGCAGGGCCACTGTGAAGTGGGATAGATCTGGCCAGACAGGGGATCCAACAAGAAATGAGAGCAGGAACCCCTCAAATCAAATTGGCTATGAAATCTGTTCACTAACCACATCACGCCTGACAGAAAGAACCTGCATGCAGCCAGTGAGACAAGAGGAGGAAAAAAAAATCCCAGTCTAACGAGAGAGCCTGTCCACCTCCATGGCAAAGCTGCTGTCTGTGCAGAGGCAAAGTCCTGTCCCTTTCCAAGAGCCCCTGCTGGCAGGCAAGCAGAACAATGTCACTATGGCTCATCTGTCTGATCCGTGGTTTTGTCCCATCTGACATCAGGAGGCTCCAGTGCTGGTTAAGCCAGACAGAAAGGTCTTGGAGTCACTTCTGGAGGAACATGCCAACTGAGGCCCTCAGCTGCCTCAGGGGTCCCTTTTAAGAGATCCTTTCCTTCCTTTCCTCCCTCCTTTCTTTCTTTTTTCCCTCTTTTCTTCCTCTCTGCAGATGGAAGCCAGAGTCTTGCACACACGAGCCAAATACGCATCCACTGAGACCAACCTTGAGACGTCTAGAAACAACTGAAGTAAAGGGGCCCCAGCTTGATGTTTTGTTCAAAGCCCTGAGATCAAAGGAAACACGTTACAATTCCATCTACCATGCACCAGGAATCACACAACACATTCTCAAATGCCATTTATTTAATGCTTCCTCCAGGGACAGCGCTCCAGGGTTGGTGTTCTTATCTGCCACTGTGAGCATCATTAAAGCAGGGACCCCAAACCTCTTCCCAGTGACAACTGGAGTCTACCTTGCCTGATGTCAAGCCCCACACCTGGGACTCCTTAGTTAAGAACTGTGGAAATGACATCTAATCATCACAGATGCCATGAAGCAGCCTCATTGGGAGGAAGCCCAGGCTGTGGGCGGTCATTCTGGCTGACCCCTCCCAACCCAGGCACCAAACATCAGAGTGAAGAAGGCTGTAAAACTGTGAAGCAGTTGATGGTAAACATTCTGGGCTTCTCAGCCACATAGCCCTTCTTGTGGCCCATCCACTGTGCTATTCCCACAGTATAAAAGTAGCAGCAGACAGTGGGTGCCGCTTGAGTTACACAGAAGCAGGTAGCGGGCTGAACCTTGACCAGTCATAGGGCTTTTCCCAAACGAGTCTCTGCATATTGCTAGGGCAAAGGCAAAATCACTACCACCCCAAAGACCACCCCGTGGTTTTCTGTCCCAAGTCCTATCCCCTAGCCCAAGGACTGTAAGCATAATACAAGGGTGGATATTATACAGTTTCAATTTGGGGGCAGTTCGCTGTGTAACAGACAGCTGGAACGTGGCCATTTTAAACAGAGGAAAACTCCATCCCAGAGAGATTAAGTCACTTGCTACAGTCTCACAGCCAACAAGGCTGGCTGCCAGTTTGCCCTGACCCCAGAACACAGGCTCACTCAAATGCTGGGATGATGTGACAAAGGAACCAGAAAGTGACTGCTCCAAGAACTGATAGCTGCGGGGAAAGCAGAACAAGACAGGGCTTTGGAGGGAAACACGGGAGGTCAGAGGCAGAGGGTGGGACCAAGTGACACACAGCCTTGAGGCTGCCCTAAACAGTGGGACTTGAGCTAAGTGTGATGGCACACACCTTCAATGCCAGACCGCAAGAGGCTGAGGCAAGACGATCTCAGGTTTATGACCAGCCCGAGCTATACAGTATCACCCCGTCTCAAAAGCAAAACAAACAAACAAGAACACAAAGGCACAAAAATAAAACAAAAAACACCCAAACATGTGAACCGGCGGGATGAAACTGTGGTTAAAGAGCTTGCTGTATAAGCAAGAGAATTCAGATACCCAGAATCCAGCTAAGTGCTGGATTACCAGTGGATCCTGCCTGTAATCCCATCCTCAGAGGACAAAGACAGGGAAACCTCTAGAGCAAACTGCCTAGCACTAGCCCTAGCATCAAGCTCTGGATTTGATTAAGAGCCCCATCCTTCGGTGAATAAGGTCTAAGAGCCAACAAGGATGTTCCTGACATCAGCCTGGGACCCCTACATGTACACTTATCACACGCGTGCACATGAACGCCCACAAATATGCAAAACCACAAACACACATGGTCAAAAAAAAAAGTTGCTTCCAGAAACCAACAAAAAAACCAGTAGCTGGGTTTTAGGCAGAATGGCTCCCTTTGAGTAACAGCCATGGAGACCCACTATGGCTATTGTGGAGACAGGGTGGGGAAAGGGGTCCTCCTCTCAGTGGCCAATACAGGGAAGTGAGGCCACACTTTGGAGGGGGTCCACTGTCTCCAAGATGCTCACCTGCAGCCTCCGAGTTGATGCCCTGCTTTATCCAGCTTCAACACAACACACAAAGGCTCTGTGGGCCTGGGAAACCACCTCTGATATACGTGAAACTGGCAACATAGAGTGATCTCGCCAGAAAGAAAGATGTGCGGAGAGCCACCTGTTAGTCATCTACCAGAGGGAAGAAACTGGCCTATCTGTCCCTCGGAGCTCCCAACAATCGCTACCCATCCATCCAATTCCCCACCAAAGATCTCCATGCCTTCGTTCAACAGGTGTTCAGAAAACCCACCGCCGTGTACACAGCTGCTCCAGCAGACGGGGCAGATGGGAAGCACCCCCGCCAGTGCAGCCAGGGTCTGAAGCACCACAGAAACGCCCTTTTTGTCATCTCCTCCCATCCCAGTTCCGTCCCCCTCCCCACACAGAGCCACGTGCATTCTGCCCTGAGTATCTCCTCAACCAATCACGGGATGTTTCCCCTCCGCCCCGTGAGCTTTACTGTATATAAACTACTCAGAAGCAACAAGAGTGCAGGAATATGAGTACCATGCCCTGGCTCAACCCTCTCCTCCTTCCCACCCACCATCTGGCCCCCACCCCTAACCCTGTAAAAGCTGCACCTTACCTTGTTGATTTTGTTGGTTTTGGGGAGCGTCTGGCTGATGTGTAGATCTGAGTATCGGGCTGGCTTCCGGACAGGGTTGTTGATGTCACAAGGGACCGACTCTGTTCGCACTAACCTTGCTGGGTCCGTAGGGGTGAAAGAGCAAAGACAGAATCTAAGCAGCACGTCAGCTTTGATCGTGTCAGGAGAGCCCAGCTCACATCCCACTCTGAAACCTACCAGCGACACTAGAAATGACAGCCATGCATCCCCATGACAGGTGGTCTGGGTGTCCTCTGTGGTTCTTACCCTCTTTGTGTCGTCTACCTAGCACACCTGTCAGCCCAACACTCAGGAAGTGGAGGATAGGAGTACATGTTCACGAGCCCATGGCCAGCCTGGGCTACATGAGACCCTGGCTTTTAAGATTTATTTTTTTTAAGATTTATTTATATGAGCATTGATGTTTTGCCTGCATGACTGTTTGTGCAAAGGTGCCAGATCCTTTGGAACCGGAGTAACAGACAGTCATGAGCTGCCATGGTGGATATTGGAAATTGAACCCAGGTCCTCTGGGAGAGCAGCCAGTGCTCTTAACCTCTGAGCTGTCTCTCTAGCTCTGAATCTCTCTCTCTCTCTCTCTCTCTCTCTCTCTCTCTCTCTGTAAATTCATGCAAGGTATCCTAACATATGTACTTGTTATATAGATGTGGGGGGTGTGTGTGTGTTGTAGTAACTGCAAATTGTCCGACTATATGTCCTCATTAGCGTAGATGTGTCTGTCACATGGGTGGGGTGTGCACGTGGGTATGAGTGTGGTGACCGGAGGTTCACATAAGGTCTACTTTTATTTTCTGAGCTGGGGTCTGCCACTCAACCTGAAAAGCTCATAGCCTGCGCTAGGCTAGCTAGCCAATGAGCTTCAGGGGTCAGCCTGCCCAGACTCCACCCCCAGCACCGGTGTTACAGGCGTGGCCTGTCATCCTGGCATTTTGACATGACCTCTGGGGATCTGAACTCATGTCCTCAGGCTTGCATGGCATGTACTAATTTACCAACTGAGCCATCACCGTTCCAGAAACTACGTATTTTTTTTCCAGACATTTCCTTTTTAAATTATGTATTCCCTCACACGAGTTTTTTGACAACAGAAATAGGAAGCAACTATTTTTCGTTTTTCCACCCTGTTGCTGTCACCCACTGCTGGCCCCTTTTCACTTCGGCCTTGAACTTTACTTGCAATACAGAAGACCCCTGATTCCTCAAGGCCTACAATTAACACACAAGTCACGATGGACACCCGTCTCTGAGCTTCTAACTGTGTGCTAGGATGCTTTTTGTTATGTATGGAGTTTGTTGGGACTAAGACAAACTGTTACACACACTGGACCACATTTGTCCCAAATAACTATGGATCCCTACAATAATGGCCCAGTTCCTTTGGCCTTCCACCCCCCCCCCCACTCCCACCTCTGGGCATTGCTAAATAACTGCTTCCTGGTAGGGGAGGCGGTCTCCACCCTTAAGCGCCTGTCTCTCATTAGTTGCGTGACTCGTGGGGAGCACAGTGTGCTACGGTACCGAGTACAAGTTCAGAGTTGCCTGCCTACCACCTTTCCTTGTTAGCTGTGTTTTTGTTGGGGGGAGGAGTTGTGGAGTTAAAGCTTCACATTGACCCAGGGATTTAATTTCTCTGCTTAGCCTGAGCTGCCATTACCATGGAAACAGACTCTATTTTCAACTTCCCACCAACAGGGAGGTGGGGAAAATGCAAGAAGCCAGTGGACTTCTTCAGTAAAGTTCTCTTTGAGTCACTTGTAAGACACCAGCCCTCCTGGCGCCCAGGAGCTTGGCCTGGAAGGTGGGTGGGAGGAGGGAAGAGGCCTTCTCCAAATACCAGACTCTGAGGGAGGCTCACCTTCCTGCAACCTGGGTCCCGACTTCCTGTGGGAGTTAGCCTTCCCAGCACCCACTAGGGAGCAAGCTTCTGTGGGAGGCAAATTCCCTAGTGAGTTTGACTTCAGACAGGGGCTCAAGAGCTGTGTGAACTCTATTTTGAAGGTTTCAAAATAGCCATGCTAGGTGTATTAAGGAAGAGGCAGGAGCGAAGAGCCAAACGCTATTCATGGAGACCCAAGGTGAGAAAACACATCAAAAACCAACCGCCTGTGACAGCTCTGAACTTGCTTTAGGGGAAAACTCATTTTTTTTTTTTCGCCTAAAGCTTCTCTTAGGTTCATTCTCAAACTGGGTGGGTACTCCCAGGAAATATCTGAGCTAAGCAATGTCAGGGGAGGTGGAAGGATGGAGAAGGAAGATTCAGCCTTGGTTTAACAAGTCTCTGTGTCTTCCATCCAACCTAGAGCTGGGAGCGCTGGCTGGCAGCTAGTCAGGAAACCACCAACATGTGGTGGGAAGCCTAAGGCACGTCGAGCCATGCAGGCTTCTGCTTGGAAGGTCACAAACGCACCTTCAAGCAGGTGCCTGGCTACCTGCTGTGGTGCCCACCCTCTCTGGACAGTACCTGCCAGCACTTTCCAGTCTGCCGGGCCTCATTTGACCAACTTCTCTCATTCAGGATGTTTGCTTGGCCCTTATCAGTGTGTGAGTTTTATAGAACTTTTGCTTATGAATAATGATTCCTGCTTTGGGCGTGTACAGGAACCCCCACCATATCCAACTTTAAAAGGTGGACTCTCGTTCAGCATTTCTGGGGCAGGCCCAGGAAGTGTTGGGTTCACACATGCATGGGCCACACTTTCCTTAGGCAGAGTAAAGGGTAGTGTGGGTGTTGTTTTAGGAAAGGAGCGGACATGGGATTGCCCTGTAGGAAAGCGCTTTATTGGGAGAGGGTAGTCTCTAACCATGGGAGCCATGACTGGAAAAGCTTCATTCCTTTAATGATGTGACCCCGGGTAGATTGGCATCATCCCAGGACAATGCCAAGACTAGCTGGGCAACGCAAACTGGACTCAGTGGGGGAAAGCAAAAGAAAAGAAGAAAGAAGATCTCAAAGTTGGGTGGGGAGGGATGGGAGGGTGGTGGTGGAGGGAGCTGGGGAGGGTGAATATGTTCAAAATACATGGTATGAGATGCTCAAATAATTAATAAAATTATTGTAGGGAGAGAGAACTAGATAGCCAACAAACCTACTTAAAGGAAAAGAGACATATATGGCTGTCACAGACAGGATGACAAGGTGTGTGGGGGTGGGGCAGAGAAGGAGCCTTCAGAAAAATTCCCAAACAAAGGAAAATATCTGACTTTAACTTCCTGTTGGGGGTGGCCGGAAGGTCCACATCATATGGGACTTTAGTCTGGGATAGCCTGCATGACAAGGACAATGGGGGAGCCAGGTACAGAAAAGAACCATAAGTTAGAGGTTGTGAAAGCCACAGCACTGATCCTTATTATCTGCCCCCACCACCCCAAAAAGAGAGGGCAGCAGGAAGCTCACGGCCTGAGCTCTTCAGACTGCAACCATTTACACAGATTTCTGATCTCACAAAAGGGAGCAGCAGCAGCAGGAGAGGTCTCTGCTGTGGTGGCATTGCCCTGTCCCTGTGCCACCATCCACTGCAGCAGCCACACGTGGCTCCTGAGCCCTGGGGTATGGCTGGTGACAACGAGTAACAGATCGTGTGTTTTTAGTGCATTCTCATTAATCTCAAGTTAAATAGTCGGATGTGGCTAACAGCTACTAATCCGACAGCCCAGACTTAAGAAACTGCCCTGGGGATGGCTCATGAGGGTCTGGGAGTAATGGATCCATGAAACAGAAAATTTAAGCAATTATTTGACAAACTGGGCTATCAGACCTTATGAAGGGTTGTTGTCTCCTACCAATTCCGTGGCAGAGAGCACAACACTTTTCTTCCCAGCTGAATGGGTCTGGTTGGGCACTGTGAAGGGCTGCCAGCTTGGTGAGGTTGGCCCTAGGATCTCAAAGCATGGGATACAGATAGCCTATAACAACTGCCCCGGGGCCAGTCTCCTCCCCAAGGCCACTTCTGCAGGACCAACTGAGTGAGCCTGGGTCACACAATGGAAAAGACCCAGCCATTCTTTTTGGAATGTGAAGGAAAAGTGATAGAGTGGAAATACAAAAATAGAGTAGAAATTAAGACCAGAGACAAAGAGCCAGGGGGAAGTGGGTACTAAAATATCCGAAGGACCAGTGGAAAAGCAAGAAATAGGGATGACCAGAGTGCAGAATGGGCAAGGGACATAGCAGGAAGGAAGAGGGCATCGGGAGGAAAGAAATCAGGTGGGCAAGGATCTAGGGATCAGGAAGTTATCTAGGAATCATGCTGGCCTGGGATGCATGAGCTCCTGAGCCCACCACAGGGAAGCAAGTGTTAAATACTTACCTCCTCTATGGATGATCAGGAGATGACAGGGGGGGGCTTCTTTGGTGCATTTGTTGTGGCACTTTAACCTGAAAGACAGAGAGAAAGAAAGATGGATGGGTTAACTGCATGGATGGATGGATGGGTATTTGGGTGGTTGGGTAGATGGATGGATGGCTTGGTGGACAGATGGGTAGATGGGCAGGTGGACAGATGGATGGGTGGATGGATTAATAAAATAGGTGGGTGGATGAAGTGGATGGACAGGCTGAATGGATACTTCGTGGAGAGATAGAAATATGGATGCTTGGACACACAAAGCGGTGAACTGGTAAATGGATGGATGGTTGGTGGATGGAAGGACTGCTGCATGGATGAGTGACAAATAAATGGACAGGATGGATATAAATATGGATGAGTAGATGATAGAAGGACAGGAGGATGAATGAGCTAGCAGATGGATGTATGGATAGATTGACAACAGACCAATAGAGTAGATGAATATACATATAGATATATGGAGGACAAATGGATGTATAAACTGGTAGATAGATGGATGCAATGAGGAAGGGGTGGAAGGATGAAGGGAGGATGTTTAATGGATTGATGGGTGGAGGAATAAGTAGACAGAGAAATGAGATGGCCCAGTGGACGAGAAGGCTCCAGACACCATGGACAGCGAAATATGAAAGGTGACCGGAGGAAACAACCACAAAAGCTGATCCTTGGCAACCCAGATCGTAACTCTGGAAAGAAGCTGCCAACTGTGACTCTTCCAGCTCTGCCCTGGTTGTCTGTGTAAGCAGCAACTGTTTTACTAACAATATCCATGTTAACCTCATGCTTAGGATAATGGCCATATTCAGCAGCAGCAGCAGCATTGTCATCAAAAGCAACACCCCAATCTTAATCATCATTACCAAGTACTCAAAGACTCATTCGCCAGCCACTGTGCTAAACCTTTTCCATACACTGTCTCATTTGAATCTTACAACTGTAAGAAATAGCTACTATTATATTCCCGCTCTCTAGGTGGGGAAATTGAGACAAACTGACATGCCCCGGACAAAGCCACTGTCCCATAGGTAGTATCCAATCTATCCTAAAACCTAAAGCTCTTGGGAGGCATCGAAACAAAGCTTCCCTTTAGGATGCAAATATCAGCAGACATTCAAGAGCAAGAAGACAAGTGAATTTCTTTTAGACAAACCTGAGGTATCACCTCGCTTGCCCACCACATTGCCTGACTTCCCAAAGGATAATACCACCCCTCCCCCAAGTCACCGAAGCTGACTTCACTTAATGCAGACAGGATGAACATCCTGTGCAAGATAGTGCATAAGCTCCATCCAGGCCCTCTGGATTCCCCTGACATTTTGTGCATCTCAGACAAACTGCCAATAGTTAACATTTTTGCCAGGTGACTGCCCTTGGGATTGAACATAAGTTCCACCCACCACACAGAGGGTAGAGTATGTTCCTTCCCTCTGAAGCCCTGACTGTCCTCTCTACAGACACAGATCAGACCATGGGTCCTAGTCCAGTGTTTCTCGACACAGCATTCCCCACCCACACAACATCAGTACTTTCTGGGAACTTCTCTGGATTCTCTGCAGAGCTGGCATCTCGGAGGCTAGGCTAGTGCAAGCCCTGAAGTGACCCAGATGTGTATGACACTGGAGAACCACTGGTTTGCTTGCTGTATATGTCTACACTTGTTTCCCCATTGTTTTTTTGCCATCATTCCTGGCTCTGAGAGGAGCCCTGGATTCATCTCTGATATGGAGACTTTATACCCGGGGCCCTCAAGCATGCAGAGGACAGGCCAGGAGGAACCTGGGTAGTTCCAGACAATCAAGAAGCTGCACACTCCCTTTCCATCTGAATATGCCGAGGAGAAGGTCTTCAAATGCTCACCCAGTCCCACATGCAGACAGACAATGGACATTGCCACGAGGGACCCAATCACTGTCTTCTTCCATCTGTTTTCAGCTCACCTTATGTGATACTGTTTTTCCATTCACAGTAAAGAGGTGTTTTCATCTCTAAATAAACTCAGCGCTATGGCTTGAGTCTAAAGTGTCCCCAAGAGGCTCATGGGGAACATTTTGAACATTTGGCTCCCTAGCTGGGATGCTAGTTTGAAGGCTGTGGTACTTTTAAGAGGTAGGACCTGGATGATGGGAGCAGGTCACTAAGAAGTAGGCTTGGGAGATCATGCCCACCCTGGGTCCAGACTGTTTTTCTACTTTCTGGTTCTTGTCTCCTGAATATGCCACTCTGCAAGCTCTCTCCCTGTCTTCCCTGCCATGATGAATGAAACCCAGAAACCGTAAATCAAAATGAATCTCTCTTCCCTTGAGTTGCCCTCACCACTGACAAGAGAACACAATACACTTTAGCCCAAAAGACAATAAGGTCAGGCATGGTGACATATACCTGTAAGGCCAGCACTCAGAAGGCTGGGATCATTGCAGGTTTGAGGTCAGCCTGGGACACATTCTGAGTTCCACTACTTAGCAAGGATTATATGATACCATGCTTGTAAAGTGTTATACAAAATACCTGCAATGGAGTGACTTTCAGTAAGTTATATTACCATAGTCACCATCACCACCATCATCACTACCATCATTACTCCATCAACACCATCTCATCACCACCATCATCTTCATCACAACCATCACCATCATCACCTCCATCACCATAATCATTACCATCACCACCATCACCATCATCACTACCATCACTACTATCATCATCATCACCACCATCACCACCATTCCTCCATCACCATCATCACGACCACCACCACCAATACCATTACCACTATTGCCACATCATTATCACCGTCACCGTCATCTCTGCTATCACCATTATCATCCCTACCATCCCCACTGTCACCCACATCATCCCCATCATCATGCCCACCAGCATCCAGCATCCCTACCATCTCCACCATCCCCCACCACCCATACCATCATATCATCACCACATCCAGTCCCCACATCAGCTTCTGAGAGACTCATGATCACCCCTCACACAGCAGCATAATCAGACCCAGCGATTTACTGATGATAGCGAAAAGATGCACACAAGGGACGATTAATTCCCAGGATGGTTTTTACAAGAAGCGAAGTGTTTCTATTCGTGGAAAAGCGAGCTCGGGCTTCAAGCGGGTGATCTCTAAAACGCATGCTCATAATTATATCCTGCCAACATCCTGCCTGGTGGGCAGCCTCCCGGGCCTCCAGGAACTTCACGGCAGCTGCGGCAGCTGCACCCGTCCTTTCTCTAGTTTCACTCAACTGGAGCTCAGAGAGCTCAACTCTAGTGCAACTGCCTGTTGCACCTAGCAGGGACTCCCCACTCACACTCCCGTTGCTCCGCATTTCCTCTCTGTCTTACTCTGTGATGACATCTCCAGCCTGCATCACTTATCTGTTACCATGTGGGCTGCCTCTCCCCTCAAACACAGGACTTCATCCGCCGGCGCGCACTGTTTTCAGCTCAGCTTATTAAGACCTGTGGAGTCATCAGGGTTTGATCCGGAACTAGAACACAGACCCTCCCCCTAGGTCAGAGAATTTGAAAGGGCCAGCAGAGAAAGGGTCAAGTCAGACTGGTGGAAATCTGGTGAACCGGAGACCGGTGGGAGCCTGGGGACAGCCCAGGCCTGTTTCCAAAAGGAGCATTTTGACTCTTATCCCTGTTTCCGGGACAGAAAGTCAGGAGACCTAGCACGCAAGGGCCGAACTCCAGCCTTAGCTGCTCACTGGCCCTGTGACTCTGGCTGAGCCTCAGTTTCCCACTCTGTGAGACGGGGCACTCGTCATTGCTACTGCTTAGGGCCATCGATGAGACCAAAGTGACCAAGTAAAGTACCCAGAACATCACCTCATGCACTGCATTTGGTCACCCCTCTCCTTGAGGGACAAACTACCTGAGAGGGACAGCTTACAGAGGGAGAGTTTGTACTGGATCTGTTCTAAGGGCACACTCGAGCATTCTGGGGGAGACATGGCAGGAGACTCAGAGAGCTGTCACATGGCATCCACAGCTATCCACAGAGAGAGGTGAATGCCAGGGCTCAGCTCACGTTCCTGTCCGTGTTCACTCCATAACCCCATCTCGTAGGATGCACCATCTACATCCAGGGTGGGCCTTCCCCACCTCAGTTAGACCTTTCTGGAAACACCCACGGAGATGCAGCCAGAGACGGTGTGTTTCCAGGCTATGAAATCCAGTCAAGTTGACAATTAAACTAAGCCGCCACAGCTCTGGTTGCTTTGAGGGTCTCGGCTTGTGAATCTGCCAGTCATACCCGCCATTTAATGGCTTTCAACTACCCCCGTCTTCCTGATTTAAGCTCCGCCTACGCTTTATGACGACTCCTGATTAGCAAAGTCAACTGTTCCTAACCTGCACTATTATCGTTTAAACACAGGTCTAGTTTTCACAGCTGTATGCTAAATCATGCATACGATAGCTCGTGCTCTGACATTTCTGTACACGTATACAAAAAGCAATGCTTGCATCAGGGTTTCTGGCTCATCCTGTATTTTGGATAGTATTTGGAGAGCTCTCTATCACTATTGCTACAGACAGGGAAACTGAGGCCTCAGAAGTAGATGCCTGGCACAGAACATCACAGAAGGTAGATCAGTTGTCAAAACACAGGCCTCTATGATTCAAGACCAGATGCTTAACTGGCTAGTTTGCAAGGGCAAGGGCTGGCCACGCGGTAGGACCACAGCCACTCCTGACTACCCCCTGCTTCCCTGTGAACTTCCCACACATAGCGGAGTGTGAGAACCACAGGCCGGAGCCTTTTTCACTGCCTTGGTGACCCACGTGCCACTCTTCCCTCATGCATCATTTCTGGAAGTGGACGGTGCCAGTGAGCCTTTCTTTGGGTTGTGAGGTTCTGCTCCTTTGCAAGCTGGGGGAGAGGCACACACACACACACACACACACACACACACACACACACACACCTCTAAGAAGTCATGAGTCTACCCTTCCTCTCCCTCATTCTCTCATGAAGAGAAGAGCACTAAAGTGCCATCATGGTATCCCTGGGTCTTCAGGTCTAAGTCACAGACCAATGCTCCCCAACCCCTACCCCTGTCAATCATTTCTGTGGAGTATTCCTTTAGGAGATCTTAGGCTGATGAGCTGGTTTCTGTTGGGCCGTTGAGTAGCCAGGGATAGAATGGTCAGTCTCCTGTGCCAAGAGCATACCAAAGCCTTTCTAGAAACACTGGCTCAGAGAGAGGTCCCAGGGCTCCAAAATGAGGCTGAAATGCTCAGGATAGCCCACTGAGAAGTGGCAAGAAATTTGGGCTGCTGACTTTGCCAGAAGCCCCGGAACACTTACAGTAGCGACTTGCAGGACACAGACATAGGGTGGGGAGAAGATGAGAGACCGTGGGGAACTGTGGGTCCTTCCACTGCAGGTATCTGCGGCTTACCCAGCATTCCTTCTGCCTTGTGTCCTCCTTGCTCCCAGGGTAACAGCCAGTCTCATGCTGAGACCCTGCAAACCTCAGGGGATTTGCTTACTTCTCTTTCTTCCCAGCATCCCTCTCTCCCTTGAGCTGTAGCCAAAGCTCCCATTTGCCAAGCATCCATCCTGTTTGGTGCAGCTCACTGTCTCTCTAAGTACCCTGAGCATCCAGGATCCTTCTGACACATTGCCACCAGGTCCCTCTCATCATCCCAGCTTCCTCCGGGGAGCCCTCCCTGCCTGCTGTCCAAATCAGAAAGCCCCACCCTGCCCTCCCCAGTCATACCTGAATACGAGATATACAACTAAGGTGTCTGTCTGTCCACCGGTCTGTCTTCCTGCTCGGCTTTTAGTGATCAGAGCAGAAAGCCGTGTCCAGGTGATCCCATGTTTAGTGACACGACTAATGTACAAGTGTGGTACGTATCAGGTGCCCAGGAGGCATCTGGGAGGAATAGTCCTTTCCATTTCTGAGCCCACAAAACAAGCTCCACGGGCTATTTTCAAACAGCAGGGGTGCGCGGCAAGGTGTTCATACTGAAGTCACGCAGTTGGCTCTGAATGCCTTGATGTACACCCCCTCCCCAGACATAGGGCCTTTAGGGAAGGGATTTGTCTTCCTTCTTATGTGACCTCCCCACCGCTGCCCCCGTGCCCAGCACAGCCGTTGGTTTGTGGTAGGAACCTGGCGCTGTATTTTTCTGCATGCATGCCAGGTCTCTCTTCTGCACGGGAGCTGCTACCTTCTTTGGCTTTAGTTTTCCTGGTTTGGAAATGGCTGTCTCTGTATTTGTGTACTGCGGCACTGCTGTTCAGGGTAAATAGATCACATAAAAGTGCTGGACTAAATGTCAATGCTCGATCAGGCTGGGCAGAGCAGTGTTCAGCAGTGCTTTCAGTATGGGGGGGTGGGCGCATAGGAAGACTGTGAACCCCAGGCCAACTCGGATTGCGGAGCAAGACCATATCTCAATAAGTATAAAAACAACCCTCCTAAAACCAAGTCTCTTTATTGGGTCCTAAACCCAGCTTTAAACACAAACTCAGAGTGAACAGGAGGATATGGTAGAAGCAGGGGACTTGGCTGGCCCCAAGTGACTTTTCCAGAACTGAACTGTTCAAACTTGCATGGTTCTTCCCCTAGGAAGTTCCACCTGTCCCCTCTCTGGGAACCTGTTTCTCAGCCAGCTCTGTGCTGGCCTGCAGACTCCTGTCAGCCTCACAGGTCTGCTCTGGGCCATGGTCAGACCAGAGAGAAAAGACCATATCCCCTCACAAAGGGGCAAGGTCCTTGAAGAGAACACCCCTGTCCTAAGCCCCAGGTTAGGGGCAAGGGAAGGAACTGTGAAGGAAAGCCAAGGAAACCCGGTTTAGAAGAACAATACAATGTGTCAGAAATAGAAACCAGGCGGCTGCTGCTGCTGCTGCTGCTGCTGCTGCTGCTGCTGCTGCTGCTACTGCTTCTCCTCCTCCTCCTCCTCCTCCTCCTCCTCCTCCTCCTCCTCCTCCTCTTTCCTCTTCCTCCTTTGTCCTCCCCCTCTTTCTTTTTGGTGAAGAACGTAACTCTCCCAAATCAAGAGTATTCCACCCATGGTTGCCTGTGCTCTGGCTCTCTTCTCTTCCACTATCTCTGTGATGCTTGCCCAGCGTCCGAGGCCCCAGAGGCCCTTGTCAGGAAAGTGGGGGAGGAAAGAAGACTACTGTGGAAAGGAACACTGGCGAGAAATTCACGCCAGTCATCCATGTGGTATTGGGGACTGGACAGACCTAGGACCTTTCACATGCCAGGCAAGCACTCTATGTATGAGCTTTGCCCCCAGCCCTCTCCTTATTTTTACTTAATAGTTTAACACAGGATCTCACTAAATTGCCAGGGCTGGCTGAAACTCACTGTGCAGCCCAGGCAGGCATAGGAATAGCCATTTGCCTACCTTGGCTGCCCAGGTGGTGAGGGTCACATGATCAGGCTGACTCAGACTTGGTCTTCCAATGAAGATAATGTCTCATGTAGCGAGCAACTCCTTTGGGGGAACTGAATGTTCCACACAAGTAACTTTTCCTCATAACTGAGGTTTATCCCTTTAAGCCGTGGAATTACAAAAAAGTTAGCCATCTTCAAAGAAAGTTTTACATAATTCCTCTCCGAGATGTCAAGCTCTCGCAGGGCAGAATGGCACTCTGTGCACACCCAGACTATGCTTGCAGAGATGCACTGTCTTCCTGGAGCCTGTGTGACCCTGCTCAGGCATTGTGTCATTTCATGTCCCTTTGGTCACATAGTTAAGGCAAATAAGTCTCTCTGCCTCCCTCCCTCTCCGTTCCTCCCTCTCCCTCTGTGTGTGTGTTCACATATGTGTGTATGTGGGTGCATGTGTGTGTGTGTTCATGTGTATGTTCCGGTAAGTGTAAGCTGGTACATGGTCACATTCATGGATGTATACTTGAAGGTGAGAGGTCAGCCTGGGGTACCAATTGTCAGGAGCCATCCAACTTATCTGTGAGATGTGACCTGCAGCTTACTAAGTGATCTAAGCTGCCTGCCTAGCAAGCCCCAGGGATCCTCTTGTCTCCACCTCCCCAATGCTGGGATCATGTGTGGACCACAACACCTGCTCTTTTTTTTTTTTTTTGCATGTGTTTTGGGGCTCAATCCAAGTCCTGTTATTTGTGGGCAGCATTTTACTGCCTGAGCCATCTCCTCAGCCCCTGACCCACTTCTCTGCACCTAAGACCTTTCTCTGGTATCTGGGGACTTCTCTCGCTTGTCATGCCAAAACACAAGGCACCTCCTGCCCTGCATCTGAGTCCGGAGTCCACCTTCTTCTCAGCTTCTGGGGAGTCAGCTGGATCCTCCCACTTTTCCTTCTCCTCCTAGTAAAAGGGAACCCTCAAGACCAAGTTCATCAAGTACTGAGGGCTGGAGACACACAAGTGGAGGTGATACTCAGAACCTCATTAAATATCATGTTGTGTTTAGGATGCCATTTCTAAGCCAAGGACAAACCCAGGGTAAGTGTCCCATTTAAGAGGCAAGTTTGGTCCTGGCAGTAAGGTGACCCGTCGAGTTGGGCATAGAGGGAAGACAGCCATTCAGCCATTGCCAGCTGCATTGAACGATTGGGGTTCATTACCGGCATGCATAGAGGGAGCTCTGGATCATCTCCTATCCAAGGAAAACCCATGTCCCTCCCACTCTCAGGTTCACATTAGGATTCTTGGTACCCAGGCCAGCCCATCTCTCCAGCCAGCAAAAGTCTCCCAGCAATGGGAGAAGCAATGCTTGCTTCCATAGTGAACAGGAGAGTGGCTGCCCCTTCTTGAAGACCTATTCTGCGTCAAGTATCTGTCCTCGGCACCTTACTCCCATCCTTAATTCTGAGACCTTGTGAGGCAGAAGGTTTGACTCTCCTCACCTCACAGTGGAAGACACTGAGGTTCAAACTGGGCCAGCGACTTGACCACGTTAGCACAGTCAGGAAGTGATGGGAGCTGGGAGTTGAACCCAGGTTTGTTCATAATACTCTCCTGGTCCTATTTTCTGTTGGAAGGGAGCACTCTAAAGAATTGGAGGCTCCAGATACTACCTGGGAATTCTCTCAGGTGACAATTCTCTACTTATCTTGGGTGCTGAGGAAAGACCTCGCTCCCAACAGGTACTCCTGGGGAGCCCAGAAGCCCACTTTGCAGCAAGCGGTCAGCTGATCGATCCATCCATTGATAGATCAATTGCTTGATCAGCACAAGCAGCACAATTGCTTGATCTCTTCCACAGACTGGCACGGGGGTGATCTGGTTGGGGGAATGACGTCTACTTGCAGCTGGGCAGACAATGCTCTGTAAGTGGGGCACAGTGGGCACCTGGGGCAGAGCTCAGGTGGGGTCCCACCTGCCCTCCTTTCCGGGGCTGTCATCTCAGCGTGTGGCTAATCCTGTCAACTCTGCCAGCCGTTCCTCTGTGAGCTAGCCCTGGTTCCTTCCTCTGAGCCTCAGGGCAAGGTGGAAGAGCCCAGCCTTGGAGATACTCCTCCTGTGTTTGCAAGTCTACCCACACCCAAATGAGGTTAAACTAAGCTGCTCATCTTTCCCTTTTTTGTGTATTAAATCACCTTTCCAAGTGGCTTTCTTGAAAAAGATGCCAGTTGGGGGATGGTAGGAAGGAAACATTTCTTTCTGGATGCTTCTGGGGTGGAGTTCAGCTATTCTGAGTGTAGATACTTCTTCGATCAACTTCCACTTGATATCAGCAGGTTCCCTGGGCTGAGGCTTCCCAGATGTCTGAGTGTACCACAGTGCTCTAAACCCTCCAAGGGCTCCCCTATACCTACAGGATCCAATTCAGGCTTCCTGTGAGGCTTTGGACGGCCCACCCCCCCTCCCTATTCATATTCTCAGTACTTCGGCATCTTGGCCTCACCTCAGCTTAACTTCTGACCCTGAAACTGTCAAGCTTGTTCCCAGAAAGACGAGAAAGACGAGAAAGACATAGTCTGGCTCCCAGGTACCAGTGGTGCCCATCACAGTCCAAAGGCTCTTCGGGCATCTTCAGCTTCCAGGAAGGATGGCATGAGGGAAGACTATGGCAGGCCAGAGAGACAGAGGGGAAAGATTTGGTCCAGGGTTATGGCTGAGTCCAGGTTCTCACACTCTGCTCAGCAGAGACCAAGGGAAGCAGAGCAGCAATTACTGTGGCAAGCCCTTGGCCCCCACAAAATGATTAAGTGTCCAAGGAATTGAATTAATGGCATCCGTGTTTGAGTGACAGACACGTCCACCATGAGAAACTTTTAAGACCCCTGTCTCCTCATCTGTAACATGGGGGTGGGAGTGGTCGCCACCTGCCTTCCGAGTTTGTAACATGGATGAAATGGAAGCACACTTCTAAAGTGTTTACCAAAATGCCTGCAAGGTAATGAAGCTTCAGTGCCTAATACCATCATCATCCTCACCATCACCACCATCACCATCACAACCATCATCATTATCATTACCATAATTATTACCCTGGCCTCATCCAATTCCCATCTCAGTTTCTATAAAAATTATGTAAATCTCTTTCTTACCTATAACTGTAATGTAATTTGACTTTTTTCCTATGATAATAAACACTATTGCACATAAGAGACAATTAATTCCCAGGATGGTTTTTGCAAGAAGTGAAGTGTTTCTATTCGTGGAGAAGCGAGCTCGGGCTTCAAGCGGGTGATCTCCAAAACGCATGCTCATAATTATATCCTGCCAACATCCTGCCTGGTGGGCAGCCTCCCGGGCCTCCAGGAACTCCACGGCAGCTGCGGCAGCTGCACCCGTGGGCCCCCCGTTTGGTAAGGGAGGAGCAATTAGCTCCTGCACCAACCTTATTACCCTCACTTTTCATTTCCCTATCACCTGTGGCTACAGCCATTTCATAAACCAAGAACTTTTCAAACAAGATGTTGTATGTTGATTCAAGAGCGCACACAGGTAAGGAGACTGCACGGGGCAAGGAGGAAATTGAAAATGCAGTGAGCAGATCCTGTAATGCAACAAAACTGGAAAAGGGCCAGGAGCCCCATCTAAGTGCAAATGAGTGAGTGCCGATGTGGAAAGAATGCAGAGTCGGCCTGTGCAGCCACGGGCAGGCAGGGGACTCGGAGAGGGTGGACATCCAAAGATCTTTGGAAAGGCAGAACACTTGCCTTGGCCATGGCAGATGTCCCATGATGCTCCTGCCCCCCTTACAGATAACTCATCAGGGGGTTCAGCCTACGGAGGCTGGCAATGGCCTCGACTGGAACACGTCAAAGCTTTGGCTAGCACCAACCTGCCTCTGTGGCGATGTTTAACTCAGGGCTGACCAGGGAGTTTGTTTAAGCTTTTGGAACTTTGGCTAAGATAGAGAATATCCCAGGCTAAGCAAGGCAACAGCAGCTATAATCATTCTGCAGTTACGGGGTTGAAAACTCCCATAAGTCATCCTAGACCCTGAAGGTGGTAACATTATTACCAGAGGGAGAAGGTTTGGTACTGGGTCCATGGTTGTGCTGGGCAAGTGATTGGCAGGTGACACAGTGAAATTGGGTAGTGCAGGATGCAAGCAAGCCCTTTGGTTGGGAGCAGGTGATTTATAACATAAACATGTTTCTCTAAACTAGTGTTAATAATGCCTCTATCCGGCACCACGCACAGACTTTTTCTGTTATCACACCTAGGGGTGGGGGTCACACAGAATCAACGCACAGCTGAGGGGTGGCCTGACGCAAGTTAAAGCCTGGTGTGGAATTGAGGTTGAGGCAGCTGAAATAAGACATTAGTTTTAATGTCTTTACTGGTTTGGGATAATGTCTCCCCCTTTATAAAAATTACTTTTGTGTGGTGGTGGTGGTGGTGGTGGTGGTGGTGGTGGTGGGTGTGTGTGTGCGCGCGTGGGTGCAGATCCCTTGGAGGCCACAAGAAGGAGCTAGATCTCCTGGAGTTATAGGTAGTTGTAAGCAGCCTGGTGCAGATGTTGAGACTTGATCTTAAGTCCTCTGAAAGAGCAGCAGGCACTCTTCACCACTGTGTCATCTTTCCAACCCCAGACATTCCTATCTGTATCACGGACTGATAGAAAAAATGCATCTCAGCTTCAATCCTCTTTTTCTACTGCAAAAACCATTCAAAAGCCATACTCTTGTGTACATTACTATTTGCCTGCAAGAAACTGGATGAAGCCAAATATGGTGATATACATCTATAATCTTAGTACTGGGGAGTCTGAGGCAGGGGAATGGTCATAGTTTGAGGCCAGCCTGGGCTATATAGCTGAGTTCTAGGCTGTCCTAGGCTACCCAGTAGCTTTAAAAACAAAAACAAAACAAACAAAAAAGGCTACCCTGTAGCTTTAAAAACAAAAACAAAACAAACAAACAAAAAAGAGCCACCTTGAGAGTATGAATGTGGAAGAACTGGCCATGCCCCCTCAGCAGCCAAAATACTCGGGAAAGCACACTGTACCTCACCTGGGCAGCAAAGTAGACCTGACCCTGGTGGTATGGGTGCAGGTGAGCCAGCCAGAGGTCATGAGAGCAGGAGAGCTGGCCCTGCCCCTTGCCGGGTATGGCATTGGGTGAACTCTCTGGGGCAGTGCTGGAGACCTGGCCCCGGTGGTGTGGGTGTGGGACAGCTCATGGGCTGAGCAACTCAGCTACCACCCACGCCCAGATCTAGGGCTTTCGTTGGCCCACCCCAACATCTACTCCATCGATGAACTGCTGGAGTGCATGAAGGGTCCTACAGGGCAACAACAGGATATCTGAGGGGCATCCTCACGGGATCCAGTATGGATAGTGCATCAAAAGACAGAGGCCTCAAACCAAACCAATCACTCATTGCAACGAACATTTACAAGTAAAGATATGTGGACAAAAGAGGGTACTGTGAGACACACTGTAAAAACACTGCAGCTTCCATGACAAGATGTTCAGTTGTCGTTTTTATTGTTGTTTTCTTTTCCCTTTTGTTTTCTCTTGGTGGGGCGGGGGAGAAGGCCAAAAGGGTATAGGGCAAAAGGGCAGGACCATAAGTGGGATTAGGGTGCATGATGTGAAATTTACAAAAAATCAATAAAAAGCTTTGTATTAAAAAAGGAAGGAGAGGCCATTGAGGGATTTCCAATAAATGAGACCTCAGGGCTTTAGCTTCCCATGGAAGGAGCTGTGGGGAGTCTGGGACACAGAAAATACTGAACCAAGAGCTGGAAAGCCCGACAGCATCCCCCTGGCTGCTGAGTGCACACTGGTGAGATGATGCGGGGACAGTGCTGACATCCGGCCACTCTGCGAGCGGCTCCCTTCCACACTTGTGAACCGATTAGATGAAAACGCCTCCATTTAGATAACTGGAAATTGCTTCTCTGAGCCTTAATTTCCTATTAGCTCATTAATCTCTCTATTCAGCCTCCCAACAAGACAGCTGATGATAATTCCGCAGGAAGTGGGCACTTAAGAGGAGAGTTGTGGAGGGGGAGAGGGCTAGGCACGAAGGAGACGTTTCTGCTTCCTGGGTGGAGGGATATCCCAATGTTAATTTGTCAAGCCAGGAATGGTGTGAGCTTTCACTAATTAGCACTCATAATGGGCCAAGTGAAGGAGGAGCGAGCACTCTAGCGGGCAATTACCTTGTCTTTTTCTTTGTAACAGTTTTAGTAGTGACTTCTCTCCTTGCTGTGACAAAATACCCGGCGACAAGGGCAAACTTAAGGGAGGAAGGGTTTGCTTTGGCTCACAGTTCCAAGGGGTACAGTCAGTCCATCATGGTGGGAAGGCACGGAGGCAAGAGCATGAGGCAGCTGCCATGAGGCATCCACAGTCAGGAAGCAGAAAGAGATGAATGCTGATGCTCAGCTCACTTCCTCCTTTTTATTCCATCCAGGGCCCCAGACCAAGGGACGGTGCATGCAACACTTCAGCTGGGTCTGTCCACCTCAACTGATCGAACCTAGAAAGTCCCTCACAGACACTCTGGGGGTATGTTTCCTAGAGAGTCCAGATTGTCCAGGTTGACAATCAACAGTAACTGTCTGTTGAGGTCACTGTTATTAAACCATTTTAGAGAGAAAGAGAAATGGAGACACAGACGTGATCACATGGCCAGCTGTGGTGGCATCAGGAGTCATAGGCACGCCTGCCTTGCAGGCTAGGCTTCTGATCGTAACTCCTTTCCATGTGCCCCACATACATATATGAATTTCTGGGAAGATGATGATAGACAAGACCCAGATGAGAGGAGAGCTTGAACTTCTCAGACACCTTGAATTAAGCCTGTAGCCTCTTACCATGGCCCTTCCTATTTCCCTCCCCACCCCTCCTCCCTCCCTCCCTTCCTCTCTCCTTCCCTTCCTTTTCTCTTTTTCCTCCTTTATTTCTCCCTTCCCTCCCTTCCTCTCTCCCTCCTTCTTTGTATCTTTCAACAGTGTCTCCCTATGTAGCTCAGGCTGCTCCAGACCCTCCCGCCTCTGCCTCCTGAGCACTAGGATGGAAGTCTCCATGCATGGTGCCACGTCTGCTGTGTTCTTTATAGTATCCAGCACCATCCAGTGTTTTTAGCCAAATTCACTTCATTCACCATCTACCTATCTCCCACCCACCAAGCATACAAAATCTACCAGTTCAGGGACTTTGTCCATTTGATCCCCTGCCATTGCTTCTAGTGCCTGTAAAAACCCTTTGGTACATCATATTAATGTTTTAAAATTAAACACCCTTAACCCAAAAAATCTGATATCTAAAATGGCCTCCAATTTGAAACTTTCTAATCACCCACTGAACTATAGGTGGAGCATCCCATGCTGAACCTCAGCTCACCAAAACCACTACCCAAATGAGGTTTGGGTTTGGGGTTTAGACTTGGCTTTCATCTCCAAGGCATCTCATATATGCAAAGGTTTGCATTAATATGCCAAAGTCAGAATACATGTCAAATCTATAAACACTTCGGTCCCTACACTACAGATAATGGCTTCTTAACCTGCAATATCAAGAACCCAGCTAGCAAATAGTAGTTGAATAACTAATGAAACGGTCTTGTCTACTTTTTTTGAGAAGTGACCTCCAACCTCCTTGTTTTCAGGGCCACCTCTCTAAAATGTCACCGCCTCTGTTCATTTCTGTCCTTCGGTTCCACTTGGACTCACTTCTCTGCTGAGTGTTCTCTGTTCCCTGACCATGAAGCCTGCATATTCCCTGTTCCATCCTGCACCCAACCCTCCTACGAGCCCATTCAATGTGTCCACATTTTTTTTTTCAATCCTTGAAAACACATGCAAACAAATGCTCACCCTCTCATCTTAACTGATGCTCCCTGGGAGACTTTCTCCCTTGGATGAGTGTGGGTTTCAACTGACAGCCTCAGGATATGTGTATAAGTATATCCAGAAGCTGGCTTTTGTTTCTGTTGCAGCTGACAGAGGTATATGGTCGGGACAGAAACATGCCAGGATACCATATAGCTGCAGCAGCAACTGTTACTGTTGAAGGGCTGAGCACATTAGTGAAATCACAGGTACCATCCAATCAGAGTTGGTCTCAATTCTGACCCCACCCCTCCATGTGTCAGGAGCTATTTCCCACAAGATGGAGTGAGGGGTGGTGGGGAAAATGTTCCTGGATAACGGTATGACGCAAGGGCATTTCAATGACTCCTCCCAGTAGCCCTGCGGTGGGCGCCAATATCATGTCCACTCTTCAGAGGAAAAAAAGGCCAAGATCACAGGCCTCTTAAGAGTTCAAGCCTAGCATCTCTGCATGACTGGCCCGCTCTCCTGTCCCCAGCCTCCTCTCCCGACCCTTGGCAGAATCTCAGGCTTTGCTCATTACCCCTAGAACAGAAAGCAGGGAGGAAAGCTGCCTCTGGGTCCCACCTCTAGTGCTGAAAATTGAAAAGACTTGAGAAGTGTTCAGCCTCACTGACTCCTGGCTGTGTCCCTGTCACCTAATTACTTGACTTCAAAGCCTCCACGCAGCAGGTGTGAGGATGTGAAAGCCATTTCCCCCACAAAACACAGCATGAGTTGATACAGTCATGATGGGTCTCCAAGGCAGCAGGTGTACTGGGGAGATCAGCAAGCCTCTCAGACGGACCTAAGCACCTGCCCCATCCATCTCAGAGTCAGAGAGCTGAGGGGCCACCTGAGAACCTGGAACCACAGAGGACAGCAGCTCAGAATGCTAATATGGAGCAATTACTGTCCCAACAGACCTTAGACCATGGAGCTAAAGGCTCCCCAGGGGCCGGAAATAATTAATCCTCCTCACTGGCCAGGCTAGCAGGGAGCTCATTTTGGCTGACTTACTCAGGTGAAGCCACCAGACAGGCATTTTGCAAGATACCTGAACAGGCCCAAAAAAGAGAGGAAGAGGGAAGGAGAGAGAGTGAGAGTAAGAATGAGAGAGAAAGAGAGAGAGAGACACTGACTCTTACCAAGTATCTCCTATAAAAAAGACACATCTACCTCTGCCTTTTTCATACAGTCAAATTGCTTTGTGAATTTTGGACCTTCTGTGAATGGGTAGGTAGCTAACACATATGTACAGATATATACAGAGGGACATATGAGGGACAGAAATGTGAGGTGACTTGCCCATGGTCACACAACTACTAAGTGACAAGGATAGGATTTAAACCCTGAACCTGGTTTAATATGTCCCCCGATGCCATAGCTGGTGTCAGTGTTTTCTCTTACCATCTCCCTGACATTCTGTCAGACACAGGGAGAATGGGCATAGGGAAGGAGTGGAGGTCTGGGTGGTCCTCCCAACCAGAATCATCATCTAACATAGAGCCATAGAAAGAAAAGTAGCAGGCGTTAAGGGGCTTGAGTTCAAGTCCTCCCTCCTCCTTCTGAGCCAGGATATTTCTAAGCTGAGATGCAATTTTTACATTTATAAAACAGGGAAATCATAATACACATTAGGAGATGGCACACAGTGAGAGAGAAGAGAATAGAAAGAACACTGCAAACTGTCAAAGAGATCCGGGCTGGAGTCATGCTGTCAACTGTCTTCATAAATTAAAAACAAAAACAAAAACAAAAACAGTTGTATTGGACCAAGCCCACTGTCATTTCTGAATTGTCTGTGGCTGCTTTCAAGACACAGGAGTCCATTTTTCAGCAGCTGCAAGGGACACACTGAGGCTCTGGAGGCCCATGAAGCTTAAAGTGTTTATTACAGGCCAACTAGAAGAAAAGTTTGCTAAAAACTGATCTTCACTACCGACTTAGTTACTTTTGTTGTGATGGGACACCTGGAGCAAGGAAAGCTCAGGGGACACTGTCCACCATGGTAGGAAAGCCTGGTGGTGAGACGGTAAGGGCCTGTTGCAGCGGCACTGAGGGAGCAGAGAGGTTCGGGGCAGAAAGGGAGCTGGCCTAGGACAAATAGCTCTTATTCCTATAGCCCATGTCCCAAAGGATCATCAACTTCCCAAAACATTAGCTGAGAACCAAGTGTCCAGTCACATGGGACTGTGGGAAACCCTTCATTTTCAAAACCATAATAAAGGCCCTGGGCTCTGGACAGCCTGCCAGCCCCAGGGCACGGGAGGAGCCTTCCTACCCTCTCCTCTCAGCTCTGGCTTTTCTCAGAACTGTTCTCCTCGACACCCCACCCGAACACACAGCTTCACCTGGGACCCTTCTGAAATACAAAGGAAATGTCTCTCCCCAGAGTGAAGAACTGATACTCCCCGGAGCGTGCCAACGTCCATCGCAACGCTGGCTGACATCTGCATGGTAAAAAGTCCCCTCAAGGGAAATCACTCACTTGCAGTTTTTACACTTGAGGCCAAAAAGCATCCCTTTCCCGCAGACGGTGCACGTCTGAGACATCCAGTACTTGGTGGAAAACCTGTGAGAAAAAAACAGGAAACGTCCAAGGTGAGGCTATGGCCGCAGGCCCGTCTCCAGCAGGATGTACCCCTAGAACAGGAAACCTATAAGCCCTGCCTGTAAGTCCAGCCCTGCTTAATCAAGTTGCTTAAACCATGAAGCCTCAGTTTCCTTGCCTCTAACGTGGGGGCAATCATGACAGCATGTTGAACGTGCCGTAGCATCTGGCACATAGGCAATGCTCAACGAACTGGCTGTGACAGTCATTGCCTTGAGTGTTCATTGTGGTCATTTATTCACTCGACAAACACTGCAGGTGCCCTATTGCCGGGGAAGTTCAGTTCTATAAGAGGGTAATTGACCACCAAATTCAGCAGCAGGGGAGAGTTGCCCCCTGCCTTTTCAGACCATCGGCTCATCTTCTGCCAGTCGCTGCCACCTGCTGCAAAGGCAGTGTGGAAGTCCCCATACATCACGGTCACCAGTGTGGGCTGGAAGTCATCAGATTAACTTGCAGTTCACCCCCTCCCCCGTGCTTTGGTGTGCCTTCTGCCTTGAGATAGGAAACAGAGGTGGGGCTGGGCCAGGCGAAAGCATCGAAGGTTCCCAGGTCACAGTTAATTTTAATTTTCAATTTGTGCCACCGCCGGCCATGGTTGTATCTAATCTCCACTGCCTCCTCTGTGTCAGCGGGAAAACCTGGACGCAGTCATCACGGTTATATAACTCAGAGACATGGAACTTTGACAGAGGGAGGCTGCCTCCCTCTGCTGTCCCATCGTCTTGCAGGATTTGGGTCAGTCCCTCGAACACAGTGAGCGAGCTAGCCAGGGAGCCAGCGAGCAAGTGAGCGAGCAAGCGGCAGCCTGGAGCTACCACAGCTAAGCAAACGGCCATATTCACAGCGGAAGTGCGGGCTTGCCAATATTCCCTCTCCAGCTTTGGACTTTGGCTTAGCTAAGCCCCTTTGGGTCTTAGAGGGGCTTAGCGGGTCTATTCTGCAAGCTGGGGTGTCTCAGGGGAGGGGATGGCAAGAGACCCTTCGGGCAGCAGCACAGGAATGGGGACGGGCAGGTGTGAAGGCCCGACAGCAGCCTGCTTTCTCTCCTCTCCAGCTTGTCCTGCCCCCTGGGTGGGTGATCTCTGTTGCCTGGCTCTTGCTGTGATAATTCTAGTGACTGAGAGTGAGATCTGCTGCTGCTGGTGGTGCTGGTGTGTTTTATGAGACTGGCTTTTATGAAGCCCAGGCTATCCTTGAACTCCTGACCCTCTGCCGCAGCCTTCTGTGTACTGGGACTGCTAGTGTGCGCTACTACACCCAACAACAACACACAGGAATGGGATGTTAATGTCACTGTTTTACCAGGCTGGGACTCTGTCCTTCCTGACATCTAGCCGGGGGTGGGGGGGAGGGTTTGCAGGGCAAGACTGAAGAGTTAACAGGCATCAGGAGGACCTCGCCTCATCAGGAAGGTAGCTCCTGGGACCAGGATTGTTAATCAGTCTGCTTCACTCTCCCAGACACCAGTATCTGAAGCTGGGGCAGCACAGGATTCCACAGTGCAACGGTGACAAAGCCCAGGGGCGGAAGCCAACCAACGGTGTGACTGGGCCACAAGTGAGACCAAACTCCAGGGGTAGCTGGGCCAGAGAGGTGGCTAGTAGAGATGGGGAAATGGACCACATGGCTAACCCAGGAGTGGGCTGATGGAGGGATTGCAGCCAGCTCAGGGATGGAGCTGATCCAACAAACGTTTCACAGAGCCCTCATCGCGCCTCCCCTTCGCTCCTCAGCCCAGCCTCTGGTCATGGCTCAGCCTGGTCACTGTCATGCCTGTCACTGTTTCTCACGGCTACACCAAGGTCTTCCTGTTTCGAGTTTTGACGTTTTTCTTTTGGAGCTGTTGATGAGCTGTCACTGAGGAGGGCCCAGTCCAGCCTTGCCCCAGGCTGAGGCAGAGCGTCTGTATTGTTACCTGGTGTTTCTCCCCTTAGGCCTCTGACATACCTCTGGGGACTGTCACCGTGTGTCAGCAGACCCTCTGCTAAATGGCCAGCTCCCCAGGGGCACGTGTGTCCCACAGTGCTGACACTAGCTTTCTGCATGGTGCAGAGAAGGCTCCATGAAGGAGCAAACAACAAGTCCAGCTGGTCTGAGCACAGATACTCACCAGGGATCTCAGACCACACGGGCTGAGTGAGCATCAATAGCTTTCAGTCCCTTCCTTATCTGCCTCAGTTTCCTCATGTCAGTGAGCGTCACCATTCTGGCCTGACTTGCCCTACTCTCCCCTGAGGCTATGAGGAGCCTAGGGCAGCCTGTAAAAGCAGAATTTGGGAGAGTCAAGAAATTGTTGGAAACAACTTCCAGCCGTGGAGGACGCTAGGAAGGGCCTGCTATTGGCCTCTTGGCCTGCTGCTCTGGGCTAACCTCTAGCAATAAGCTTAGCTGGCTCTCTTGAGTTTCCTGAGTAGACAGCCCCAGGGTAGAGCCTGAAGTTCTTTATGATCAGTGAGGTGTGTGCATGGCCCTTAATGCATCATCTCATTTATAAGCAGGATGTATGGACTTACAGAATTTGGCTTAAGTCCCGATAAAAAGAAAGTTTCTTCTCTAACTATGGCTTGAGGTCACACGCTCTGTAGCCTGCAAGACTTGTTTCATGGCTTGTCAGTTTAATGTTATTTCTTTAAAGGTTTTGATTATGATATCCCAGAGTCTTCCTTTGATTTCTCTCATTGTATGTTGTGTGCTTTTTAACAATTAAAAAAAATGGCAGTTAAGTAAAAATGGAGCCTAGAGAGGTTAAGTCATTTCTCGAGGCTGCAAAGCTTTACCAGGAGGGACTAGAACCCGGGTCAGCCTAACTACGAAGCTTCTGCTTCTGACTGCCCAGTGTGGATTTGATAAGGGCAAGGCTGTGATGTAGACACCCTGGCCCAGCAAAAGACAGAAGGGCACGGTGGTGTGGGAGCTGGGGGTGGACACGGTCCCGGCACCCACAGGCACCAGCCTTCCTCTCCACACACACACTCCCACAGGCACAGCCTCCTACCTACCTGTGCTTGATGGAGTTGCCAAGGTCTCTGCGTGGGATCTGCGGTGACCATCGCGGCACAGAGAGAGTGTCTGCGGGGACAAGGAGAGACGGGAAGGTCAAAGGCTGAGCCTGCTCTGCCTGGGCCCTGGAGATACAAAGGAGCGCCATCGACTGGTTCCTGGTTGCTTCAGCCTGCAGAGTGGTGCCAGGTGGAGCCTCAGTTTAGGTCACGGGCTCCACTCACAGGAGGTCCCCCAGGCAGGGCAGGCGGCAGATGTCAGTCGAGGCAGGGTATGGGAAGTACACCAAGTCGTGCCAGTGCCCAGGAGGAAGCAGGAGGAGCCTAAGCTCAGCATCATTCCATCATTCCGGGAGAAATAGTAACAAAAGAAAAGAAGAAAGGAGGAAGAAGCTGGATGTGTGAAACGATGGGATGGCTCAGTGGATGGACAAAGGTGCCATGCCAAGCCTGAGGACCTTTGATGCCCGGGTCCCACACGGTGGGAAGGAGCGAAATGACTCTTGCAAGTTGGCCTCTGACCTCCACACATGTGACCACACACATACGCAATCAATCAATCCATCGATGAGTTAATTGGTTAAAAGTTATGTTTTTGAAATCTAAAAATAGAAGAGATGGGTGGGCACTGTGGAAAAAAAATACAGCTGAGCATGACCTCGGTTTAACAGTTCTTAGCAAGTGCAACGTGTGGGCTGAGGGACTCCCATGCCAGCACCCTCAGCTGAACACATGGAGAAGCTAAGGCTTGGAGAAGGGGAGTCACTTGCCTGAGGCCATACACCCCCACTCTGCACAGTAGCTGGGAACCGCAGTAGGGGGGTCCCCAAGCCTGCATCCTGGTACACAAAGTTGTAAGGCAGTTGATTCCTCCCTGGAGTCCCTGCTCTGCAACACTTCCCTCACTTACTTACTTATCATTAGGATAAGGACTTACTTATCATTTTATGTCATATACTTTTGTTGTTGTTGTTCAAATATTTACTTCAAAAGCCCAGCATGGTGATAGGTGTTTGTAATCCCAGCACTTGGCGGCAGGGCTAGGGGTCGAGGCAGGAGGAGGATGGTGTGCATGAGGCCAGCCTGAGCTGCATATAACAAACGCACAAGCAAAAGCAGAAACTCTATATGGAGAACCCTTTGTATACTGCAGACAGCGGCTTTCAGAACGTCAGGCTGGGTGTGGCCTAAACTCATGCTAGAGCAAGCTCGGGAGTGCGGACGCCTCGATGAACGCAATGAAGAAGGAGGTAATGGGTGGGTAGATACGTAGGTAGGTGGAGGAAGGAGCATGTGAGATGGAGACTAGACGGATAGGTGGGCAGCTAGGTGTATGAATGGATGATGTTGGGTGGGTAGATGAGTGGATGGATGGATGGATGGATGGATGGATGGATGGATGGATGGATGGACGGACAAACAAGAATGAGAAAGAAACAACAAAGCACACAAACTACAGACTGGGTGCCTGGCACTGGTTTTTGTTGTTGTTGTTTTGTTTTCCTATCCACCCCTCTTCCTCTTTTTCTTTTTTTTTCATGCTTTTGGCTAAATCTGAGCAAACCACATAGTCACAAATGACCAAGTTCTCCATCTTCTGAAACCTTGATCACAAGCCCCTCTCCCACCTCACTGCTCCCCTCACTGGCCTCCTGAAAGACCTTGCAGGCAGCAGATATAAAACAGCAGCTGCCTTAGACAGACAGGGAGAGGGGCAAGTGGCCAACCCTGCGCCAGTGCCCACTTCTCGGCCAGATGGATGGAGCCTGCTGGGGGTGTCAGGGCTGCATCTGCAGCCCTTGATTGTTCATAGCCATTGTCATGGAGCGTGCTCTCATTGGGGAAGCTGGGCATGTCAGAACACATCCAGGAGCATGTAAGCCCAGCCTATTCTCCTTCTATCTAGTGATGGTCAGAGCCATCTGAAAGCTGTTTTCGGAAACCTCTACGCTGCCCTCGAGAAGCTGAGGCCCTTTTTTGCATGGGCTGAAGATTTTTCAAGCCCCAAATGCTAAAGAAAACTGAAGAAAGAGGCAGTGTGATATACCCATAAGACCCACAGCCTGCGGGACGTTTACAGTTCAAAGCCCAGCTTATGGCTTACTTCTGTTTCTGGGGGAGATGAAACAGAAAAACAATGTTCTTTAAAAATATTTCTCCATTTCGGAAAAAAAAAGCACCTTCAACAAATGGTGCTGGTCTAACTGGATGTCTACATGTAGAAAAATGCAAATAGATCCATACTTATCACCCTGCACAAAACTAAAACCCGAGTGGATCAAAGACCTCAATATAAAAACGACACACTAAACCTGTCAGAAGAAAAAGTGGGGAAGAGCCTTGAACTCATTGGCACAGGAGACAGCCTCCTCAACAGGACACCAACAGCAGAGGCTCTAAGATCAACAGTCAATAAATGGGACCTCATGAAACTGAAAAACTTCTGTAAAGCAAAGGAACAAAATGACAGCCTACAGCCTGGGAAAGGATCTTCACCAATCCTATATCTGACAGAGGGCTAATATCCAGTATATATAAAGAACTCAAGAAGTTAAACAACAACAAATCAAGTAATCCAATTAAAAAAAAATGGGGTAAGAGCTAAACAGAATTCTCAATAGAGGAATATCGAATGGCAGAGAAACACTTAAAGAAATGTTCAACTTCCTTAGTCATCAGGGAGATGCAAATCAAAACGACTCTGAGATTTCATGTTACACCCATCAGAATGGCTAAGATGAATAACTCAAGTGACAACATGCTGGAAAGGAGCTGGAGAAAGGGGAACCCTCCTCCACTGCTGGTGGGAATGTAAACTTGTACAACCACTTTGGAGATCAATCTGGTGCTTTCTCAGACAACTAGGAATAGCGCTTCTTCAAGATCCAGCTATACCACTGCTAGGCATATATCCAAAAGACACTCAAGTATACAACAAGGACATCTGCTCAACCATGTTTGTAGCAGCTTTATTCGTAATAGCCAGAAGCTGGAAACAGCCCAGATGTCCCTCAGTTGAGAAATGTATACAGAAATTGTGGTACATCTATACAATGGAATATTACTTAGCGATAAAAAACAAGGAAATCATGAAATTTGCAGGTAGATGGTGGGAACTGGAAAAGATCATCCTGAGTGAGGTATCCCAGAAGCAGAAAGACACACAGGGTATATACTCACTCATAAGTGGATACTAGACATACAATATAGGATAAACATACTAAAATATGTACACCTAAGGAAGCTAATCAGGAAGGAGAATTTTGGCTAAGATGTTCAATCCCCATTCAGAAAGGCAAAGAAGATGGACATCGGAGGAGGGAGAAAACAGGGAACAGGACAGGAGCCTGCCACAGAGGGCCTCTGAAAGGCTCTACCCTGCAGGGTATCAAAACAGAAGCTGAAACTTATAGCCAAACTTTGGGCAGAGTGCAGGGAATCTTAAGAAAGAAGGGGGAGATAGAAAGACCTGGAGAGGACAGGAGCTCCACAAGGACAGCGACAGATCTTAAAAGTCTGGGCACAGGGGTCTTTTCTGAAACTGATACTCCAGCCAAGGACCACTCATGGAGATGACCTGGAACCCCTGCACAGAGGTAGCCTATGGCAATTCAGTGTCTAAGTGGCCTCCATAGTAATGGGGACAGGGACTGTCCCTGACATGAACTGATTGGCCTGCTCTTTGATCACCTCCCCCTGAGGGAGGAGCAGCCTTCCCAGGCCACAGAAGAAGACAATGCAGCCACTACTGATGAGACCTGATAGACTAGGATCAGAGGGAAAGGGAGGAGGACCTCCCTTTTCAGTGGACTTGGGGAGGGGCATGGGTGGGGAAGAGGGAGGGTGGGGTTGGGAGGGGAGGAAGGAGGGAGGTACAGGGGGGATACAAAGTGAATAAACTGTAATTAATAAAAATAAAAAATAAAAGGAAAAAAACGTTATCTATCATTTCAGTACGGGGGAGGCACGGAAGCCCTCTTGCATACGTGTGCAAGTGCGCGCGCACACGCACACACACCTAGGTAGTGTTCTCAATGTCCATAAAATAGGAGCTTCCACTCCCTTATATAGAATATCTGGAGATTTCTGAAGATATTCTTGGGGTATCATATTGAGCAGAGGAGTTTGCCATTGGCAGCTAGTGGGGTGAAGCCAGAGGTGCTGTTTAGCATCCCATAATACACAGGTCAGGCATACAGTCAAGAAGTTAAAGCACCCAGAGTATCACCCGCACCAAGCTGAGACTCCTGATCTGGAAGTTTCCGCAACTGCCTCCCCTGAGAAAATAACGCATGCTCAGATGACCCAGGCTGGGGGTGGTATGGGGGCGGGGCGGGGCGAGGAGGGGTACAGAGCAAGTCGTCTTGGGCTATGAGCGTCTCCCATTAGCTCTGTGTGGTACTTAGTCCCCATCTGGCCCCTTTGCTCAGGGCAGACGCAATTAAGCTCCGGGGCTGGCTTTCATTTCCCGGGCTAGGCTGGAGGGCTGCATCCTGTCAACTGCATTAAGCAGCGAAGCCTCATTAGTCTGGAGCCGTCACTCCGGGGCTCGGCTTCGTCTGTGGGCGTGAGACTCGGACTCCAAGAGCCTATCTCTGCTTCCTTTGTTTGGGTTTCATTAAACTTGCCGATGCGAGCCTCAGAGCAAAGGGAAACTGTTGAAAGAGAAGAGGAGAGGGGGGAAAAAAAAGATCCTGCGGAATGGAGGCCTTATCATAACAGGGAAGGCAAATAACATTTACGGCAATTAAACTGATCTAGAAACTTCTGCTTAACAACCAAAGCGTCTATTAAGATGTCTCCGTGGCCGGTGCAAGCCTCTTTCCCGCTCTAATTTTCTGATAACAAGACAGTCTTGCTCAGTGCTGCCTTCATCTCAGGGGAAGAATAATGGATGCCTGAGATATTCCCCCTCCCGGCAAAGGAAAGAGAAAGTTGGGAGGAAGAATGTCCTCAGCCCTAGGTTAGGGTGTGGAAGCTCTTTAAGAAACCCAACGGAACAAGGGACACAAACCTGGAGCCCCCGCCTTTGAGATAACCTTGGCAGTCAGAGAGTCAAACAGAACACCTCACAGAAGAGCGATGTTAATGAAGTGTCTGCATTACATAATTTTTTTTTTGTTTGGTTTGGTTTGGTCGGGTTTTTGAGACAGTCTCTGCTGCGAAGACCAGGCTGGCTTCAAACTTGCTATGTAGCCCAGGCTGGCCTTGAGTTCATAATGCCACTGCTTCTACCTCCCAAGTGCTGGGATTCCAGACAGCTACCGCTGTCTGGCCCACATGATGTATGTTTGCTATAAAGCTTCAAGCTCTGATCTGGAGGGTCTGAAATCAGGTGTGTGTGTGGGGGGGGGTGAGAGGTATGAAAAGATATCAGACAAAACTGAAGGATGAGAAAGCAGAGGAAGAGAAGAATGCAAAGGGAAAGAAATATGGAGAAAATCAGAAATGAGAAAATAGAAAGCTGGCTGTGGTGGCCCGAAATCCTAGCCACTGCTAGGATGAGGTCAAAGGCTCACAAGCTCCCAGGCAGCCTGGGCTATGGAGTGAGTTCAAGAGCAGCCTTGGTGACTTAGGCAGACCCAGTCTCAATAAGTGAAAGTGAAAGGGGGGAGCCTGGGGATTTGATTCAGTGGGGGGTTGCTTGCTGAGTGGGAAGCCCTGGGTGCTTCCCTAATAACAAAGAAACAAGAAGAGGGGAGGAGGAGGGAGGGAAAGCCAGGAGAGGGGAGAGGAGAGTTGGGGGAAGGAAATAATCAGAGCGTTCTGGTGAAGGTCACTGAATGCCCAGTGCCATTGTAATCCAAGGTCCTCACACATCCTCACTGAGTTCACACACCACATCCACTATCCCACTGGAGCCACGTGTGGTACCAGCCGTGGCACCACGTGTGACAGTGTACAGATGTTGGCAGCCTATCAGCCACCATCCTCTCCCCTCCGCTCATCAGCAAGACACTGAGAAGTCATCCCATTTGTCCAAGGACAGATGAAGATCGCACAGCTAAGACTCAACAAGCAACAGCCCATTTTCCTGGTGGGCACACTGAGGCTTTACCCATCAACGCCTCCTACCGCCATCTGAGATGAGCAGAAGAGGGGATGAATTCCAACCCACTTTAAGCTCTTTGGAAACTGCCAACTGAAATAAAATGCACCCTTCCTCTGGGTCAGGTTATCTGCACCTCAGTTTTCCCGTGAGACCCTTTGTAGACCTTCTGAGCTATACGGTTAGCCCTTGGATGTGGTTTCTAAGCTACTAGATTTGTAGCGATCTGTCAGTGCAATGGTACAAAGCCCCACACAGCTCCCGTCTTGTGCTAAACGTGGCTTGGAGAATCAGAGACATAACGAACAGTGTAGGCAAGTTTTCTATGCTTCAGAATCTCCTGGGGAAATAGAAAGCAAGTGACTGAACAAGAGAGAGCCTTCTGGAAAAACAGAACAGTCCAGACTTTGGAGTTTTAAGGCAATGGGAACTTGGGCTTAAACTCTAGTGTAGCTGTAGGCTGCGCCTGGCATTAGAAATTTATGAGCTCCCGGGTGGTGGCCAAGGGGAGGAGATCCAGCCCCCAATTCCAACCAATTCTAAGGTGAGAACAGAAGAGACCCAGAGCAAGCTAGCCAGAGAATAGCCATGTGGGTAAGCTCTGGGTTGGTCTGAGAGACCCCGCCTCCGTGAGGCAAAAGACTGATCAAGGCTGATTTCCAACATCAGCTTCAACACACGTGGAAAAAGAAAAAGAATCCTTGGTATGAAAGTAAAGGTGCTAACGCCATCTCCAATTTACAGATAGCAATGTGAGGCAGATCTAAGATGTGGCTGCAGTGAGTCCTCGCCGGCCCCTGACCATCACAGCTGCTTGATGGTCTGACTGGAGAGCTGCATGAGGTCATGTGCACAGAGCTTTAACTGCTGGACTGCTCGGGACAGAGCTTCAATCACTGTGCAGGTCCCAAGTGAGGGTGGCCTGTATCTGACAGGAAGACTCAGGGAGGCAGGATTTCTATCCCGCCTTCTGGTTTTCGAGGGTCTCAGTCTCTCCTGGCAGAGCATGTGGCTGGAAAAAGCTGCCCTCCTTCGTGGTCAGTCAGGAAGCAGAAAGAAACGAGCTGGGTTGTGAGCTTCAGTGCTGCTCCTGTTGACCCACTTCTGCCTCAGGAACAAGCACAGCCCTGGGAAACCGTGTCCACGGAGCACAGCCATCCTGTTCAGAGTCTCCAGCTACTGCTGGGCAGACTTCTGAAGCCAGTTCCTATAAACCCTAAGCCATGTTCCCCATCTATCATTGTGTCCCCTTCTGAGGCAAATGTGACAGTCATTTTAAGCACCAAGCCTTCCTAGAGTCGGCGTGAATGAGAAGCAGTCGGTGGAAGTCTCTAAAGGCCCTGCAGAGATGAGGCATTTCTAATCTTTCACCATTACCATGGAGATAAAGACCTGAGCGCAGAACATTAATATGAACAGTCAGCATTTATTGAGTGCCTGCTGTATGACAGGACCCACGTTATGTAATTTGGATTCAGGATTCCATTTAATACCATGGTTGCATGTTAAGTGGAGAAGGCGAGGTCTGAGCCAGAGAGTCGATATGGAAAAAAACGTAAACAAAATTGAAGTTCCAAACGGTCCCTTTCATTTCAGGGATGAGACGGATTGAGTGACAACTTAGCCACATTCAGATAGGCTAGAAAATTCTCTGAGCCCAAAGATATCTGCAACTAATAAAACTTAAACCTTTAAACCTTCCATTTGAGGCCACAGGCCGGGCACCAGCCGAAGTCGCACTGATCTATCTGAGGTACCCAGCAAGCCTTGACTAAAGCTGCCCATACCCTTCACACAGCAGGTAAGAACTCTATTATCATTAATATCCAATTCAAATATAACATATCAGATCTAAAAGCATTTTAATTATGTACTGTCTCCAAAGGTCACAGCTCTGTGATGCTTTGGGAGCTGATTGGAGTTTATTCATAGACTAAGACCTAACTTTCTCCCGAGACAAATACAGACCACATCCCAAGCACCAAACATCAACCCAGAAGTCTCCTGACAACGTCACATGGGGCCACACAGCACTGGCTAGTGCCTTGGCAAAGACGGGTGTGAGGACTAAATGTCACTGACAGGCTGATGGCCTGGCTTGCTGGATAAAGGCCTTTGTTACCCCAAGCCTGACCACCTGACTTCAGATCCACATGGTGGAAGAAGAGAACAGACTCCCACAACTTCTCCTGAGTGCTACATACATGCCAACCCCCAGCACACAAAATGAGTCAGAATCAAAGAAAATTGGGAGCCAGCTCACCAGATAAGGGTGCTTGCCACAAGGCTGGACAACCTGTGTTTAATCCCCACAAGGCAGAAGGAGAGAAGTGCATGCAAGCACACACACACACACACACACACACAAAATATCATTCTAGAAGATTCACTGTCAACCTGGCTGGGTTTGGAATCATTGAGGAAGCCCATCTGTGGACACACCCACGTGGGTGCTTCTGGGGAGGTTTAAATGAGGAGAAAAGACCTACCCTGGGTGAGGCCGCACCACACCTCGGGCTGTGATCCCAGACTGAATAAAAAGGGACACGGGAGAAAGTGATCTGAGCACCATCGTTCCTCTCTCTCTGCTTCCTGACTGTGGGTGCCATGTGACCAGCCACCTCAGGATCCTGCCGCGTGCCTTCGCTTTGATGGCTGCAGCCTCAAGCCATCAGACACTGCAAACCGTTCCTTCCTGAAGCTGCTCACATCGGGTGTTTTGTCGCAGCTGCGTGTCCCCTGCACCGTGGATTCTGGCGCCGTGCTATAGAGAAAGCCGTGGCAGAAGGGTTGACGGTGATGCTCGGATGAGATTTGGTAGAAATGCCTATAAGGATTTGAGGGGGGCTGCTGAGGACTCCCTGCGGCACTGAGGCCAAGTAAGAGGCAACAGTGAAGCTACCTGTCTAGGTTTGGGGGGTTCTGGCAAGAAGCGACTTGAGGGAAGAAGGGTTGACTCTGGTTGCCATCATGCAGGACAGTCAGTCAGCTGGTTAGCTGGCTTGCTCACAGGGCCAGGAGGAAAGTCGGGACAGGAACGGAAGCTGGGCTATCACTGTCAATGCCCACCTCCCCAGAGACCCACTTCCTCCAGCCAAGGCACCCTCCAGGAGACTGTAGGACCTTCCAAAGCAGTGCCACCAGCTGAGGATGGACTATCCAATCATATACCCAAACCCCAGCACGAAATGAATGGAGCTGCCAAGGTCAAGGCAATGGCCTCATGTGTGGGCTCAGGGTAGAGACCTGACCTAGAACATGAGGCTCCCGACGAGACAGAAACAGCCAGTATTTCTGAATGAGGAGCCCTAACAAGGGCTTTATCCACCCAGTGCAACGTGGGAGGGAGAACACAGAATTTTCAAGTAGGCAGATGTGTGACCAGCACCAGCTCTGTCACTTACGAGCTGAGGGACCTTGGGTGCCCTTGCTTCCCCGACTCTCTTATAAAAACGGGAATCAGATTCTCCTTATGGGGCTGTGAGAGGGCTGCAGGGAGCCATGATCAGACCTCCCTCGGCACAGCGCCTGATGCATTGCTGTTACTGGTCTGGTCGGTAACATCATCATTCTTCCTCTAGAACTCACAGGCCAGCTAGAACAAGGCAAAGCTTTCTGCCCACTGTGATTCAGGGCAGAGGCCAGCGCACTTGACCCTTGAGTCTAATGAAGCCTGTTGTCGGCTTCTGTAAATATACTTTGATTGGCACATAGCCGCGCTCAGACACTGACGTGTTATTTGTGGCTGCCCGCTTGCCTTGCAGGAAAATCGAGCGGCGATGACGGAGGCCACATAACTCACAAAGCCAAAAATAGTGACCAACTGCACTATTATAGAAAATGTTCACCGAGGCCTGGAGACTCATTTCCTTGGCCAACCAAAAGATTTCTTCCTACACCGCCTTGCAGTTGCTCGGCCTGGATGAAGACTCACTTCTACGACTTGGTAATGGAAACCCTTTAACAAATGACAAAGCCAAAATGCATATGAGTCCCCTCTGTTCACACAGCAGCTGCCGATCACAGGGAGAGCCACAATAGTCGTAGCCTAAACATTAGCCCTAGGGGCTGAGGACATGCTGCACAAGCATGAGGACATGAGTTCAAATCCCCAGCCCCCATGTAAAAAAAAAAAAAAAAGGCAGATGTGCTGGTACGCATCTGTAAGTGTAGTACTGGGGTTGGGAGGCAGAGAAAGGGGGATCGCTGAGGCCCACTGAGCAGCCAGCCTAGCTGAATAGGCAAGCTCCAAGAAAGAGACTCTGTCTCAAAAAATAAGGTAGAACATGACTGAGGAAGACACTTAATACCAACCTCTGGCCTCTACATGAGTACACACATGAACATGTACACAGATGCCACATACAGATGGCTAAACCTAGCCTGTTTCTCCCTCCATTTCTTTGCTCTCTCTTCCTCTTTCCCTCCTTCTTTCTTTGCTTCCTTTTGTTTTTCTGAGACAGAGTCTCATGTGTCTGAAGATGGACTTGAACTCCCGATCCTCCTGCCTCCACCTACTGAGCACTGCAATTACAGGCATGCACCACCATGCCCAGCTCAGCTTGTGTTCTTCCCTACCCCCTGCTGTCTGCTGGTGGAATATTCCCCGAGACAATGATGGCAAGTCACTGCTGAAATCATGTCAACTCTCGGAGCAGAGGAACAAGAAAATTAACTCCCGCTGCTGCTGTCTGGCTTCATTAATGAGATTTTTCTAGTTGTTACTTTATCAAAGCAGAGAAAAGACCTTGAGGATATGTGAGCCAGAGTCGGAGGTGGGTGGTGGTTACAGGGGAATGAGGATGAAGGAGATGCCTCTGGGGAGTGTATCCAGGTGGAAAAGTACCCTGGAAGACAGGTGAGTGTGGGGGAGGGGTTGGAGGCACCAAGCAAACAGTAGCTGAAAGATGGGGGAGGCAAGGCAGTGTGTGGAAGGGAGAAGCAGGAAAATAGAGTGTGGCAAGAAGACATCACAGGAGGGGCCCTGCCCAAGTTCTTATCACTGTCCCCTCTGTCTTGGTGCTTGGTAAGGTTACAGGCCCTAGAGGAGAACCTACTACTGCCACTTCCCTACCCCAAAACAATTGCCAACGGAAACCTCCTTACACCCACAGAGAAATACAGCTCTCAAGCCACACCTGAGAAGCTTCCTTTAGCGGCAGATGGAGACTACTACAGAAATCCCACAACTAGTCAAAACACAGAGACCACGTGCCACGGGGTGTCCAACCCGAACTAAAACATACCTGTACCTGAAGCTCAGGGGACACCGAGGAAGAGGGGATGGAGAGGCTGTGAGAGCCAGCACAGCATACACCTTCTGGAGACTGTCTTCTAGGTATGACAGGGAGATGCACCCACATAATCCTAGCGATATGGTCACCCAGACAAGATCTACACAGTGACAACACCAGCCGACATGACAGCGTGGATGAGAGAAATCTTTCCTAAGGCTTCACCCACTAGGAGAAGAGCTACAGGAAATCAATGGCTTCGGAGAGAGGGAAAATTAGTTTTTTCCAGGGATGAGCCCCCTGACAGATTATCCAATCCCAAGTGGTCAGTCCTAAACACAGGTACATATGAGCAACACTAAATGAACTCATACACACAAACACACACACACACACACACATACACACACACCAATATAATTAAAAATTGAAAAATTGGCACATTGAACAGGGTAAGGGACTAGAATTATGCTTTAAAAGTACTCATGTATAAAATTTACAAAAAAAATTAAAAAGTTTAACTTAAAAATAAGTTAAACAAAATGGCACTTCTGGGATCTAGCAGAAAGGTGTGGCCATTTTTATTCTGATACCTATTTTTTTTTTTTTTTTAATGACTGCTACCAGCCAGGCATGGTAGTGCACGCCTTTAATCTCAGCACTCAGGAGGCAGAGGCAGGAGGATCTCTATGAGTTCAAGGCCAACCTGGTCTACAGAGTGAGTTCCAGGACAGCCAGGGCTACACAGAGAAACCCTGTCTCATAAAAATAAAAACAACAACAACAAAAAACCACCATTGCCCTGGCCTCTGAATCCTTACAGGTAATTTCTCCCTTCAATTCACTGTCAACCAAATTTGTAGACAGAGAAGGCATTGTTCTATTGTGGAAATGATGGATGGAGAATCTAAAATGTAAACAGTCGGCTGGGGAGATGGTGGGAGGTGATGGAGGCTGGGGACAGTGGGAGCCAGCAGGAACCAGGAGTGATAGAAAAAGTGAGGTCATGTGCTGTCATTCCTAGATGGGAGGAGGTGAGGGAGCTCTGCCTCTTCCAGGATCTGAAGACAGTCATTTTTGGAAGCCTCCTTTCATTCGTTCTCTTCCCATGTTTTCACAGCTTTGAAAAGCAGAGGGGGACTCGCCAGGATGCCAGACTCATCCAGTGTAACGAGATGACACAGCTGTGACAGAAACAGAACTCAAGTATTAACATCAAGTAATCTAAATTGATCCTGAGGGTAAGAGCCCTGCCTGGCCCTATTTGGGGTGAGTGCTTGTGAGATCAACTGTCCACAGGGGATTCATGGTCCAGGGAGGGATCCCTCACCTGGGATTCAGGGGGCAGGGTCTTGCCTACAACGCAAGTAGCTGATAGCATGGCCTTGGAACCTTGGAACGTGGGACAATCCAAGGTCATTGTCGCAAAGACCTCCATTACAGTGGGCAGGAAGGAAGTAGGCAGCCCTTCCCCAGGTATGTGACAGAACTAAGCGAGGGCTGTCATTTGTTACCATCCTAGCCTTGGCCCAGCATTCCCTGGGGCATATTCTCCTCATAACACGAAGCTGCAGTGTGTGTTTATGGGGGCACAGGTGTGTGTGTAGGCGTGGGAAATGAGTGTCTGAATACGTGCACATGCACAGAGAGGCCCGAGGACAACCTGAACTGTCGTTCTTTAGATGCCATCCACCTCATTGACCCTCACTGACTTGTAATTCATCCAGGAGGCCAGACTGGCTATCCAGCAAGCCACAGAGATCTACCTGTCTTTGCCTCTCCAGCACTGTGATTACAAATGTACACCACCTGGTACATGGGCCAGGGAGGGGTCACTCACCTAGGACAACGGAAGTCCTGAGCGTGATTCCCAGAACTCACGTCTTAGAAATGCTGATCCTGAGTCGGCGAGGTGGCTGAGTGAGTAGATAAAGGAGCTTGCAGCCAACCCTGAATTCTATCTTCAGGACTCACATGAGGAGGAGAAAACTGACTTCGGTAAAATATTTTCTGATTTCTACATGTGGGCCGTGAAACGTGAACCCCTCCCCACCCTAAACAAATAAATAGATAAATGTGTTTGAATGTGAATGGCCCCATAGCTTATTTGCATGCTTAGTCCCCAGTTGGTGAGCTGTTTGAAAAGGATTAGAAGGACTAGGGGGTGTGGCATGTGTCATTGGGGAAGGGGCTTTGAGGTTTCAAAACTCTATGCCAGGTCCAGTCGTTCTCTCTCTCTCTGCCGGCTCCTGTGCCATGCCTGGCTGCATGCTGCCATGCTCCTTGACATAATAATGGAATAAACTGAAACTGCAAGCCAGCCCCCAATCAAATGCTTCCCTTTTTAAGAATTTCCTTGGTCGTAGTGTCTCTCCACAGCAATAGAACCCTAACTGAAGTGAATGGATTTTTTTTTTATCTTAAACCACGAGCTTCTAGAGAGACTAAGTGCCAACCACTCAGCTTCAATGCATCTGGGCAGCATTTGGCTTTCTGCTGGGATGAACCACTAACCATATAGTGTAACCCAGGCACCAAGCAGCATCTTTTCTCTTCCATTTTCTGAAGGGCTTATCAGGAGTCCCATCCTATCCTGACTCCCCCTCTGTATCCACCTCCCCAGACCTGCCCTATACTGAGACCTCAGCTAGAACAGCTGATCATGGGGCACCCACCCCACCATGGATGCAAACTGCAGACCACTGCCTCCTCCACACCTCCATCTATGCTCCTGTCTTCCTGACAGGAGGCCGGTAGCTCTACACATTTCAGCCTCTCCCAACTGTCCTTTACGATGGGTGCCATAGATGAAATCCTTCCCAAGGTCCTGGAATTCATGCCCATATTTGCATCATTCCCACCACCTCATCAGGGAGGCTGTGTGGGTTTCATGTGTAGACAAGGGCCCCTAAGCTCTGAGATCCAAACACAGGGACAGAGCTGTAGTAAGAGGCCTTAGTGCCACCCGGACTGTTGTGTCGCTTCTGCACCAGCAGCCTGGTAAAATTACTCTGGTTCTCTGAACTGAGCTCAGCCTAGTGACAGTCCCCAACACAGGCCAGGTATGCCGACGTTTGGGCTTCCTCAAACTGTCAGCTACTGGGCCCACCCAGTGAAAACCCAGGCTGATTTCATTCAGCGGTCAGTAATTCTCGGTCAAATCCATTCCACAGCATATTTTTTTTATATAAAATTTTATTGGAACCATTTGTCCATGGCTACAGAGCTAACTAGTCATAACGTAGGCTGTGTGGCACAGAGGCCTGGGATAATCACTGCCTAGCCCTTTGATGAAACCTGTGCTGACCATAATTTAATGGTGCTGGTCTCCAGGTACCTTAGTTACCTTTGTGTCTCTGTGAGTGCAATATCTGAAAGAAAGAAAAAAAAAAAAAAAAAGAAAAACCTGAAGGTGAAAAGGTGGATTCAGAAGCTTTTAAAGGCAGGACAGAGGGACTTGGTGCTGGCAGGTTTTATGTCAACCTGACAAAGGCTAGAGTCATCTGAAGGGAGCCTCAATTGAGAAATGCCTTCATAAGAACCAGCTGTAAGGCATTTTTTAAATTAGTGACTGATGTGGGAGGGGCCAGTCCACTGTGGGTGGGGCCATCCCTGGGCTGGTGGTCCTGGGCTCTATAAGAAAGCAGCAAGCCATGGGGAGCAAGCCAGGAAGCAGCACCCCTCCATGGCCTCTGCATCAGCTCCTGCCCCCAGGTTCCTGCCCTGCTTGAGTTCCTGTCCTGACTTCCTTCAATGGTGAAGAGTGATGCGGAAGCATAAGCCAAACAAACAATTCCCTCTCCAAGTTGCTTTTGGTCATGGTGCTTCATCGTAGCAATAGAGACCCTGACTAACTCAGGCTCCATCTGTGTTGGTGGGGAAATGTGTTAGAGACTGAGACTGTTTACATGGTGATAGAGAAGGAAAGCTTAGAGTGCGTGGCTGCAACCGGGGATGGGACCATAACCTTCAAAGGACCACCCACAGGGATCTGCATCCCTCAATGAGGCCCCAATTCCTCATGGTTCCACAGTGTACCTATATAGAGTCATCATGTGGAGGACATTTCAGGTTCAAACCTTAACACCACAACTCTAAAGTGCCGACCAGTGTGCTGGCCTGAGTGTTCTAAATTCGTTTGCCAAGTGAAGGTGTCCAACAGTCAAGTCTGTATCACCGCCCCTGCCCTGTATAATCAATAAGCAAGTATGGCCGTGATGGGCCCAGGGCGGCACCTTCATGCATAGTTATGGGATGAAGGAACGAATGAATGATCCACCCCGAGGTGAATTCATTTTACAGATAGGAAAACTGACGCATGGGGAATCACCCGAGGACAATGACATCCTGACACTGGCATGAATTCGAACCTCCCTGATGGCATGGCTCCATGGCTGAACACTCTGCCCTGTTGTCTGAACAGATCTTCTAGAAGGAGCTGAGACCCACAACCGGGGTGAACCCCAGGGCTCCCTGCTTGTGCAGTATCCCAGGAGAGAAGCAGGAGTCGGGAGGCATCCTGAAGACTCTGAGAAACATGGGCAGGGCTGATGGCACAAGGCCACCTCCACGGACTGTGTCCTCAACCCCGAGAGTGACGACGATACATGGGAAGAAGCTGGCTTGCTCTGCCTGGCACAGGCTTAAATGAGAATGAAACAAGAGTTGACAGACAGAGGCCCAAATGGCCATCACTGCAAATGTTCCTAAGAAGAGATAAAAGCAGCCAGTCTTGGGCCCCCATCAGTTTCAGTTATAAATGGTTGCGCGCTGAAATTAAACTAGCAGACGCTAGTTTAAACTAGAGGTGACGGGTTAGGGTTTGGCAGGGAGAACCGGAACCCCAGGCAGGGATGTGCAAGTCAGATGGGGTGTTTAGACACAGAAATGATCAAAAGTCCCACACACACACTTCCAAGAGTACAGGGCCCCTCTTTGTCCTTGAAGGCAGAATGGGGTTGGTTTGTAGCATGGAGCAGGGCGTGAAGGCTGGCTCCATGTTGCCTGACCCTGCCATTTGAGGTCTTCCCAATTTTGGTCTTCTTTCTCCATAAAACACTGGGAAGGGAGAAATCTCAAAGCGTCCCCATGGGCTGGATACTGAACTATGAAGCAAGTGATTAGCACACAGTAGGTGTGGGAAAAAAAAAAAACAAACAAAAAACAGCTACAACCAAGGTATCTATTGAGAACTTTCCTAAACAGCCCCTCTCCCTGGTAGATGTGACAAGACATGGGAAGAGGCTCTTGGGGAGGGAGGCCATGAGTGGGAGAGGGTTAGGCACATCCATGAGTTATGGAGAAGACAGAGCTATCTGAGTCTCCAACCATTTATTCCCCTCCTATCAGCCTGTCCTCGGAGCGTGTCCACAGCCCTGGCTCGCCCAGAGTGATGGATGTGGCCCGAGTTCTCCACATGCTACATCATCAATTACTCACACATTTATTGCCTTGAACTGAGTTTATGGAACTTAAATCAGACCCATTTGGAGTTGTCTGAGCTGAAAATTCTCCCCAGTGGAAATGTGACGTTTTTAAATTATGCAGCCACCTTCTACTTAACGTTTGGCGGAAGTTAATCGTCCGTGGGACAAAAGAGCTGCGGAGACGTTCCCCACACAGGCTCATCCTGTGGAATTTACTGCCTTAGTGAGCTCTGTGGGGACAGAGCAGAGGAGCCCAGCCACCAGAGACCCCCAGCCAGGCACCATCGGGTCTGAGCTTCAGACAACTGATGTCTCCCTTTGTCTGAGACTCAGAGCACTGTCCAAAGAGGTGTCATGCCATCTATATTTTTTGGATCCTGTAGAGGCAGCATACTGATGGATCACGTTCTAAGGTCAAGGCATGGGGCTCATATTCCAAAGTGTGTTTTTCTTAAGCATCACTAAGAGGTGGCTAGGATGTCTGTTGATGATGGGCTGTGACGGGCTCTGCCAGGGAGGTCACAGGGGCTGGAGACCTGCCCCGACAGGGTAGGTTCAACATCAGAACACATCAACAGCACGGTGAGGTGGAGCCACAGTCCCCCAAGAGCCCAGAGATAAAGAGAGCTGGCCCTGTAAGAGTAAGCTCACTAACAATAGCAGGTCTGAGGGCACAGAAACAGTGCCTATGGTTTTTCTCATTATTGGATGTGACCCTCAGGGTCACATTATACAGTCACCAATATACAGAGACATTTTGGGGGTTTGTCACAACTCCAAAGGGAAGGGTGATGGTCCAAAGGGCCAGAGGACACTAATCATCATCTTAACAAAGGAACATAACAGCCCCACACAAAGAGTTGTCCAGCTTCATGTGGCCAGAATGGGTGTTTAGAAGTCTCTGTCTGAATGCCCAGACAGGAACCTTGATCTTCAGACTTGAGACAGTCAGTTCAACACATGGACAGATTATGGTGGGTTGAACAGGAAGTGTCCTCCACAGGCTCACAGCTTGGATACTTGGTTCCTAGCTAGTGGTGCAAATTGGGAGGCTGTGGAAACTTTAGCAGGTTGTACCTCAAGGACTAGGGGAAGGTCTATGGGGGTATCTTATCCTTGGCTACTTCCTGTCACTCTCTGACCAGCTCCTCACCATGCTCCCACCAGCAAACTTGAGCTTTGCCCAAGTTCATGAGGCCATGGGACCAAAGGTTGGACCATCTGAAAGTATGAACCCAAGTAAAACTTTCCCCTCTTAAGTTGCTTCTGCAGGATAGTTTGGTCATAGCAATCATAAAAGTAACAAATACATAGATCTAAAGCAGGCTCCATCAACCATGAAAAAAGGCACAACCCAATGTTTCCATGGAGGGACAGAGCTCTCTGGGTTTGGATATGGCTTGAATCCACAGCTCTTTCTTAGTAAGAGCATCCTGATTCCCCATTGGGAATCTGTCTGAAGCTTCGGCAGACTGAGCTCCCATTGGTCCTGGAGTAGAGCATCCTCTTGCCAGGTGTCGTAAGTGGCTTCCTGCTCTGACTCCTCAAATACTGTGATTGGTTCAGACAGAAGCACACAACTCGAGATGGCCAATCTTTCTTACCAGAGAGCTTTATTACCCCCTTCCCTTTCTTCCCCTCCCCTCCCCTTTTCTTTCCCTTTCCATCTTCCCCTTCCAGTAGCTCACCAGCAGTTACACACCTGAGCATCCATAGGAAAAGTTTATCAGATGCAGGAGGAAGCTGGTACCCTGGGAAAGCATAGAAACCAGGGGCAGCCACATTACTGGAGCCCCTCGGCTGCTCTAGACACAAACACATCTTCACTGCATATGTCAAACTAGTTATCATGTCAGGTGTGGTGACCACAACTGAAACCCCAGCCTTTGGGAGACTGCGGGAAGATGACTGATATGCATTCGGGGCCAACCTGGGCTACACAATGAGATGAGGCCCTCCCCTACCTGTGGAAAAGCAGAAGTCATATCCGTTGTTCTGGCCAAGTAGCCACCATCCCTCTCCCTGCTTCATATTCACCAGAAAACCACCAGCTGAGGACTTTGTAGACCATAAAATCTACTGAGCCCTGACAAGCAGGTGGTCCAGTTTCCACATCAGGCTTTAAAGTCTAGCTAAAAGTGTCTCCCTAAATTCCGAAGACTAGGCTTGAATTCACCCTGCAACCCAAGTTTGCCTTAAACTTGTAGTCCCCCTGCCCCAGCCTTCTAAAGGGCTGGGTAGACAAGCCTGAACCCACAGGTCAACCATTTCTGGGAATTTTACACACTCTTAGCTCTGGGTTAATGATTCTCATATGTCATATGCTGAGTCACCGCCAGGCTCCTTAGAACACCAATTACAGCTCAGTTGCCTTGCAAGCATGAGGACCTGAGGTGGTATCCCCAGAAGCCACATAAAAATATGACCAGAGAGACATTAACCTGTAAGCCTAGTGATGGTGTGATGGGATACGCTGATCTCTGGAAGTCACTGGCCTCTCAGCCACTTGGATGAAGTTCTAGGCAATGAGAGACCCTGTCTCAAACAGAAGGTGGGAGGCACCTGAGGTTACCCCCTGACCTCTATATCTACGCCCCACATTGCACCCACACCACACCCACCCCACAACCCCCACACACCACCCCTTGCCAGACACCCCCACCCTCATTGAGATTGGCCGTTTCAGTGACTATGGTGAGAACCAAGGATGCAATTTTCTAACAAGCTCTTCATGTCTCCCATGCAGCTCTCCTTGGGACCGGTCCAGGAGAGTCACCACTCCACACCAGTTTCTCTGCCTTAGCGCTGGAGGCATTTGGGGTGAGGCCACTCGGCCACCGTGTGCACCGTAGAATGTTGAGCAGCCGACGCGTCTGAACCGTGACAAACAGAAACACCTCCAAACACCACTGCAGGTCACTCCAGGTGGCCAACCCTTCTCCTACCCGAGGACCACTGCACAGTGCAGAAAACACTGCACTGACCTCCTCCATGTTGGGGCTGTCAGTGTGGTTACCGGAGACTTAGCAAGAGTGGGTACAAGGGAGAGAGGCGGCTGGGAGGTTGTGGGGACTAAGGAAAGCCCACCCACATTTATTCCTGCCTGAGGGAACCCTGAGTACCACAATCCCGTTATTCACAGGGGCCTTCCCAGGGTGGCCAAGCAGCTTCAGGCCTCACAAGCCAAGAGGCTCATTGCCTTCTTAAAGTCCCCCTGCCCCGACGTTCTCAGAGAAACTGACTTTTCCAGGTGTCACAACCCAACCCTGTAACTGAAGGTGTTAATAGACAGCCTTAGCTCATCATGGATGATGGGCGTGGGCTGGCCAAGGTGCTCAAAACCCATCTGATTGCAGTTACAGAGGATGAAAGGCACCCAGGTTCCTTAGACTCAGCAAGCCAAATCTGAAGGTATAATCTCCTCAGGTTTTCAAAAGCTACGTGGCTGATGGCTGGGGAAAGGAAGAGGCGTGGGAACCGGGCCTGATAGAGGGGTGTGGATGCAATCAGAGGGGCTTTCAGAGTCCCCGGCGCTGGGCCACCTGCCATGATTCTCTACAGAGTCTGGCTCTGAATGTGCCCTGGGCCACACCCCCTCCGCCTTTACCTGCCTGTCCCCATCCTTGTTGAAAGGAGGGCACCCTAATGATGGCTCCGGTCCCTACGATCGCTCTCACTCATGTGAAGGTGGAGGAAAAAAAATAAAAATTCACGAGCCTCATCTATGCCTCTCACCTTACAGGCAGCACAGCCTCAACGCACGCCCGTGTCCTAACCCTCTGTCAATAGGACCTTGATTCTGGAGGGCTGAAATTGGGGTTTTCATGACTGAAAGCCATGCTCAGCCTGACTCTGAGCCCCCACCCTCCCGGGACGGGTGTTGTTCTGCACCTGCTACTTCTTTTCACTCACCTCTTCCCAGGAAGAAAACAGCTCAGGGTGGGGACTCCTGTGGATTTGGGGAGCCAGGTGAGGGGCGGCTGAATCTCTCCACCTCAGATTCTGCTGTGTAAGGCTTGAAACAGGAAGCCCTCCAGGCAGAGGAAGAGAAACTCTGGAGCCAGGCGCTTGGTTCTACAAGTTGGAGCTTTATAAACTTTGGGCAGGTTCTTGCTTAACCTCTCCAGCCTTCATCTAACTCCTGTTCCCTCGTTGGAACCACAGTGTGCTTCTAACGAGAGCAGGCACTTCGTTAATACTCAAAATTTTATTATAATTGTTCTCTCTCTCTCTCTCTCTCTCTCTCTGTGTGTGTGTGTGTGTAGGTCAGAGGCCAACTTGCAGAAGTCAACTCTTGCCTTCCACCATGTGGGTCTTGAGGATCGAACTCAGGCCCTCAGGCTTGGCGACAAGCACCTTTACTACTGTGCCATAAGGCAGGCCCCCAAATCCACACCTTTCTGTGTGTACTACTGAAGACTGACCCGGAGGCTTTTTCACACGCTGTGCAGATTTCCTACCATGAAGCTATCCTCACCTCCTTCTTAATTAGTTTGAGACAGTCTTCTAAGTTACCCAGGCTAGTCTGAAACTTGTAGCCCAGGGTAGCTCCCAGTCCACTCTTCAACCCAGGTTAGCTTTGATCAGGCTTACTAAGTAACGGGGATTGTGGGCATATACCTCTATACCCTTCCCATAGTCCCTCCTGTAGAATCAAAGCTCATGTTGGAGCCTAATACACTGGGATGAATAGTGCTCCCCAACACACACAAAAATGTCATACTTAGAACCTCCAAATGCAACATATTAGGAGACGGTGTCTTTACAGCAAGGTCACACTAGGCTTATGTGACCTTAAACCTAGATGAGAAAAATAAAAGGAACCAAGACACATGGAGTTGGCAGGGGGTGCAGATGTGCAGGCACAGGAGGGAGGGATCGGAGCAAGCAGCTTCAGGCTAAGGCGGATGGTCCAGGGCTGCTGTGGCCCCCACAGCACCAAGAGATGATGAATCCTGTCCCTGAGCCTCCAGGAAGAGCACAGCCTCTGCACAGTTCCGAAACATTTTCATTGCTCTTATGGTGATGGGGTTCCCATTTAATATCCTTTCCGTCCTCTCAGCCAAGCCCTGGTAACATCCCATCTGCTGTCTACACTCAGGTTTGATTATGATTGATAATCCCTTCAAATGGACTCGTGTGTGGACACCTGTGTCTAGCTTCTTTCAGTTAGCAAAGATTTTTTTAAATTATTTTATGTGTATTAGTGTTTTCACTGCATGTCTGTCTGTGTACCGCATACATGCCCAGTGTGTGCAGAAGCCAGAAGAGGGCATCAGATCCCAGAACCGGAGTTACAGATGCTTGTGAGCTGAAGTGTGGATGCTAAAAACCAAACATGGGTTCTCTGCAAGCTCATAGGCACTGAGCCATCCCTCTAGCCCCTTAACACTCTGCTTTTGGGATTCATCCGTGTGTGACACATGCAAGTACATCATTCTTTTTGTGGCTGAATAATATTCCATTGCATGTGTTGGAAGTACCCCCTATTTGAGGTTGCAGTCTGAGCTCGGCATTAGGTGCAGGACTTCTCCCCAGCCACGCTTCCTACTCTCTGCCTGACCTCATCTGGAGAGTGTCCTTAGGCAGCCTCTACCCATGTCTGATATAAAGTTTTGACATAGCTCCCTACTAGCTCTCCCCTCCCTGTGCCAATAGGATACTTAGGTACTGTGTTCACATTCACATCATAGGAGCATGCTACTCAGTGCAAATCAAGCATCCTTGAAGTCCCTAGTTCTAACCAATTATGTGCACCTATCCTGAGAGTCCTCCACCCAATCCTCAAGGGGTGTATAGCCTTTGTTCTCCTGAGTTAAAGTTGAACTGTCTCCCTGAAATGGTTCCCAGTGTGGTCAGTCTCCCTCATGCTCACGGTGTTCCAAGCCCTGCATCTCACCTTCTGCTCCTCCTGCCTTTGTGGGATGGTGGCCAACAGCCCCCCAGGGGGGAGGAGAACTGCATGCATGTGTAGACCCTACACACACACACACACACACACACACACACACACACACACACACACACACACCATTGATCCTTTTATCCTCTGATGAATGAACAGGCCATTTCTGCCTTAGCTGCTGTCAACATTCATGTTTGAAGACCTGTTTCAAAAATCTTTGGCACATACATCCAGGAGGACATTGCTGGACACGTATTAATTCTGTGTTTAGCCACAGCCAAACTGCACTTCCCTGGGCAGGATCTGACTCGAAGGGATAGATTGCTAAGCCCTGAACTAGAAAGGCATTGTGAGGTCCCAGTGGCCAAACATAAGAGGGACAGAGCAGACAAGGAGGAAAGAGAAACAGAAAGGTCCATCCTGATCTAACTGGTTTTCCTGACTTTTTTGTTTGTTTGTTTGTTTGTTTGTTTGTTTGTTTTATTTAAGACAGAGTTTTGCTGTGTAGCCTTGGCTGTCCTGGACTTGCTTTGAAGACCAGGCTGGCCTCGAACTCACAGGGATCCACCTGCCTCTGCCTCCCCAAGTGCTAGGATTACTGGCATGCACCACCATGCCTGGCTCAGTTTTTCTGACTTTTATAAAGATGTCGTTGAAGGAAAATTAGACACACTCTACATGTACATATATTTATATACATCATAACATATATTGAGCCTGGGGAGATAGCCCAGTTGATAAAGTGCTGGCCATGCAAGCACGAGGACATAGGTTCGAATCCCCGGCACCCACATTAGCTAGGCACATAACTGTAAACCCAGCACTGGAGAGGCAGAAACAGGAGGATTCTGGGAAGTCAGACAGGACAATGGATGAGAAAGATAGATTCCAGATGGGGAGCCTGCAGAGGGAAGCATGGCCAGCCTTGATCCTGTGGGTCAGCATGCCCTCCTTAACCCAGGCTGGGACCCTGAGCCTCAGCTTTCTCCTCAGTGGGAAACCCTCCAAAGAGAAACTATGGCCACACTGGCCACTTGTCTGGATGGGAGCTCCAATCCCCACCTGGGGAGGAGACTGTGCAGAGAAAAGTGGCTTGATGGGCAGCTGGTGACCCTGCTGCCGTTTCATTGACAGGAGATTAGACCAAGGTTTCTGTGGCTCCCAGCCTGACAGACAGATGTGACAGGAGGAAACGGGGCTTCTGGTGCCACTGGTGCCCTTCTGAGAAAGGAGGGCACAGCAAGACGTGCGGCCGCCGAGGCTGTGCCTGTGGCCACTGACATGTGAGTGACAGCTTTTCCTCAGTGTTCAGGCACCTGCCAGTCCTCAGCCCACAAGCCTGGCCCACAAGAACTGGCTCCCTGTGAGGTCAGCTCAGCCAAGTGCAAGAAACACATCAGAGGATGATGGGTGTGGACTGCTAGGGTAGCAATGGGTGAGCTTCCTGGGCTCAACTCTGCTCTCTGGCCTATAACTGGGAATAGGGGTTTTTGCCTTTCAGGGCCTCAGTTTATGTATCAATACAATGGAGCTAAAACCACTAGCTGCTACCTGGGGCTGCAGAAGTAGAAGCAAATGATCAGGATAAAACATTTGAAAAGAAAACTATTTTGCAGTGTGAAAATTACATGAGATTCAAGTCAAATCAAATCACCGCTGCTTTTATTGGTTGTTTTGCTGTTGTAGAGTCAGGGTCTCGAGTAGCCCAGGCTGGCCTCAAACTCACCATGTAGCCCAGGCTAGCTTCAAACGCTCTATGTAGCTGAGGATGATCTTGAATTCGAGCCTCCTGTTTCCACCTCCTAAGTATTGGGATTACAGGTGTGCATGCCCACATCCTGCTTATGTGGTGCTAGGGATCAAACTTGGGGCTTTGTGTATGCTAGGCGAGCATTTCTGCAACCCTGAGCTGTGGTTCCAGACCCCAAATCAAGTGCTTCCTGGCACCTTACTGCTCCCACTCTCTTCTGTAGTAACTGGGCTGTCTTTGTGTAGCACAGCAAACTACAACTGATTCTCTGGTGTGAATTTGTTGGTGGGGGGGCAGGGTCTCATGTAGCCCAGGCTGGCTTACAACCAACTCAATAGCCAGGGATGACCCTGAATTAGCAGACCTCCTGTCTCTCCATCCTAAATTCTGGGATTACAGGCACTCGTGGAAGCAGTGTAACTGAGATGGACTCCACGGAACCTCGGCTGACACTGGGGGCTGGTGACATCTGTAGGGCAGAGACTATGCTCTTCATTGGAGGATGCTGAGTGGCAACCCAGGCTCTTGCCACCACATTCTGCTACAGCATTCCATCCTAAATGGAGGCAACCTCAAGTGCCCCTAGCTACTGGGAGCAGAAATTTGTTCCCTGTTGAAAACTACTGCTTCGGGGCACATAAAACCCAAAATATTTGTTATATGGCCCATTATGGACAAAACAAAACCCAAAATATTTGTTACATAGACTGTTATGGACTGAGCTTGCCAAAGTCTGAGCTACTCTGATGTGCCTTTTGTGCAAATGGGAAATCTAAGGCCCTGGGGGTGTGACTTGCCCAGATCCCCCAAGCTGGGTCCTGCAGGCAGGAGAGCTATTTCCATAGTTGGCTTAGACCTTATTTTTTCCCCAAGTGTTCTTGCTATGACATTACTCTGCCACCCGGGTAGAAAGAGTTTTAGCTTCCAGGGAGAATAAATCAGTATGATTTTCCACAGGACAATTTGGCAAAATAATTCAATCTCCTTCTAAATATGTACACACTCCGTGACACAGAAATGATTCTTCCAAAAAGTGCCACCTAAGGAAATAGTCACAGATGCTCACAGAGCTTGGGAGCTGTTCTGATCGCTTTCACAATTACAGAACTGTTTAGAATGTCCCTGAATTAGAAAGCAGCCAGAACGGCATGCAATGGGGAGATGAGTGACTCACACACAGGACATGTTATGATGAGCTACTATGCAGCTCTTAAAAATGATTCCATTTGGACGACACTCACTCACACACAAACACACGGCATTCCAAACTCAGTCTCCCTCCCCTCATACATACATATTTTGAATAAGAAGCGACTGAAACACACACACACACACACACACACACACACACATTTGCATATGGAAAGAACATCACATCATTTTGGCATGTGTTGTCCTAATTTTCAGGATGATGCTTCAGCACTCTGAAGAGCATGAAAGACCAGGCCAGAGGCTCACTCTGGAACAGAAACTAATACCCAACTCTTGCATGTGTAAGCAGAAAAGTCACCGAAAAGATACCAGCTATGTGCTACTGTGCATTCTCTCACTAAAAACGCTATGGTACATTAGGGCAAACAAGTTCACCCTGAGGGCTGGCAGAGCCCAGGCAGGATTGAGACAATGTAGTCAGGAAAGATGCAGGAATGGTGCCAGGCTCTGTACCTGGGGCTCCAGATCAGAATAACTGTCCTGGAAAGTAATTGCTGGGAACCTACCACAGTGGTGTGTCTCCATGTTGCCAGCACCTGGCTGACATCTAGGAACCCATCATTAGGAAGTGCTGTCCCCAGACATCGCTCAATGGCCTCTGGCCTCCCTGAGAACCACTGTGACAGCTGTCCACTGCCCCTCAGCTGCCACACAACTCCAGTTGGTCCACAGGGCTCTGATGCTAGAGGCAGATCAGAGTCTCTAGGACATGGCACACTGGATCTAGGATAAACCCTCGGCTGCAGGGCTCGGGATCCAGTCTCTGGGAGCAGTTGTCCGATGGGCTAGATGATATAACTACCAAGTGATGCTCCTGCTGTGATGGACTTGACCTCTGGAAATCTGGGAGTGAGAAAAAGTGGCACAGGTTCTCTCTCTCCTCCCCTCCCTCTTCAATGCACCGGTCCTGGAGCATGGCTTTGTGTGTGGCCTGCCCTAACACAACCCATGTGATTAAGCAAATGCACCCGTCGTGTCTGTGTGGCTCACAGGGACGCAGTGGGGAGAGTTGGAGACAAGCGGCCTTCCCTTGTTTGATCTCTCTCCCTGCACTCTCACTGTCCTGAGACTGCCCTCCCGGACCACAAAATGACACACTAGCAGCTAATCCCGGCCTCAGGCTGTCTTCTGGCACAAGCTGGGACAACTGGAATTATACTTAGAATCCAGAAGCTCCACAGCTTACAATGAGGTTCTGTCCCGACAAGCCCATCTTGAACCAAGAACACATTCATCGCACTTAGCCTCCTGGACACAGGTACTGTAGAGTGCTGGTTACTAATCTGTGCCCGACAGCAAAGCCAACATTTCGACGGAGTGTCAGAACGCACCTCATTGACCAAGTCTAGGAAAACATTGGAATCCAAAAACCCAGGGTGTGGTTTTGAGTGAGTTTGGATCAGTTGTGTGGCATCCTAGAGCAAGAGCTCATGAGTGAAACCACTGGAAGCTGAGGCAAGCCCTTGAGGCAATGACGGCAGAAAACTGGGTGGTAGGCCGTTCTTCCATGGCATATCCACTTGTCTTGATGCCATGACAAAAACGCCTGGTAAAAGCAAGCTGGGGGGGGTGGGGGGGTGGAGAGGGTATTCTGGGTTCATCAGAATGGGGAAGTCACAGCACCAGAATCATGAGGCAGCTGGTCACGTGGCATCCACAGCCAGGAAGCAGAGAGTGGATGCTGGTACTCAGCTCACTCCCTCTCTTTTATTCAGTCTGGACCCCAGCCCATAGGATGAGGTCACCCACATGTAGGCTGGGGCTTTTTACCTCAATGAACCCAATATTTAGGAAAGGTTTAGAAAGCATCGAGGAAGAAGGGACAGAAAGATTGTAAGAATCAGAGGACTGTGAAATTGTGAGATTGTGTTTTCTAGAAATGGCGGTGTGTGTGTGTGTGTGTGTGTGTGTGTGTGTGTGTGTGTGTGTAGAAGTGAGGCCAGAAGATAGAATCTGCATGATCCTCTGAAGCTGGATTGACAAGCAGTTGTGAGTCACCGACCCTAGGTGCTAAGAACCAAACATAGGTCCCTGGTAGACCATCAAATACTCTTAACTGCTGGGCCCTTTCCAACTCCCCTCTGTTTACTTTTATTTTCAAATATGGTCTGACCAAGCTGCCCAAGCTGGCCTTGTTATCCCAGAGAGGCCTTGACTTCCTGGTCCTCCTGAGTAACCAGGACGTTGAGCTGATGCTGCCAGGCCTGTTCACGCATTCCATCTGACAATTTTAAAGAGTAATTCTGAAAACTCGTTCTAAGGACAAGAGCAGAGAAAGCAGACTAGTGAATGATTAAGAATTGACTGTGTTGGTCTGGGTTCAGGGGAAGATGTTCAGACCTCTGATGCTATCTCCCTGGGTGGGCTGCACGGAATTCTAGCTCATTACCTAATAAAATGTGAATTTAATATCGCCATTAAGAGTAAATGATTGATCCGGTTGGAAAAGCATAATACCAGAAGATAAAAGGCCGGCTGTTGACATCTCCATGTGGAGAAAGGTCCCTCCGTGTTTTCCCACCGCACTTCCGTGCACTCAACAGTAGAGAGCAGACAGAGGCAGCATCACAGAGCCACCTCTTAATTTACACCCCTGAGATCACTCGGACGCTCATTCCTAATGTTTATTCTGGAAATGTCAGAGGTGCTCTGAAATTTACTTCAGTATTCTCGAAGCATTATCTCTCCATTAATATGTGACTGAGGAAAGAGTGTGCCTCCCCTCCCTCCCCTGTTTTGACATCTTTTCTTGATGAGCCGAGACGTGGCTTGAATTTGATACTCGGGACTGAAAAATGCACACGCATTTAAGACAGTGCTTAAGAAAAATTTCAGTCAAGAAAAATATATGGCATTTTGCACATTCCAGAAACCTGGCTTTCATCCTCCATGCTCATGGGGTGGGGGTTGGGGGAAGGGGGTGATGCTCAAGCCTCTCAGCCCTGGGGTGTTCTCACCCGCTATGGCCACAAGAGCAAAGACCTGTGGGTAACGGTCCAGCACTCACTCCCACTCACTCCCACTCTTCTCTAGTAAAGCTTGCAGGAGAGCTGAGAAGGTATGGCCCCCTTTCCGTTTACATACGAAAGGCATGGTCATCTCTTCCTCTAGAACAATGATTCTCAACCTGTGGATCGAGACCCCCCCAGGGGTTTGAATGACCCTTTCACAGGGGTCACCTAAGACCATTTATGTTTATATTATGTAACAGTAGCAAAATTACAGTTATGAAGTAGCAACTAAAATAATTTATGGCTGGGGGTCACCACATGAAGGAATGTAGTAAAGGGTCGCAGAGTCAGGAAGCTGGGAATCACTGATCTAGAAGGACTTGTTCACTCTGACACGAGGCAGCACCGATACAGGGGTTCAGTCCTGCCAATGACCCTGTGGCCTGAGAAGGAAGGCTATCTGGTCCAGAGTGTTATGTGCCTTCCTGTGCCTCTCTCCTGGCACCCAGTGCCCACACATTTCCAAGTCTGGTCTTCAGTCAGCTAATTAGGCTCCGGACGCTATCCACCTCGGGCCAAAGCTGGCTGGAGAAGGCCAAGGCAATATGGAGGGGCAGAGACTTGCTCCTCTGCCGTGAGGGCTTTTGTGTCACACGGAGACACAAGTAACCCCTCAGGAAGACTCGTGAGCAGAGGGTCTGAGGTCACTTGCCAGCTGTGGGAGGACAATAACTTGCAAGTGCTCCCTTCCATGTTGGCCGAGCACAGCCCCAGGCCACATCCAGGTGACACCTACCTGAGAGACCTAAGCTACCCAGCTAATCTCCCCTAACATTCATAACTTGTAGATATTGTGAGGTAGCAAATGCTCACATTTTAATGTTTGTTTTCTGTCAGGGCAGAATCTAGGGATGAACACACACTGGGCAAGCATTCCACCCTAAGCTATATCCCCACTCCTTTCTTGCTGTATTAAGGCTCGAAACTTTGAGGTACAGTCATGTGTTGCTTAATGACATTTTGGTCAACAATGGCTATATGACTCTCATAAGATGACATCACTTGCTGACATCACGGGCGCCTTAGTTTGGATATGTACACTCTGTGGTGCTCCAGCAACAATGAAACTGCTTAACGCTACGTGTCACGGAACATATCCCTGCCATCAAAAAACGTGTGGCTGTAATTTGCTGCACAGCAGGTAACACTGGCAGGATTTAAAGAGAAGGAACTCTTAGTACCCAGTACAGTTAATTAAAATAGTTTCTAACTATTTTTAAATGGTGACTCAATAAATGCATGAATTTGGGGAAAGAGGAGGGGGGGTGAACTCAACTAAAATGAGAAGAGGAGTAAGGGAGATGGTTTAACGGATGAAAGCCCTTGCTGTGAAACTGCGAGGGCCTAAGGCCTTATCCTCATGTAAAGCCAGAAACAGGAGCACACATGTCTGTAATTCCAGCACTCCTGTGGAGAGATTCGAGGCGGAGGCTGGGGATTTAGCCTAGCAGGCACAAGACCCTCGGTCAGTCCTCAGCTTGGGAAGGGTTGGGGTAGAGAAAAGAGAATTCCTGGGTGCTCAAAGGCCATCTGGCCTACACAATGAATACAAAATGAAAGGTGAGGATGGACACCAAGGTTGTCCTTTTACCTGTCCATGCCCTCCTCTGTCCCTCTCCCTCTCCTCCTTCTCCTTCTCCCTCTCTACCTCTCTCGTGCACACACACACACACACACACACACCATAAAATAAAAATGAGAAGAGGTGAGAGAACTTTCAGCCTTCACTTTCCATAGAAACTCTTCCTGCCATCATCCTGTGGTGAAACAGTCCAGGTTGCTTTATCTGGATACTGAGGATACATTTCCTCGAAGGCTTTGGACTTGGGATGTTGACTCTCACACCTCTTCTTTACTGTGTGTAAGGGATACTATCAGAGAGCTAACAGGATCACAACCTCACCTGGAGAGCCCCTCTTGGCTCCTGACCCTCATCCCAAAGTACAAGACCCCACTCTGTGGACCCCCTACTATTAAAAACTAGTTGGAGAGGGCTAGTCTGCCGGTCAGAACCACAGTGTTGCCGGCCTAGTTTCCTGGCACTTCAGAGGTTGGATGAACTCTTTGGAAATATCGGATCTCAAGCCCAACTTCTTCTGTTCACTCTGGTTTCCTTTACTCCCTCAACTGCTGGGCCAACAGCTCCCTGAACCCCTTCTGATTCAGCCATCTTCCTTTTTTTCCTTCCTTGCATTTGTCAATTGTTCCTCATTCATTCATTCATTCAAACGTACATACAGGGAGCATGGGCCAGGGGCCCTACTTGATTCAGGATTTGTTTGTAGGCCAGCCACATTACTAGTCTTACTAAGAATCCTCTGCCCCGTAGTGGTTGTCTTTGGACTTATCTTGCTTGGGGTTCAAGGTTCATCTTTTCTGTATTATTTCCTCATCCATGTGTGATGAGTATGTGGGTGAACGTGCATGTGCACCTATGCACATAGAGGGCAGGGTTTGACATAAAATGTCTTCCTCAACCACTCTCACCTTATTTATTGAGTTGGCTCTCTCACATGAACCCAGAGCTCACCAATTCACCCAGTCTAGTTTGCTAACCCTCCTAGCATTGCAGACATAAGGCCACAGTCACCTGCATTTATGTGGGTGCCTGAGATCCAAATTCAGACCCTCACATACTTCTTGAAGCTGGAGCTTGAGGCCCATGCTCAGAGGTTTGCAGTCATTATTATCTCTTCATATTTGGCTTTGCCTCTGGAATCTCAGACACAAGTTTGTCACACCCCCTCAGCCGGCCCCAAGCATCTCACAAGGATGCTGAAGCATTTTCCATAGTTTTTTACTCTCCTTCAAACTGGATATTTTTCTTCTGACCTGCCTTTCATTTTCCTGATCCTTTAATCTGTGTCCAGTCTGTAATTAAACCTGGGTGTTGTTACCAGCTTCGGTTATTGCAGTTGTGATTGCCAGAAAGTTCATTCTTATTTTGCATGGGTCCCTGATCTCTGTGGAAAGCCTTGTGAAATTTCTTGTACACTCATGGCTATTTAAAGACTTACAATGGAATATAAACAACTAAAATGAGAACCCACCAATAAGGCATACATTTCAACATGACCAAGTGACAGAAGACAGATACCAGAGTGGGGGAAATGACTTTATCTATCTGTTTCTATGAGATTCTAGGAGAAATCCAGATGGCTCATGGTTTCAGGAGGGTAAAGGAACTGAGAGTGGAGGGAATGAGAACTTTGTGTGGGGAGGGGTGTATAAGTTTGCACTGTATGTCCATTGCTGTGGCATTTACACAGATCTATGTACCCAAAGTATACTTTTAATAGGTGCCATCTATTTAATCTCAAAATATTAGCTATTTAAAAAAAAAAAACTCAATTGAACCCACTAGGGGACAGCTCCTAATTCTGGCAAATCCCAGAACACAAGAATTCAAAATGGATTAAATCATGGTGAAGTCAAAAAGTCTGCATTTGGTAAATCAAATATCTGGCTGTCCTCAGGATCTGTTTTTTGAGGGGAGGGTTTTGTTTTGTTTTGTTTTGTTTTGTTCCTTTCCTGGTTTTCAGTCATATGATTTTGTCTCCTAATATGTCTGGTAAATTTTTATTGAATTCCTAAAATTAGAGGAGACAATGGGGAGTTGCTGAGTGATGTCACTTCTCTCTAGGGAGAACTTAATTTTCTCTTCTGGCAGGCATCTGGGAGGTTGGTCACATTAATCCAGTCAGGCATGGGGCAGATCTGCTGCTAGGCTTTATTTTTATAAGCAATGATTTATTTCTAGTTCAGCCTTATGTGCACAGTGTAATCCCTTGGGTCCCTGCTGCACACATCGGTATTTACAAGTGCCTCCTTCTGCTCTGTAAGTCTTTCGATCCATTATTCCCTTAAGCAACACAAGTGACAGGACAGGAAGTTCTACCCAGCTTCTTAGGCTGTTGGCTGCCATTTTGGAATTAGCATAGACTTCTGGGGCCATTTTCTATTATCTGGGTGGGGTGGAGAAAGTACCACTGAGCTCTGAGCTCACCATTGCACCTCTGTACTTTTTGGGACTATGGCTACTCAAGTTCTAACTTGGTACCTTGTTAATGCCTTTCTAACAACTTCTAAGATAATATTTTGGTGCCAATTCCCAGGTTCTTCTTGGCAGCAGTACAACTCAGCATGGCTAGAAGCACACATCGCTGGGGTGCTAGGGAGGCTCAGATTCGAGGACAAGAAACGCAAGGCCTTCAAGAAATTTCTCATGAGTGTTTGAGAAAGACTACAGTACTGTGTGCTATACTGCCAAGCTGGCACCCTATGCTATGCTCTCTCCAGCAACAGATGTGATTTGGCAATCCCATACATGAATACAGGCTAAGATCTTATCTCCACCCTCCGACTTGTCCTGGACCTCACCGTCACAACCTCTTCCCAACGCTGTCATGCTCATCTCCTTTTCCTCTTCTTCTTCCTTTTCCCCTCCTTCTTTTTCATAACTTAACAGAGTCCTGGTACTGCTGCCTATATGCATGGGTGTACGGTACCATCCGCTGGAGCGTGGGCACTGCCATGGGCCACATCACGGAAGAAAACTTATTCTCCCTCCTCCAACAGCCATCAAGTGCCAGTAGCTTTCAGATGCATAAGACTGACTCTCCAAAGTGGACTTTGAGCAGTACGGGTAAAGTTTTTCAGGCCTCTTCTTATAGGAGAAATAGGTGCAGACCGGGGATTTTCAGAGGAATTTGGTAATGTAGGGGTTCGGCAGGCAATTTACGGGAACAGGCAGCAGATAAGCATATTTGACAGATCATCTTGGCTGAACATCTCAAGATTTTTCGGCAGAACACTTTATCTTATTAGGTCAGGATATGGTCAGATCTTGTAGAGTGTGGAACATGTCAAAAATCCAGGAATAGGCTAAAGCTGGGTCAAACCTGAGTTTGTGTTTTGGTTTGGTTTGGTTGTTTTGTTTTGTAAAGAGAGGGGAACTTATCTTGGCCTTGTAACAAGATGGCTTCCAATCTTAACATGGAGTCAGGCTGGTCCATTTCTTGATCTTGTAGCGGTCTTGTGCAGACAACTGCAGCTGCTGTGAGTTCATTAGTACAATGGCCTGGAGGACACTATTTCAACACCATTCTACCCAGCGTAGGCTCTTATAATCTTTTTCTCCCTTCTTCATTGGTGCTCTCTGGGCTCTGGGTAGAGGGGAGTATGACACAGATGCCCCAGCTGTGACTAACTTCCAGCTTTTAAATTAAATTTTTTGTTGTTGGGAGGTGTGGTCCATGCCATTGTGTAGTTGTAGAGGTTGGAGGACAACATTGGGTAGTTGGTTCTCTCCTTCCATCTTGAGATCTGGGTATTGAACTCAGGTCATCAGGCTTGTGCAGAGAACACTGTAAGCCGCTGAGCCATCTCACTGGCCTGACTTCCATTTTTGAAAATCCTGACACTGTGTATATATCTGACATGCAACACGCAGGCCTGTCTTAAGTGATGACTATTCGTCATCTTGCCTGAACCTTGGAGTGGATAGTTAAAAAAAAAAAAAAAAAAAAAAAAAAAAAAAAAAAAAAAAAAAAAAAAGATTGATTGAGGTATAATTGACATATCCTGAAACCCACTCAAGTGCATACTTCCAGGACTTCAAGAAAATGGACGAAATGAGGTCATCATCCCACAGCATTTCTAGAATATTCCATCACCTCAGAAAGTCACTCCACACAAGTCAGTCACTGTTCTCAGCCCTGAGCAACCCTTCTCCACTCTGTCTTTCCCTATTTGTCTTTTCTGCACATCTCATGAGAGTGGAATCATCCAGTCTGTGGTCTTTTATGTCTGTCTTCTTTTATTTATCACAGTGGATCTGTAATGTGGGTGTTATTATCCTCGCTCCAGAGAAGAGAAAATTGAGGACTGGCGAGGTTAAGAGACTCACTTGATGTGAATTAGATGGTCAAAGAAAAGGGCACCAAGATGTGAGCCCGTATATAACAGCTTTTCCTCTCTACAAACCAGTCTCCCACCCCACCCCCATGCTAGGTGAGCTTCCGGAGAGCCAGTCAAGTTCTGGGAAACCCTAAACCCTGGGTGCTGAGCACAGGACCTGGTCCATCCACAGGTGAACAAAATCCATTTTCTGAGGGCTGGGATATAGCCCTGTTGGTAGAGCGCTGGCCTCGACTGTTCATAGGCCTGTGTTTGAGCCTCATAAGCCAGGTGCTGTGGTTCACACCTGTAGCCCCAGCACTTGGAGCATGGAGGTGGTAGGATCAAAAGTTCAAGGTCATCCTTCACCACAGAATTTGAAGCTAGCCTGAGCTTTGTAAGACCCTGCCCCCTTCTGCCCAAACAGTGTTTTTATAACTCACTTATCCTACATTGCTCCACATCTACAGGCACCATTCAGAATGACCTACTCCCCACTATTATTTGCTCATAGGTTATGCCTTTGGGTTATAGCTGACCAAAGAAAGGAAAAGAGAAGAAATTAGAGAATTATTCCCAACACAAAGGTGTGTGGATCAGCCACTGTGGGTGTTGACACTCTCTCGAACTCTTAAGAAAGATGGAATCCATTTTCCCCAGCTTTTTGGTCAGTAGCAAGAGCCAGAAGGGTGGGTAGACTCACTGTTAGAATTTGGACTTCAGAGCAAGCTCTGGACAGCAAGGAAAGAAAGGCAAGGCCAGGCAAGCCCAGCCTAGCCCAGTCCAGTCTTATCTGTTGACCTCCCTTACGTGTTCAGTCCACAGACACAAACCTGAACAGTGACACCCTGGCATCAGCAAATTGCAGTGGGAAGTTTTGGTCTCTGCTTCCAGGGAGTTTTGTGTCTGGATTGGGGGGCTATGTAGAATGGAGCTGAGAGCCTAGGATCTGGAGTCAATTCCAGGTCTGTATCAGAGCTCAACCACTTACCAGCTTCATACTCTTAGAGTGGGCACTGGAGGTCTCTGTGCCTCAGTCTGCTCGTCTGCACATTGGGGATAAAGGGAGCCTCTGACACACAGGCTGTCCAAGGAAATGTGATGAAACACAAATAGAGGTTGGTCCAGAGCAACCACATGCCTGGACACACAAAGGACACAGACCTTCTCTGGGTCTGTTCACAGTGTTACACAAATGTCATTTTCCTGGTTTGCATAATGTCCTGTGGTTACAATAGACAGCATCTTTGGGGTAACTTGACCTTTATTGACTGAGACATCTCTCCAGCCTCAGAGTGCATTTTCAACGCCATATAGCCTCGATGATGGTTTGATCTCTATTTCTAGATTTGAAAACTACTGAAGACCCTTGTGTTGTGGCCAGAAACCAACTTCGTGATTCCTTTCTGTGACTATTACTGATCTGAATCTTCTATTCTCCATCAGGAGCAAAGCACTTGGCTTTCATCTGCATTGGCCACGCCTAATTATCTCTCTTCATCTCTATCTCAATATGCTAAGCATTATGATAATACGTTGAGATAATCTTCAGCCCATTCCTCCTCGAGCATGCTAAGTGCTCATTAACAACCAGGACCCAAGTGAAGCTCCAATGATGGTCATATATTCATCCATAAGAACTGGGGCTGCTTCCATCAGGATGGAGGCAATTATCATTATTTATCAAATGAGAGAATATGGGGGGGACCACTTTTAACCCAAAGGCAATATTCAAGATCTGAACTGTTATTATCATTTACTGTAGGAAAATCCATAAGCGTAGGAATGGCTTCTTGGTGTGCCTGCAGTTATAAACTAGTGTTAAGTACATGGATGGAGCCTGATGGAGGGTTACAGCATGTGGCTTAATGTTGCTATCAACTTGTTTTCATTGAGAAGCAACCCAGAGATTAGTAAAAACACGTTTCTGGTGGTGTCAGTTTCTAGAGGAGAATAACTATGAGAGAAGGACCTGTGTTGCCATCCTGCAGTCTGGGGACCCAGGTGCAATAAAAGAAAGAAAGGAAAAGCCAGCGACCCAGATGCATACCCTATCTCTCTGATTCCTGGCTGCTGTGAAATTACCTAGCTCCCACCATGGTGCCCTCCCCCATCGCGATGGGTGTCCTCCCAAACAATGAACCAAATAAACCTTTCCTGCCTTAAGTTGCTTTTGTCGGATGCTTTGTTACAGTGGTAAGGAAGTAAATCCCACATGTGAGGTGAGCTCACTGTCCTGCCTCTCCCAACTCCCATGATGCTTTGCCTCACTACTGCCTAGAAACAGCAGACAGCTGGCCAGTAGCTAAAAATCTCTGAAACCATGAGCCAAAAGAGCTGTTTTCACTCCTAAGTAACTCCTATCCTGCATATTGTCACAGTTACAGTGAGGCCCACTGGCATAAACAGCATGAAAGACTATTAATGAAAAGCAAGTCATGAAAGGGTCAGATATCTGCCAGAACTAAGAAAAAAATATTCTTAGCTGTTCAATGACCTTTGGCTTTTGTCTCCAATTAGAGAGGGGCCAGCTACCCATTAAGGGCATTCTTCAGTAGTGTTGAATTTGTATTGAGCTGTGTAAGATGCAGGTCACAAAACCTCCTGGAAGAGAAGGCTCCTCCCCCTGTCTTCAGCTGTAGGACAGCTCCTGCCCAGCTCTTCTGGAGTCCCAACATCATTTGGGTGTATTTTACTAACCAAAATTGGCCTTCGTTTCTCGGCTCCTGGACACAGTGGCTAGATTGATGAAAGACCATTTCTCTCCGTTCCTGCTGCCACTGTGGCACATCAAACCTGTTTACTCTCCAGAGAAAGGGTTTCTTTCCTGGAGCACCCCCCTTCTGGCTTATCCTTACACTCTTGACTGTCCACCTGAAGGAGTTTCAAATCAATGGTCATGTCTATTCAGTTTCTAGACTGAGACATTAAAACAGGAAGAATCATCCTAAATGTTCACCGCCTCCTGCTATGGGATGAGGAGCTGGGTGGATGAAAAACAGAAAGTGGAATGAGCACTGGCCTTCATCGCTTTCTGCTTCCTGATTGAGGGTGTGATGTGACAGCTGTCCCACCCACGCTTCAGCCACCATGGCTTCTAGGAGTGTGCATCTTCAAACTGTGAGCCAAAGTGAACCTTCCACTTCAGGCAAGAGTAACTGAGACAGCAGCCCTGCCCTGCCCAGGGGCTCCTGGATGAAGGATCCATCAGCGAAGGATCCATTATCGATTAGTAGTCCTTGTGCTACTCTAAGGAGGAAAGTGCTGCAAACTAGATGACTAAAGACAACTGAAAATGAAAGGAGAGCCTGTGGTTCCATCAAGGAACACTTCTATCCCCTCACCCCTCTCCCACCCACCCCTACCTACTTCCCACTTACCACCCCACCTTCCACCACTCTCACCTCCCACCCACAGCATAGCCCAGAGGCTTCACACTAGGATTCCAAGAGGTTCCACTAACTCTCAACAGCGCCACCTTGAGGATAAAGCCTTTAATACATGTGCCTTGGTGGCCATGGCCACAAAGCAGAGCAGAAAAGAAACAGTGAGTGTAATGAAAGGAGACAGATGGTTATGAAGTGATTAAAACTGTAAGCAATCTAAAAGACAAGTGACCTAAAAGTTAAATATCATTTCCAACTAAAATAAACAGAACCCATGAATTCATTGTCTTCTCAAATGGTGTGTGTGTGGGGATATGAGAGAGAGAGGCGGGGGTTAAAACAGAAAAGACAGCCAGCCAATAAAGCCAACATGTAAAAGATGAAGGGCAGAAGAGAATTGAAAAAGATAAATGATTTAACCCCAAGATGTGACAAATTAAAAAATGCAAAAGGAACGGTTTTAAGAATTAAGACATGGAATTAAGAGAAAATATACAATAAAGGGGGAATTAGATGAGAAAAATACTTTAATCTTTTGTTTTAACTTTGGAACCCTTTTTAGGTTTGAAGAAGAGTTACAAAGATCCTCCAGAATTCTCTAACACCCTCTACCCTCTACCTAATACTGAAGCCTGAATAACCAGGGAATAGGCATCTAAACAAACAATACTCATAAAGAACCAAGTCTCAAAACACAGGATTCACCCTTGCACTTGCATAGGTAGGTGATCTGCTCATTACCACTCTTAAATGTCAGACCCTCTTCAAATAAAACTTTATTCACGCAAATAAGTGGATGGCCCATGGAATTTGCCCGCCAGATTGTTGGGAGTGTGTTATTAGAATGCTCTTCTACGTGCCAGTGAGGTGGCTCAGTGGGTAAAGACACCTGCAGACAAGACTGATGATCCCAAGTTCTAGTCCCAGGACCCACATGTTAGAAGGAAAGAGTGGACTCTTAAAGGGCCCCTTACATTTGTAACTCCAGCTACAGGGATCCAACGCCCCTCGCCTCAGCTAGCATCTGCATGTCACTGAAAACCCCAAATGAAAACTATTACAGGCCCCCTAGACTCGCTGCAAGCCTAGTTAGGACCCTTCCCCAACAGCTTCCACAGGGGACTCGCAGTCTCTGTCACCCATTACTGAAGTCAACCTTTGTGGTTCTGCTGTGGAGTGGGAGCCTCCGTGTCTCAGGGAGATCAAGAATGCATTTAACACTCACACGCCATCTTAGCCCATCTGACCGGTATCCTTCCAAACCAAGATACTAATTTGGAAAATGGCCTGGCAAGACAAAACCAAAGGGGTTCTAGTGAACCCCTTTTTTGAGAGAGTCTCATATAACCCAGCCTAGACTCAGCCTCTCTATGTAGCTGAGGATCACCTTGAGCTTCTGAGCCTTCTATACCCACTTCCCTAGTGTTGGGATTATAGGTGTGCATCACCACACCCATTCATGAGGTGCTGAGGTTTGAACCTAAGACCTTCTGCATGCTGGGTGGGTGCTTTACCAACTAAGCTATGGCCCCGATGAGACCCTTTTAACTAATCCAAAGAGTCTGTTCCTTTAGCAGGGCAGGCAATGGAGACTTGTATGCCCACAGCTGGGCAGCAAACTCTGTGACTAACTGGCTCCAGCCTCCTCTGCCAGGAGCCCTCCCTACTTTCCCCAGCAAACTGCTACCCAGAGAGCCAAGGGGCATTTGGCGAAGCTGCATTTAACTCTATGGTCACTGGGGGGCCATCTGTGAGGCGACCGCTGGAACTCAATGACTGACATCAATTCCACAGCCGAGAAGAGCTGCGTCACTCCCCCAGTGGTACCACACTCCCTAGCTGACTACACAGGCCCGGGATCGCTGGCTCCTTAGCCCAGCACAGCGGTTTGCTAGGCTCCAGGGGTCTGACGCCTCTGGCCTCAGCCAGCATCTTCACAGCCCTGAAACCCCCAAATGAGTGGCGACAACCCCCTAGACTCACTACTAGCCTTGCCCAACAGCCTCCACAGGGGAAGCAAACTCTTTGTCTTCTATTTCTGAGGTCAGTCGCGCTAAAGCAGAAGGTTCTCACAGCCTCCATGGGTCATGTCACAAACTGGAGAGCTGGAAGCAATGGAACGGTACTTCTGGGGTACTTGGAGGCCAGGCCATTCTGTTCTTCTGGGTGTCAAGAGAAGGCACCTGGGTGGAGACTATGGGTCCAGTATCTGCTGCTCCTTCTGGCTTCTGATGGTGGCCAGGAATCATTGGTGACCCCTGGATGCCAGGGCCTCTGTGGTCACATGATATGCTTCCTGGGTTTCTCTATACTCAAATTCCCCCCTTCTTCTTAGAAACCAAAACAAAACTGTGTAAACACCTTTATTACCAGCCCTCGGGAAGCAGAAAGAGGCAGATCTCTGTGAGTTCCAGGCCAGCCTGGTCTGCACAGCAAGCTCCCAGACAGCCAGGGCTTCACAGTGCAAACCCTGTCTCAACACAAAACAATAAAAAAGTTCTGTGTGTGTGTGTGTGTGTGTGTGTGTGTGTGTATTTGTATGTGAGACTGAGTTTGTGTGCTTCTGTGTGTGTGTATGAACATGAGTGGGAGACAGTGTATGTGCAGAAGTTGTGCATGTGAGTCTGAATGTGTTTGAGTGTGAGTGTGTGAGTATGTGTGTGAGTGTATTGTGTATGTGAGTGTATTGTGTATGTGAGTGTATTGTGTATGTGAGTATATTGTGTATGTGAGTGTACTGTGTGAGTACATGTGTGTATGTAAGTGTGTGTATGTATGTGAGAGCGGGGCGGGGGGTCAGAGGACAGCCTTCTGTGCCAGGACTCATTTTCCACCTTGTTTAAGATAAAGCATGTGCTTTTTGCCACTGCGTGTGCAGGCCAGATGGCCCGTGAGTGCTTGGGGATTCTCTCTTGCCTGCCTCCCATCTTGCTGCAGGGACACTGCAGCCACCGAGATGCCCTCACTACACCTGGCTTTGGGGAATCGAAAGTTGGTACCTCACACTTAAAGGCACTCCACCCACTGAGCAGCAAAGCCCTTTCCTCTTCTTCTCAGGACACCGGCTTCTGCACCAATGACCCACATCCCTTCCAGCGTGACGTCATCCTCACTTTGCTCATTAGACACGCAATAGCTCTATTCTCCAGAGGGGTCCCCGTGCTGTCGCACTGGGGCCGAAGACGTCAGCGTGTCTGTGGGAGCCCACGAGTCATGGCTGAATGACCAGCGAGGTTCTACTCCCTGTGGGGAATTCGGGGACACTGGGATGGAAGCTTTGGAGCGTGCCCTCCTCCCTCAGCGGAATTCTGCATCCCCGCTCTCTACTCAAGCGCTGGAATGAGATGAGAACAGAGGCAGCAGCAGGTAAGCTGGAGCCAGAGTCTGAGGTTTGAAGGCCTCCTTTATACCCAAGATGAGTGACTACATACCTGACCACCAGAAACTGGCTAGCTGCATCTCTGGTGTCGCTCACCTCGCTCTACCCCATTCCTTCCAGATGTCCTGAGTCCCTAAAACCCAGCAAACGCTATCATCCAATCTGTCCCTTTTCTTCTCCTGCAGTTGCAGTTCCATTTGTGGGCTGCTCCCGCACAGCCCTCAGGACTCTGCAGGAGCAGCACTTATTCAGGAACCCAGCCCCCTAGTCCTCTGACAAGAGCTCTATAGTCAGGTTGTTGCTCTCTGCCTCCTCCAGTCATCTAGATGCTGGGTCAGGATGGAGACATTCAACACCTCCGCATCCCAGTATCCCTGGGGTCACCCCAGGAATCAGGAACCCTAAACACCTTTTAGGCTTGATGGACAGATGCAAGAATAACTCTTGGGTATATCCATGACTCCAGCCGACTGCCGCAGCTGACCGTCACTTCGGGGAAAAGCTGAAGGAAGTCCAGGCTGCAGGGTAGATCTATTTTCCCCCAAATCTTCCCATCTTCTTGGTGTCCCTGAGAAAACAACTCAAGTTCCATGGACCATGCTGCTGTCAATTACAGAATGAACAGGTCAGGTGCTGCCTCCCACTGAGGTTTACACGGGTGACTGAGTCTCCAGGTGGGATGGATCTTTCTAATTTGATCAGGGATACACTGATCTAGTGATCCCAGAACCCAGGTAGGATTCAGAGATTTGGGGGCTTTTTTTCCTTCCTGGGACTTGGGGAGGTCAAAAGAGGGCATCAGAACCCAAGAAAAAGAGCTGTAGGTAGTTGTGAACCACCAGCTGTGAGCTCTGGAAACCAGACTTGGGTGCCCTACACAAGTAGCAACCACGCTTGACCACTGTGCTGTCTCTCCAGCCCTCTGAGTTTTGAAAAGCTCATGGGATTAAAAAAAAAAAATCACACCCAAGACATGGCCTCAAACTCCAGGGCTACATGTGTCGTGTGCTGCCATGCCACCCTTTGTGAACCTACTTAACACACTGACTGGGTGTCTGTAGGGATCTGACAGGAGGTGAAAGACACCATCAGTCAGCACCTTCATCTCCAGGCTGCTCTATAGAGTCCCACTTCCAAAGAGCGTGTTAACCACCTAGGCTCTGGGCTCAGAGATCTTGATGGGCAGGCACGGAACAGGGCAGACACTCAAACACAGCTGACCTAGAACAGCACCTACAACCACCTCATGCTTAGATCTCACATGTGGGGTCAGCACTTTAGCCTCAACTTTAGTGATAACGATATTTGTTACTTTCCTCATTGATGCAACAGAATACCTGGCAACGTGCTAACAGCTGTGCTCACAGTTGGAGGTTACAGGCTGTGGCAGTTTGAAAGAGAATGACCCTCACAGGCTCATCACACATTTGAACACTTGGTTCCACAGTCGGTGGAGCTGTTTAGGAGGGATTAGGAGGTGTGTCCTTGTTGGAGGAGGTGTTTCACTGGGGTTGGACTTTGAGGTTTCAAAAGACCTCACCAGGCCCAGTGTCACTCTCTCTTCCTCTTCCTCATGGTTATATGCCCAGACGTGAGCTCTCAGCTACAGCTGCAGCACCATGCCTGCCTGACTATTGCCACGCTCACCACCAGGATGGCCACAGATTCTAACTATCTGAAACCGTAAGCCCCAAGTGAAACACTTTCTTTTATAAGTTGCTTCAGCCATGGTGAAATATCACAGCAACAGACAAATAACTAAGGCATAGTCCACCAGATAAGGTGGAGCATGGAGATATGGTCCTTATGGTCCAACATCGCATCCATAGAGAGATGAATGCTGGGCTCAGATCAGTTCCTTTCTATGTGGTTGGGGACTACAGCAAAATTAGTGTGGCCCATATTTAGTATGGGTCTTCCCACCTTGACTCATCTAATTTAGACAAGCTCTCACAGATATCACTAGAGATATGTTTCTCAGGTGACTCCTGGGGCCTGTCAAATTGACCGTATCAACCATAAGGTTCCCAGGTTCCCGACGCACCAGACATGGGACTCAGTATCATTTCACTTCATCCTCATAATAAAAAGCAATGGGCTAAAAGACAGGAACTTGAGACGTCTGAAATCATGAGCCAACATCAACCTTTTCCTTCTTGAAAATCAACTCCTTCCATTGCTTTGTCACGGCAATGGGAATCTGACTCACACAGCCTGCAAACCTCAAGAGGTTTACTCTCTGGCCATTCACAGAGGAAAGCTTACAACTTCTGATATCAAAATGAGCTCAACGGAACTAAGAGTGGGTCGTCACAGAAAGGGAAGGTCAGAGGTCACTTCTAGATCTTTCAATGCATTAGATGGGCAAAATGAGGGGAGTAGAGAAGAATCAGGGGTTGTTGGGAAAGAGGGAATAATTTTGATTAAAACAGTGAACCCCAAACTATTATCTCACGAAACACATGGCTCTCGAATGGCTCAATCATTAGAGTACTCACCCTGCAAACATAAAGACCTGAATTCAGATCCAGGGACCTATGGAAAAGAAGAAATCTGGGCACAGTGGTGCATACCTATAATTCCAGTGACGGTGAAGGAGCAGGCAGAGACAAGGACAAGGTCCTTGCCCTCTAGATAGCCTGGTCTGTGAGGTTAAGGATCCAGGTGAATGAAAGACCCTACCTCAAAACAAAAGATGGAAGATGCCTGAGCATCAACCATCAAGGTTGTCTTCCCCCTCCATACCCATATGTCATATACATGTACACCCTTAACTATACAAATGTATATACATGCACAGTGCCCATGCATAACACATACAGGAAGACAGAAAGGCAGGCAGAGCTCAAAGAACATAAAGCCTGTAAAACTTAGAGCTTGAAGGCACTGTAGTCTTCAGCCTTGACTCTACTGAATCATGTACGTGAATCATGAATATGCAGCTACGGCTCTTCTCTCCTGGAGTCCATTTCATCACTCTCAGAATGTGGGTATGGGGGCATGGAGAAGCTTATGAATGCCTGGTGTGCCTCTCTGAGCCCTAGACCTGTGTGATTTCTTCTTCTGAACTGAGTCATGTCTGAAGACCCTGCACTTGGAAGGTTACTGGACCAAGGGGGTGACATTCAGACACTAGGGCCCCGATAAAAGGGGCAGGGATTGTCTGCTCTGGCAGCCTGCACTTAAACCAGAGCCAAGACAGACTGACTTACCCATAAAACACAAATGACACCCTTGGCTCCTTGTGCCAACCACTTATCAACCAACTTTGATCGCTGTGGTCCCTGGGGGGAGCAATCATAACAGAAGGTCTGAGAATGCCAGTTTCATGCTGAGCCCAAACTGTATGCGGAGGCAAGGATTGCAAAGTTTGCGGGTAGACAAGGTGAGAGGAAAAGAGTTAATAATAATCAGGAAATGGCCCTTCAGGAGGATGTGCATGTGTGTGTGTGTGTGTATGTGTGTGTGTGTGTGTGTGTGTGTGTGTACACACACGCATACACACATGCAGCAGACACCGCCCTGAACACAGCAAAATGTTTCACTGGCTAAGCAGAGGCCCCATCTTCAGTGAGTTTCTACTGCCTCACTCCTAAACATTTTGAGTCATGGTAGACATCAATGGTCAACCTTCTTAGAAGAATATTCACAGGCGGCCATCAAGACATCATGCTCCAGCCTCAGCCTTGTAGGCCTGGGCCAGCTCTTTCTACTCCTCTGGCCTCAGTTTCCTCATGTGCAAATTTAGGAACTGCACTTGGTGATTTCTGAACTCCCTTGTTGATGACACTCGAACACAGGTTAAAAATGAAACAAACAAACGAGATCCCCAATGTCCAGTACAGTTCAAATGCAGCTTGCAGACCTGCCTGCCTCTGTGACGTGCCAGCTCACACTGGGTGGAAATAACTCTATCATTGGTGGCTAGCATATTTGTTTATTTGTTTTGGAAGGGTGTGGGAAGAGGATTCAGCACATGCCATGGTCCACACGTGGTCAGGGGACAACTTGAGGGAATCAACTCTTTCCACCTTTGGGGGGCATGGTCTCTTGTTTCTGCCACAGTGCACTCCAGGCCAGCTGGCCTGTGAGCTTCCAGGCAATTCTGCTGTCTCCACTTCCCATCTTTAATGAAGGAATGCTGGGGTTGTGCATGAGCACCACCATGCCCATCTTTTGGTGGGGGGTCACAGGGATCGAACTTGGGTCATCAGGCTTGTGTGGCAAGTATTTTTACCTGCTGAGCCATCTTGCTGGTCTTATGGGTGAGACTTTTGTCTTAATTTTTTTTCCTTTACATTTTATTTGTTTATTTTGGAGGGGGGTGTCCAGGGGGTTGGACATGCATGTATCACCCTCTGCTCTGTTAGGAGTTAGAGGACAACCTGTGATAGGGAGCTCTCTCTCACATTGCGGGTTCTAGAGATTGAACCCAGGTCATCAAACTAACATGGCCCCATGGGGATCCCTACAGGGGCTACCTCTTTGGGTATCCTTTGTCCTGCAGATGGCTGCAGCCCATCGCAGAGGATCATCACACAGGCTCCACTGAGGAACATTGTGGAGTGCCACTGTGCCCCTCTGCAGAGATGCCAGCGTCATAAACGGCAAAGAAGGGTGCGACATTCCTGTGTCAATGCAACAGCTCAATGCAATAAGCCACTCTGAGTCGGATCTTCTACCAACAGAAAACAGTGATGGAGGTCATGGTTGGGGCAATTGCTAAGTAGGGAGCACAGCTGTCTGAAAATACTGGTGTGGGGTCAAGGTTACTGCACCGGGCAGTTCTATGTGGTTATGTGAGAAAGAAAAAAAAAATCATGCTACCTAGCCTCCAACAGTCTGTGAAAATGAAAGTGTTACGTAGCCTCCAACAGTCTGAAAAGTGAGAGGGAGGAGGGGGACCAAATGCAAGGAAATGATAAAAACAGAGGAGGTTCTGATGGTATTCAGAAGTTCTCAGCATCACCCCAGTTACTTTCCAATGTGTCTGAAGCTCAGCTTCTCCCTCGGTGTCGACAGAGCACCATCCCAGGGATAAGCTATGGGTTCTGAAATTGCTGGAAATGCCTTCCCTGAGTCTGTGCACACCTTCCATTAGCTCTGACTACTCACGCCACCACCCAGGATCCAGGCGTGTAGAGGAGATGGCCCACCATACTGTCTAGGAAGTAAACGGAGGGAGAAAAGTATGCCTGTTCAGTGCAGACGAAGTGATAGCATTAGATGCTTTTTTTCCCTCTGTGGAGTTTGCTGATTCAACCCACGGATACTGATACGTAGGGAGGACAATATTTCAAAAGCAGAAAGCTGAAATAAATGGTCCTAGAGCCAGAACTTCTGATTTGCTGAACCTGCTGCATAGAGGGCAGGGTCTGTGAAAACTCAGCTTAGGAGACCCCTTCCCTGGCTTCCTCCTCTCAACTGGGGACAGCAGAAAGAATTCACACTTGTTTGTTTTGGAGAGAGTCTGGCTAAGGAGCTTGGACAGGTCCCAGATTCCGGATCCTCCTCCCTCTGCCCCTGAATATAAAGCTACAGGTGTGAGCACATATGAGCCACTGTCCTACCATGTGTTTGTGTGTGGCTCTTGATGGTGGGGCATCTTGGGCACACTTTAAAAACAGAACCCCTGGCATTCCTGAGGTTAAGCTGACCACCAAGAGAAAGATAACAAATAAGAGGCAAGGAGAGGGAGTGAGGACACACACACACACAGAGAGAGTTCCATGTGGCTCCTTGGAGACAGGATAGCACAAGCAGTGTCCACAGGAGCCAGGGTTTTATGTGAGGGACTCCTGCATATCATTTTATCCCCAAGTGGACAACTTTTCGTGCCTACCAAGCAGATGGTCCAGGGCTCTGTGGAATATAGCGGGGAAATGCATACAACAGAAACTTTGCATAGCCTAGGTTTCGATGTCAAGCAAATCCTAGGCCTGACTCGTCATTACAGGGGCCGGACCCAGGCACCAACATCAGCACCACCATTTAATCATTTCCAGTGAGTAAAATCCTTGTGGTCAGCCCTACTGGAGTTGCCACTCCTGAGCCAGGGTCGCCTGGCACAGTGCTCAGATCCACCCTGGTTGTGAAATGGGCCTGTGGTTCAAGCTGTCAACCTCTGTGGAGATGTGTGCGTCTCCTCCCCCTCTTCCAGGGGTAATGAGCCTTGGCTTCAAGCCTCATTAAGCCCCATTATATAATCAGCCCCATCCTGGGTATCTTTATAACCCCAGCAGTCGCCTTTGCAGGAACATGGCCGTTCAGCTTCATCACCCTTTACTGCCACCTGCTGCCACCGCCCCCGTCACACCAGGATCTGACTCAGCCTCCAGGTAGGCACAAGGTCAGGTTCTTGGCTGCTGGTCAACTCCTCACCTTGTTTCTGGGAAGGGGGTAGGAATTGCTGATAGAAGTGATGCCCAGAGATGCTGGAGGGACATCCCAGATGGGGTATAGCATCTTCTAAAGTGACTGTTTCCTTAGACAGCCCTGAGATATGATTCCAGATGCCACCATGATGACCATGATAAGAAAGTCACAAAGTTATAGCCACTTGTTTCCTTTAGTGGCTGCTGCCGTAAAGGGCTGGGAGGGCCACGGGCAGCTAACACGGAAACTCCCAGAGCTCTTTGGGAGTACTAAATCATTCCTCAGCTTCGACGGAAGCTGCCAGTAGTTAGCTTTTCAAGCCACTCTCTGCAGCTGCCTGCCCCACCCATCAAGGATGGCCGCCACCTGGGCCTGTTAAAACAGTGAATGCTAACAGCAGAATCCAGGGATGGAGACGTGGTAGAGCGTGTGAATGCGGCACGCTCACGGAGCGATGTCTTCCAGAAAGCCACCGCATTCTCTGAGCCAGAAAGAAAACAGAAGGTGATCAAGAAGCCGGAGGGTCAATAAAGGATCCGACCCTTCCCTGCTTTCATGATCTTGTGACCTTTGACCAGGGCCTTAACCTCAGCCTCATTTCTTCATCTCTGAAGAGGGGATGCTAAAAAGTCTCAGCACTGTAGAGGGTTGGGAGGCATAACTGAAATGAGGGGGAGGGCTTTGAGCAAGGCCTATGGCACCGTCGCTGCACAATGAGTACCACGGCTATTGGTGCCAACAGCTATTGGTATCCTCGTCTCCATCACCATTTCAAGTCATTCCATCACATAACACACACAAGCAGCTCCCAAACTTCTCTTTACTGAGCACAGAGCTATCTCAGCACCAGCCCCACCCACTCTCCCTCACGTCCCTGTAATCCTAGCACTTGGGCGTTTGAGGCAGAATGATCCAGAGTTGAAGGCCAGCCTGGGGTATATAGTTAATTCTAGGATAGCCTGAGCTATATGGAAAATTCTAGGCCAGCCTTGGGACACACTCTGAAACAGATTTTTTTTTTA